>NC_089515.1:25919397-26256183 GCF_036850995.1 Saccopteryx leptura | reverse complement strand
CAGAGGCCATAGAGCCATCCCCAGCCCCCGGGCCAACTTTGCTCCAATGGAGCCTTGGCTGCGGGAGGGAAAGAGAGAGACAGAGAGGAAGGAGAGGGAGAGGGGTGGAGAAGCAGGTGGGCACTTCTCCTGGGTGCCCTGGCCGGGAATCGAACCTGGGACTCCTGCATGCCAGGCCAACGCTCTACCACTGAGCCAACCGGCCAGGGCCATTATTTTATTTTTATTAAAGATTTGTCTGCGAGCCAGATGCAGACATCAAAAGAGCCAGATCTGGCTCACGAGCCATAGGTTCCCAACCTCTGAGCTAAGGCCAGGAGGCAGAAGTGTGTTTAGCAGGTGGAGTAGGAGAAAGATCTGATCAAAACAGAGTGGGAAGTAAGGCTGGAGAGAGAGGATTGGATAAGGTTTTGAAGGTCTGGAAAGCCAGTCAAAGGAATTTAAAGAATGATAAAGTAGATAAGAGAGCCATAACATGATTGAAAGAATGTGATGAAAGTGAATTCAGATGAGGTAGGTGGAGAGAGCCTGAAGTCAGAACTGGATTGAAGGTGAATACTGTCATGAACTAAGCAAAACAGATTAAAGTAGTCTGGATCAGGCTAGCATTGGAGGTGAAGGTTGAAAGAGACACTTTGAGGCCCTGGCAGGGTAGCTCAGTTGGTTAGAGCAACATTCCGATATGCAAATGTTTGTGGGTTTGATCCCCGTTCAGGGCACATATAAGAATCAATCATTGGATGCATAATAAGTGGAACAACAAATTGATGTCTCTCCTTTCCTCTCTAAAATCAGTAAAAGAGAGAGAGAGAGACATTTTCATAGATTACTAGCTAGTGAATGCAAACGTTAATAGACAAGATTAAGTCAGAGTACTCAATAGTCTTAACCCAGAAAGTTAAGGGAAAAAATTAAATCTACCTGAACAGATGGTGGCACAATGGATAGAGCATCGGACTAGGATGTGGAGGAGCCAGGTTCGAGACTTCGAGGTCACCAGCTTGAGCGCGGGCTCATCTGGTTTGAGCAAGGCTCACCAGCTTGAGCCCAAGGTCGCTGGCTCAAGCAAGGGGTCACTTGGTCTGCTGTAACCCCCCCCCCCCCCCGGTCAAGGCACATATGAGAAATCAATCAATGAACAACTAAGGAGCCGCAAAGAAGAATTGATGTTTTTCATCTCTCTCCCTTCCTGTCTGTCTGTCCCTATCTGTCCCTCTCTCTGACTCTCTGTCTCTGCCACAAAAAGAAAAGAAAAGAAAATTAAATCCAGTAGTAACTGTTATTTTTCATATTGGAAATCCAGTTTTCTAGTAAAGTGGAACTTTAAAGGTTCTAATAATTCAGTAATCTCTGAGCAAGCGCCACAATGTTAGAATTGGCAGAGATGTTTGCTTTCCAGATGACAAAAGAGAGGACCAGAGATGTTTGGTTCATTGCCCAAAGTCAACCAATTAACTGGAGAAATGATGGGCTAGAACCAGGTGTCTTATCTTCTACGACCTAGAATATAGGCCAATAAACTCTCCCAAACTATGTTGGAGATGGGAGGCTTGAAAATCAAGGCAATTCACATTTGGATGTCTCAGTCTATCTGACCATGAGAGCAATTTTCAAGAAAGAGGATTTACCCTTTCTGTACTCCACCCCTGACAGCTCAGTTTCAATCCATATGCATATGAACTATCTATCTGGTTGGGCTTCTAAACAAAAACTCCTAGTATTTACTTTACTAATCCTTACCTCAACGTGACTGGACAAAGTAAGGACTGTCACTGACTACCAGCCTCATTTGGCAACACTTTCATACTTCTCTTTTGATAAAAAAGTAAAATAAATGATTTCAAAAAAGAATAGTAGCCCTGGATGGTGGCTGAGTGGATAGAGCATTGGCCAGTGTGTGGACCTCTGGGTTTGACTCCTGGTCAGGGCACATAGACAGTGGCTTGATTGGTCCGAGCATTGGCCCCAGACAGGGATTGCTGGGTGGATCCTGGTAGGGTGCATGCGGGAGTCTGTCTCACTATCTTCCCTTCCTCTCACTTAAAAAAAAAATTAATTAGGCCCTGGCCGGTTAGCTCAGTGGTAGAATGTCTGCCTGACACGTGGAAGTCCCGGGTTCAATTCACGGTCAGGGTACACAGGAGATGCCACCACCTGCTTCTTTTCCCCCACCCCCATCTCTCTCCCTGTCTTCCACTCCTACAGCCATGGCTCCAACTTTGGAGCAAAGTTGGCCCCGGGCACTGAGGATGGCTCCATGGCCTTACTTCAGGTGCTGAAATGGCTTGGTTGTCCAGCAACAGAGCAGCGGTCCAGTCTGGCAGAGCATCGCCTGGTAGGGGTCTTGCCAGGTGAATCCCTGTCTGTTGGTTGGGTGCATGAGGTAGTTTGTCTCTGCCTCCCCACCTCTCATTTAATTTAAAAAATAAAATAAAAAGAATAGTAGTTTAAAATATCTTAACTTCCCACCCAAACTGAAACCCCCTAAAAAATACCCTTGACACATGGTCATCTATCTTGTCTCTATATGTTTTCAGAAATGGGACAGGACAGATCTGATTACTGAAAAAACTCCGAGTTCCATGTCACTGTAGTGTGATTCAGTGAAAATAGCACAGGGAGGTCAAGCTTAACTTGGAGTTAGTCTTTTTTTTTTTTTTTACTATAACTTTTTTTTTTTTAAGGACTTTATTAATTTTTCAGAGAGGAGAGAGAGAGAGAGGGAAAGAGGAATAGAGAGCGAGAGAGAGAAGGGGAGGAGCAGGAAGCATCAACTCCCATATGTGTCTTGACCAGGCAAGCCCAGGATTTCAAACTGGTGACCTCAGTGTTCCAGGTCAACGCTTTATCCACTGCGCCACCACAGCTCAGGCCAGAGTTAGAGTCTTAACTATGTAATTTGCTGCATGATTTGAGCAAGTTATTTATGTTCTATTAGTGTCATTCATTCACTTTATCTGTACATTAGAGATAATACCTTTTTTACAGAGTTACTATGAATATTAGAGATTATGAATGTAAAATGCCTAGTACAGTGCCTGGCACACATAGTTAATAAAGTAATAGCTGTTATGATCATAATGATCAAACTACCCATTGGTCCTAGTTTGCCCTGTGGTGTTACATACATATGCGTTTCAATACTTTCAAATAATTGAATTTAGTTGTCATGTTATTTCTAAGTGTTTCTTTTCTTTCTTTCTTTTTTTTTCAAAGTATTTCACAATATTTTCTCTCCTGGTTATCCTGTCCTTGGCTATGCTCCTGCATCTGATTTTTTTAAAATTTTTATTATTTTATTTTATTTTATTTTTTTACAGGGACAGAGAGAGAGTCAGATAGAGGGATAGATAGGGACAGACAGACAGGAACGGAGAGAGATGAGAAGCATCAATCATCAGTTTTTTGTTGCGACACCGTAGTTGTTCATTGATTGCTTTCTCATATGTGCCATGACCACGGGCCTTCAGCAGACTGAGTAACCCCCCGCTCGAGCCAGTGACCTTGGGTCCATGCTAGTGAGCTTTTTGCTCAAGCCAGATGAGCCCGCGCTCAAGCTAGCTATCCTGGGGTCTCGAACCTGGGTCCTTCCGCATCCCAGTCCGACGCTCTATCCACTGCGCCACTGCCTGGTCAGGCTGATTTTTTTTTTTTTTTAAACAGGGACAGAGAAAGAGTCAAAGAGAGGGATAGACAGGGACAGACAGACAGGAACGGAGAGAGATGAGAAGCATCAATCATCGGTTTTTCATTGCGAGACCTTAGTTGTTCATTGATTGCTTTCTCATATGTGCCTTGACCGCAGACCTTCAGCAGACTGAGTAACCCCTTGCTCGAGCCAGCGACTTTGGGTCCAAGCTGGCCAGACTTTGCTCAAACCAGATGAACCCACGCTCAAGCTGGCGACCTCGGGGTCTCAAACCTGGGTCCTCTGCATCCCAGTCTGACGCTCTATCCACTGCGCCACCGCCTGGTCACGCTGCATCTGATCTTTGTAGAACTCAGTGCCCATGAATGAACAAAGTACTCCAAATGTGATCTGACTGTTTCAAAACAGGGTAAGAGGCCTGACCTGTGGTGGCGCAGTGGATAAAGCATTGACCTGGAATGCTGAGGTTGCCGGTTCAAATCCCTGGGCTTGCCCGGTCAAGGCACATATGGGAGTTGAAGCTTCCTGCTCCTCCCCCCCTTCTCTCTCTCTCTCTCTATCTATCTATCTATCTCTCTCCTCTAAAATGAATAAATAAAAAATAATTATTAAAAAAAAAAAACAGGGTAAGACCATAAACCAATTCCCCAGACATCACTCTTCAAGCTGCCTAGGACTCCTTTAGCTTTTTAGACAACCGTGTCACATACTGACTTAGTCCTATGAAAATCTCCAGGTAGTTTTTATATGAATGAGTTTTAAGTCTTCCCCATTTTGCACTAGTGTAGAATTATTTGTTCAGTTCAAGAGTTTTTATTTTATTTTATTTTATTTTTAGGGAAAGAGACAGACAGGGACAGACAGGAAGGGAGAGAGTTGAGAAGCATCAATTCAATTCACACCTTAGTTGTTCATTGATTGCTTTTACAATTTTTGCTCACGAAAATCAGGGGATATTTCAAAATGAATATGAATCAGTTAAAAAAAGAAGTATTTAATTTTTTGTATTAAACAAGAACATCTCAGTGGTAGAGCGTTGGCCTGGCGTGCAGGAGTCCTGGGTTCGATTCTAGGCCAGGGCACACAGGAGAAGTGCCCATCTGCTTCTCCACCCCTCCCCCTCTCCTTCCTCTCTGTCTCTCTCTTCCCCTCCCGCAGCTGAGGCTCCATTGGAGCAAAGATGGCCCGGGCGCTGAGGATGGCTCCATGGCCTCTGCCTCAGGTGCTAGAATGGCTCTGGTTGCAACAGAGCAACACCCCAGATGGGCAGAGCATCGCCCCCTGGTGGGCCTGCCGGGTGGATCCCGGTCGGGCGCATGCGGGACTGCCTCCCCATTATCAACTTCAGAAAAAAAAAAAAAAAAAGAACGTCAGAAAAGCAAACAACAAGGCAAAGAAAGTTGTTCAATTATGCAAATGAGATGCAAACTCAATTATTGTGATTGAGTAGCAAGTGACATATTGGTGGGGTGAACAGAATCATGTCAAACTGGACGAGAGTGCCACACATTGACTGTTCAGTAGGGTGTATAGTCACTCAAGACTGCCAAAACACACTGACAGTGATGAGGCATGGACAGGATCAGATTGTCTAGCAGTTCTTGTGGGATCCTCTGCCACTCTTTTTTTTTTTTCTATATTTTTCTGAAGCTGGAAACGGGGAGAGACAGTAAGACAGACTCCCGCATGCGCCCGACCGGGATCCACCCGGCACGCCCACCAGGGGGCGATGCTCTGCCCCTCTGGGGCATCGCTTTGTTGCGACCAGAGCCACTCTAGCGCCTGGGGCAGAGGCCGAGGAGCCATCCCCAGCGCCCGGGCCATCTTTGCTCCAGTGGAGCCTCGGCTGCGGGAGGGGAAGAGAGAGACAGAGAGGAAGGAGAGGGGGAGGGGTGGAGAAGCAGATGGGCGCTTCTCCTGTGTGCCCTGGCCGGGAATCGAACCCAGGACTTTGGGACTTCTGCACACCAGGCCGATGCTCTACCACTGAGCCAACCAGCCAGGGCCTTTTTTTAAAAAAAATTTTTTTATTTTTTACAGAGACAGAGAGAGTCAGACAGGGACAGACAGAAACGGAGAGATGAGAAGCATCAATCATTAGTTTTTCATTGCGCGTTGCAACACCTTAGTTGTTCATTGATTGCTTTCTCATATGTGCCTTGACCGCGGGCCTTCAGCAGACCAAGTGACCCCTTGCTGGAGCCAGCAACCTTGGGTTCAAGCTGGTGGGCTTTTTGCTCAAGCCAGATGAGCCTGCACTCAAGCTGGCGACCTCGGGGTCTCGAACCTGGGTGCTATGCATCCCAGTCCGACGCTCTATCCACTGTGCCACCACCTGGTCAGGCATCCTCTGCCACTCTTGCTCCAAGGTAACTTCCAGCTCAAGAAGTGTTGTGGGAAGCATTGAACAGTTTACCAGATGTCTTCCCAGTGCTTCCCAAGTATGTTCAATGGGATTCAGGTCTGGAGAATGTGAAGGCCAGTCCATGTGTTTGATTCCTGCCTCCTGAAGCATGTTGTTGATGAGATGTACAGGTACAGGGTGGGGCCTTGCATTATCGTCTATGAAAAGAAAGTTGTTTCCAACTGCTCCAGCATTGGAGTACCACCTTAGGATGTAGGACCTCATCTCGATATCTGACAGCAGTCAGTGATCCATTTCTGATGATGTGGAGGTTGGTATGATCACCAGTGCTGATGCCAACCCACACCATGATTCCACCACCACCAAAGGAGTCCATTTCTCAAATGAAATGTGGATTCTCCCATGTTCCTCATTCATGCCACATCAGGACACAACGATTGTCAAGCTGTAGACTGAACCAGGACTCATCAGAGAAGAGGACAGATGACCACTCATCACAGGTCCAATGACAACGCTCATCAGCCCACCTTCTACGGGTTCTACAGTGCTCAGCAGATAACGTAATGCATAGCATTGGTCGCCAGGCATGCAGTCCAACACGATGGAGCCAATTTCGGATGGTCTGGGTGCATATCCATCATCTAGTGGCAGCAAGAAACTGTCCCCGCAGCTCTGTTGTATTGCTGTGCCTGTTTCTTCTTGCCAATAAGGTCAGGTAGCAGTCACCTCTTGCTGTTGTGGCAGATAGGCAACCCTGCCTTTGTCTTCTTCATACTGTGCCAGTCTCTCTCTCTCTCTCTCTTTTTTTTTACAGAGACAGAGAGAGTCAGACAGGGACAGACAGAAACAGAGAGATGAGAAGCATCAATCACTAGTTTTTCATTGCACATCGCGACACCTTATTTGTTCATTGATTGCTTTCTCATATGCGCCTTGACCGCAGGCCTTCAGCAGCCTGAGTAACCCCTTGCTCAAGCCAGCGACCTTGGGTCCAAGCTGGTGAGCTTTTTCTCAAACCAGATGAGCCCGTGCTCAAGCTGGTGACCTCGGGGTCTTGAACCTGGGTCCTTGGCATCCCAGTCCAACCGACGCTCTATCCACTGCACCACCGCCTGGTCAGGCTGTGCCAGTTTCTTGAAAACGATTCCACAGTCTGCTAATCATGCTTTGGGATTTTCCAAGTGCTGTTGCCACTGTTGTCTGTGTTTGACCAACTTCAAGATGTCCTCTGGCTCTCCAGGCTTTGCATTTGGGCGAATCGTGTTGCAGGGGCATTGCAAGGGCTGGGAAATCGCAAGATATGTACTTTCAAGATCAGAGAACAGGTAGATACTCTAGTACTTTCAGCCTTTTGTATAGTGCATTTTCACCAATGAAATAAAAGTTGGTTTTGCATCTCATTTGCATAATCAAACAACTTTGAGTTGTTTCCTTTTCTGATGTTCTTGTTTAATAAAAAATAAAATACTTCTTTTTTTTTTATCACTTTAAATTCATTTTGAAATATCCCCTAATTTTTGTGAGCAGTGTATATGCCTTGACCAGGGGGCTCCAGCCAAGCCAATAACCCCTTGCTCAATCCAGTGACCCTGGGCTCAAGCCAGTGACCATAGGGTCATATCTATGATGCCACACTCAAGCCAGAGACCACACAATCAAGCTAGTGAGCCAGTGCTCAAGCCAGATGAGCCCATGCTCAAGCTGGTGACCTCAGGGTTCAAGCTTGGCTCCTCATCATCCCAGGCCAATGCTCTAACCCACTGTGCCACCACTTGGTCAGGCTCAAGCGTAAACTTTTTATCAACTGAAAGCTTATTATGTATTAGGTATTGTGCTGAGTTCTGTGAACAGAGGGATGATGACTTACTATTACAAAGTATCACCATACTAGAAATGTAGACTCCATAAGACTCCATGATAGCATGTTTACTAATGAATCCTGTTTCTTGGGATGATGTCTGCACACAGTTATGTGATTACTGTTGTTGAATGAACAAATAAAACCATTTACACTGGAAATTTTTCTAATAAGTAAAAAGGCATTTCCCCAAGTTGCTTATTTTTAAAATTCAGGCATTTTGTACAAGCCTAATACTTTATAGCCCAACTCTAGTATTTTTCCATCTAAGATCGACCCAATTTCCAAAATAAATTTGTACTGTTCCTTTCAAAGCTAGACTACATACTTAACATGCCTTATTTGCTGGATGGCCATTCTATTTCACGACTGAAGAACTTTGATAAGTACTTGTTGGACGCTTAATGCAGGGCTTACATCTCAGGGTTAGCAGTAGCAGGCCAACTTTTTGCATGCTAAGCACCCAAGAATTATTGAAACCGAGTTGTTTCAGGCCCTGACTTGCTGTAGGGGAAAACAAAGCCTTCAGGAGAAATATGGGGAGGAGGACTCTGAAATTCTGCATTGGTCTGTAAAGTGCCGCCAGGCAATCATAGGCCAGCACCTCTGCGTCGAAATTCATCCTGCAGACATCAGATTTATGAAATCTAGGGGTATCCAGTTATCTAAAACCACAGTAAGCTAGGTCCTAGGAACTCTAAATCCTTTCACAGCTTTTTTCACTATTTGGGCTACAGGTGAGGCACTGGGTGCCATCTTTATATCAAATACCAGGCAAGTGCCACTGGCGTCGCTCGGTAACCACGGAGACATCAATGCCCCCACCGTTTTCCAGCCCGTAAAAGCTGTAAACTACGATTCCCATCAGCTGATTTTCTCTACTTGAAAGGCGAGATGTGTAGATTTGGCTTGTCGGCCACCGCGACCCTGCCGAAGTGAACCGCGGGAGTTGCAGTTCGCTGTGTGGCTTCACGTTCTGCTGCGGGAAGCTCCGGAACTACAAATCCAGTGAGCCAGCAGGATCACGCACGCGCTCGACACAGGCAGCCTCCCGCGCCCTCCTGCCGGTGCCTGAGAGGTAAGAGAGGGCGGGGGGGGAGGAAGAGGAGGCGGGATCCGGGCGCTGCGTTGGCTGCGGTCTGGCACCAAGGGGGCGGCCCCGGTGGAGTGCAGACCCAGTGGCCCTCGGTGATTATGGACCCGGCTGAGGCGGTGCTGCAGGAAAAAGCGCTCAAGTTTATGGTGAGCAGAAGGTGCAGGGGAACGGTGGAGGCTGTGGCGTTGGTGGCGTCGCTGAGCCTCGGCCCTGGGCCGCGGGGCCGCCGGAGGAGGGGGCAGAGGAACTCTGGGCCGAGGTCAGCGGCCGGGGCTGCTGAAGCGACGGGACCGGAGCCCCAGGGAGGCGGGAGTGGGCAGCGGAGAGGACCCGGGGGTGGGGGCAGCAGCTCCGCCATCTTGTGGATGAGAGACCAAGTGACAGCGGGAGCTTAATCCGGGAGGGGGCTCTGGGCGGCGCGCGGGGCCCTGGAGGGAAAGGGGCGTGGGGACAGTTACTGAAGAACGGAGGAAGCCCGGAGGAGAGACGCAGTGAGGTCGCTGGCGAAGCCTTCCCAGGGTCAGGGTTACGGGTAAGGCCCGGGAGGAGAGGTGCATTCAAGAGTGGGGAAAGGGAGCACGGGATAGTGGGAGGAAAGATGTTAGAGGGAGGGGGACAGGCAGAGCTGGATGCAGATAGCTGTAAGGGTGGAGGAAAGCCAGGGCTGGTGGGAGACTTGTAGTTGGGTAGAATAAAGAGGATGGAGATAGCTTTTGCCTTTAGGGTAAAATCCCAGGTTGGCCAAACTAATGTTGGCAAACTCTGGAATGAAAGAGGCCTTACTTAGGAAGATAAGGACTGGTGACGGGGACCTTCGGGCTATGATGACTGCAGTCTCTGGAAAAGGAGGAGGGTGTTGACTATGAGCCAGAATTACAAATGTCAGAAAAGGGGACACAGACTTTACTTTGAAAGGAGAGACTAGATATTGTAGTAAGGATGAGGTTGAACTGATCAGGTAAACCTGGGTACAGGAGGCTGGGGGTAAAATTAATACCTAATAAGGTAAAACAAAACAAAAGTCAGTGCTAAATTACAGAGACAGTGTAATGTAGGGGCCAGGTCCTGTATCACTTTCTGGGAAAGGAAAGGCCGTGGAGATTAGAATCACAAGATCCACGAGAAGTGATGAGATCAGTGGAGAAAGTCAGGAGATACAAGGGGGAATGTAGGTAGTTGGGAGATGTCAGAATTGGTGGTTACTTGTTAGGTTGAAAGCAGTATATGGGTTTGCATTGAATTTTGTGGAGCCTAGTTTGTTAACTTTTTATCATGCTTTTCTTCTATGCTTATGTTTGGCAATTTTGTATAGAGTGAAATTTGATGCTTTTAATCTGATGCTTCTTGTATATCCTAGGTGTAAAACCAGACTTTGTGATTACAGCTAAAGAATAATGGGATGTATAGGCTTCCATTTTAACAGGTGGCCTTAGGCATATTGATATTATTTGCAGTCAAGTCTTGCTTTTTCAAAAGTAATTATAACCTGTCACTCCAAATTTTACTTCTTTGTTATTTGTTATGTTGTGTCTTTGCTTGAAATATCAAAACATATTCAAATAAACATGGACACTAAGCTAATTGAATTTAGGCTTTAAATAATCTTATTTACAGGAATATATTTTCAGAGACTGGTCAAATTTACTAAAACTTTATTTATTTTGTATCAGTACTTTCAAAAACACCTAACTAAAGTTTGAGTGTATCATGAACAAAGTACCATTTTGAAGAAGGTTCTTGAATTCCTTCCCAATGTCGAAATTCTAAAATAGCAAGACAAGACTTTGAAATTTTTTGGTCTTTAGAAGAGGAAGTTGCTTTATACCTACAGCCAGCTTCTAGATTGAAGTTAGAGAAGTAGCAGCTGCTTATTTTTGTTTTCCTATTTAGAGTTTGACTTAATCCTAATCTTGACACTTGTGTCAGATTTATGGAATAGTGTGATTTACAGATCATAAAGAGATGTTATGAGATCATCTTTACTCCCATTCAGACCTCAGCCTGGGAACATTTTCAGCTACTTGATCTCAGCTTTGTACCAGTGAGTTATGTATCGATAATGGTCTCCTGATTGAGTTAAAGTGGACCTGGAGATGGCCATGGAGTGGTTTGCAGCTTTTAGAGCATCACACATTATTAGATGTTGAGTCACTTACTACAAAGAGAAACCAATTTTTACTTTAGTTACTTTCATTTTTTACTTTTCCTGCTATTTTAACTGCTGTTTGAGAAAAGGCCAACTGGAAAAGGGTCATCAAGAATGACACCTTAATAACTGAAGCAGAGAATGGAGAATTAGAGATTTGGTATTGTTTTTCAGCTCAATCATAGTCATATTGTTATGAATGTAAGTCACAACTTGCCTGTGGTTCTACTTACACTGCTATAATATGTCTCTTTACTCAGAGTAAGTTTTTTTTATATATATAGAGACAGAGAGAGTCAGAGAGAGGGATAGATAGGGACAGACAGACAGGAACGGAGAGAGATGAGAAGCATCAATTATTAGTTTTTTGTTGTGATACCTTAGTTGTTTATTGATTGCTTTCTCATATGTGCCTTGACGGGGGGCGGGGGGGTGCTACAGGAGACGAAGTAACCCCTTGCTCGAGCCAGCAACCTTGGGTCCAAGCTGGTGAGCTTTGCTCAAACCAAATGAGCCTGCGCTCAAGCTGGTGACTTCGGGATCTCGAACCTGGGTCCTCCGCATCCCAGTCCGACGCTCTATCCACTGCGCCACCGCCTGGTCAGGCCAGAGTAAGTTTTGAGATAGGAAGATATTTTATTTGTGTTGGCATCAGTGATTAGTGCATAGTACACATGGAAGGCTATCCTTTTAATCATATTGAAAATTTTGTATAGTATTTGGCCTTGTTTTGACCTTACTCTTTCCTCAGTTGTTAATTATGAATCACAATTTTTGTATGGATGCCCTCATTTCCATAGTTTAAGAAAATGTAATTTGTGCCCTGGTCAGGTACTTAGTTGGTTAGCGTCGTTCCAACATGTCAAGATTGTGAGTGTCTGGGTCAGGGCACACACGAGAATTAACCAATGAATGCATAAATAAGTGGAACAGTAAATTAATGTTTCTCTCTCTTTCTTGCTCTCTCTCAAATTAATAAGTAAAAAGAAAAATTTAGAAAATGTAATTTGTTTAAAATGCCAACATGAAGTGGCTTTTCCTTTTTTATGAATTTTGCTCATTACCACATTAATGTAGTGCTTCAATTAGGAATTTTACAATAAAATATTTTTTTTCTTCTTTTGCCAAGTGAGAGGAAGAGAGATAGACAGACTCCTGCATATGCCCTGAGCAGGATCCACCCGGCAACACTTGTCTGAGGTGGATACTCTGCCCATCTGGGGCCATGCTCTCAACTGAGCTATTTTTAGCACCTGGGTAGAGGCTCCACACAGCTATCCTCAGCGCCTGGGGCTGACCTGCTCAAATCAGATGAGCCATGGCTGCAGGAGGGAAAGAGTAAAAGAGAGGGGGGGGGGAGCGGAAGGGATGGAGAAGCAGATGGTCGCTTCTCCTGTGTACCCTGACTGAGAATCAAACCTGAGACATCCACATGCCAGGCTGATGCTCTACCACTGAACCAATGGGCCAGGGCCTGAAATCTTTAAATATTTTTTTTATTTATTGATTTTGGAAAGAAACGCAGGGAGAGAGGGAGACACACACACAAACATCTGATTCTGTGTGTGCCCTGACTGAGGATTGAACCTGCAACCTCTGCACTTTGGGACAACGCTCTACCAACCGAACTATCTGGCCAGGGCTACAATAAAATCTTATTAATGAGACTGCTAATTCAGAATTGATCATAATTTATACATGATCTAGACCAGGGGTCCCCAAACTTTTTACACAGGGGGCCAGTTCACTGTCCCTCAGACCGTTGGAGGGCCGGACTATAAAAAAAAACTATGAACAAATCCCTATGCACACTGCACATATCTTATTTTAAAGTAAAAAAACAAAACGGGAACAAATACAATATTTAAAATAAAGAACAAGTAAATTTAAATCAACAAACTGACCAGTATTTCAATGGGAACTATGCTCCTCTCACTGACCACCAATGAAAGAGGTGCCTCTTCCGGAAGTGCGGCAGAGGCTGATAAATGGCCTCAGGGGGCTGCATGTGGCCCGCGGGCTGTAGTTTGGGGACCCCTGATCTAGACTGAAAGTTTACCCTTGAATACCTGTGAGGAATAGTTTAACTTCTATTGATAGAAACAAATGATATTAAAGCAATAGTTTACATTAAATGACTTATATGCTAATATCTCTCATTCAGCTTTAGCAGGTCCTCCTCAAGGACCTTTCCTAATACTTCTTGGCCAACAAAATTATAATTCCTCAGAAAAGATAAATGGGAACTGGAAGAGGACCTAAGAAAAATGAAAACAATTGAAGGAATGTAGGCACCATTTTATTTTTTATTTTTTTTAAATGTATATATTTTTTAGATTTTATTTATTCATTTTTATTAGAGAAGAGAGAGAGAGAGGAAAGAGATAGAACAGGGGGAGGAGCAGGAAGCATCAATTCCCATATGTGCCTTGACTAGGCAAGCCCAGAGTTTTGAACTGGCGACCTCAGCGTTCCAGGTCAACGCTTGATCCACTGCGCCACCACAGGTCAGGCTACTAGGCACCATTTTATAAGGAGATATATATATTTAAAAAAATATATGCGAGGATGGAAAGACAAGTTTAGGGATGAATTTTTAAGTTTATTAAAATGGATAGATAAGCTAGTCCCAGAATCTTAGAGCTGGGGAGGCATTTGAAACTTGGATTACATATGTAGGTAAGGGCATGTAAAAGAATTTTTAATATAGTTGATAGATAAGGAAACAGTGTAAAAGGTAACTTGCTGTGTAACGAACTGCTCCAAAATTTGATATCTTAGAAAAACCCAATTTTTTCCCCTCAAACTTGTGGTTGACTGATAGGTTTCCTGCTTCACTTGGTGTTGTCTGGGGTGCCAGCATGGCTAGAATGTTCAAAATGGCCACACTAACATGCCTGGCCACTGGCTGAGGGTTCAGCTGGCTCTAAAAGCCTTTACATCTCCTTTATGTGGGCCTCCACTGTCTACATTGCCTTTGGATTTCCTTAAAACATGGTGCATAGGTTCTAAGAAGGGGCATTCCAGGAGACAGGAGATAGAAACCAGTGAGCCAATCCTCTTAAATCCTTGGTTTGAAAGTCCGAGAATGTCACTGTTGGTCAGAGTAAGGGGAAATAATCTCTACCTATAAACATGAAGAGTGACATGCATAAACTATTACTTGGGTTGGGGTATTCTTTTTTTTTTTTCTTTCTTTCTTTTTTTAACAGGGACAGAGAGTCAGAGAGAGGGATAGATAGAGACAGACAGACAGGAATGGAGAGAGATGAGAAGCATCAATCACCAGTTTTTTGTTGTGACACCTTAGTTGTTCATTGATTGCTTTCTCATATGTGCCTTGACCAGGGGGCTACAGCAGAGTGAGCAACCCCTTGCTCAAGCCAGAGACCCTGGGCTCAAGCTGGTGAGCCTTGCTCAAACCAGATGAGCCCGTGCTCAAGCTGGCGACCCCAGGGTCTTGAACCTGGGTTCTCTGCATCCCAGTCCAATGCTCTATCCACTGCGCCACCGCCTGGTCAGGCAGGGGGGTGCTCTTTTGAGACTACCATAGATGCTATTTGAATGGGATGTTCAGGCTAAGCATGCAAATGGGATCAGCCAAATTTGTGGGTTATATCCACGTTCTAACACTAGGAATGTTTTGGAGGCATCTCTTTTCAGAAGTTAAGATTTTTTTTTTTTGTATTTTTCTGAAGTTGGAAACAGGGAGGCAGTCATACAGACTCCTGCATGCACCCGACCGGGATCCACCCAGCATGCCCACCAGGGGGCAATGCTCTGCCCATCTGGGGCATTGCTCTGTTGCAACCAGAGCCATTCTAGCTCCTGAGGCAGAGGCCACAGAGCCATCCCCAGCGCCTGGGCCAACTTTGCTCCAATGGAGCCTTGGCTGTGGGAGGGAAAGAGAGAGACAGAGAGGAAGGAGAGGGGGAGGGGTGGAGAAACAGATGGGTGCTTCTCCTGTGTGCCCTGGCCTGGAATCGAACCCAGGACTCCTGCACACCAGTCTGACGCTCTGCCACTGAGCCAACCGGCCAGGGCCGAGGTTAACATCTTAAGGAACTGATGTGATCTCCTGCATGAGTTGCCTTAATGTTACTGTAGAGATAATGGGTGAATCAATGTGATTTAGTAAATTTATTTTATTTGCTTGAGCAGTGTATGTGTCTAAAAGGAAGAAATTGCATTAAAAATAAATACTTAGATGGTTGGCTAGAGCATTGTGCTGAAGCACAGAGGTTGTCAGTTCGATCCCTGGTCAGGGCACATACAGGAACAGATCAATGTTCCTGTCATATCTCTCTCTCTCTCTCTCTCTAAAATCAATAAAATAAACATTAAAAAAATTTTTAAAAAAGAAATAGATTTTTTTCAGTCTGATGGACATTTCTTTATATCAGTGAGATTAATGCCAGCTGTTTGGATGAACATTTGAAACTAGTTCACAGTTTAAGTTGTCAGTTTCTATGTATCTCATACCTGTTCCCAATTTAAGTTAGCCTTTGTTTCTTTTCTGTATATTCTTATATTGGTAGTTGGGTATGAGATTTCAAATTAGTGATTTTGTGCTAATTTTCTTGATTTGTGTCTGGAATAATAATTACTGGAATAATAAATTATTGGAAGTGAATTATAGTAACTGTCAGTAACAATTTTTCTACCTTGAAAGGCTGTCAGAAAATTTTTATTGCTAACTTAGAAAATGGACTTTCAAGAGACTACTTGTTATTCTGTATCATTTGTATACTGTTTAACTCCTTAAAGGAAGCAGATAAGAATTTTTCCCTTGTTAAATAAAGGGAGGCCCTGGCCGGTTGGCTCAGTGGTAGAGCGTCGGCCTGGTGTGCAGGAGTCCCGGGTTCGATTCCCGGCCAGGGCACACAGGAGAAGCGCCCATCTGTTTCTCCACCCCTCCCCCTCTCCTTTCTCTCTGTCTCTCTCTTCCCCTCCCGCAGCCAAGGCTCCACTGGAGCAAAGTTTGCCCGGGCACTGAGGATGGCTCTGTGGCCTCTGCCTCAGGTGCTAGAATGGCTCTGATTGCAACAGAGCGATGCCCCCTGGTGGGCATGCCGGGTGGATCCCGGTCGGGCGCATGCGGGAGTCTGTCTGCCTGCCTTCCATTTCCAGCTTCAGAAAAATACAAAAAAAATAAATAAATAAAGGGAGACAAGACACTATACAAGATTACTTATTTATCTATTTTTTTTCACAATCACTCTGACCCTCAGCAACTCATCATTTTTTCCTCTATTGTGCCCTAGGCTGACCCTCATCCACTCACCAAAATCTGGTGACAGCCCCCAACCAGTCATTCTAACACCAACCCATCCTCACGGCCTTTGAAGAACCTCCCCAGGCTATAGTCCTATGGCTCCCGAATAAGGTCAGGCCACTCACAGTGTGATCCCCAGCCTTCCCCCACCCAGCTTTTGGCTCAGCTCAGACCACCCATGCTCTGCAATGTCCTTTTCCAACTCAGAGCTTCCTCATCACAGCTTTTACCTTGATTATTTCTTGTTGGACCCCCACCACATGCCCTGATGTCAGGGAAGGTGCAGAATTTATTTACCTTTGATCCCCCAGAAGCCATCATGACTCCTGGCATACAGCAGGCACTGAATAATTGCTTGCTGAACTTAACTCATGCGGCAGAGCAAATGCTCACAGTCTAGGGCACCCTGTCACCCCATCCTGCAGCAGGCCTTCATTTCATCTTCATGTTTTGGCTTTTATTTATAGTTACCTATTTAGAATAGAAGTAGGAACTCTTAATAAATATTGACACTAAATAAAATATATTTTTAAAGATTCTCTGAAACCCTCATAGGAAATGTCCGCCAGTGGGGAGTCAATACAGTGGGTTCGACCAGGACAGGAAGGGTTATCTAAGCAGGAAGGACAACAGAAACCATTTTTCACCTGACCAGGCGGTGGCGCAGTGGATAGAGCATCAGACTGGGATGCAGAGGACCCAGGTTCGAGATCCCGAGGTTGCGAGCTTGAGCGCAGGCTCATCTGGTTTGAGCAAAAGCTCACCAGCTTGAACCCAAGGTCACTGGCTCCAGCAAGGGGTTACTTGGTCTGCTGAAGGCCCACGGTCAAGGCACATATGAGAAAGCAATCAATGAACAACTAAGGTGTTGTAACGTGCAGTGGAAAACTAATGATTGATGCTTCTCATTTCTCTCCATTCCTGTCTGTCTGTCCCTGTCTCTGACTCACTCCCTGTCTCTGTAAAAAAAAAAAAAGAAACCATTTTTCCCTTTCAGAGCTCCATGGGCCAAGATCTTGGTTATTTATAGATACATATGTATTATGGTAAGCATTATAATTAAAAAAATGTGAATGAAGAAAGAAAAAAGAATTTTTGTGGAGTTAAAATAGTTTAAAATCCCATCTACTTTCTAGCAATACTATAATATAGCACAGAGATGCATCTTCTAAATAAATGTGTATGATCAGAATTCATTGAGGATGAAATAGAAAATTTTTACCAAAGTTTAACAACTTGGTCACTATAAAGAAAACTTTTTTTTTGTATTTTTAGTATTTTTATATTTTTCCTAAGTTAGAAGTGGGGAGGCAGTCAGACAGACTCCCACATGTGCCTGACGGGGATCCACCTGGCATGTCCACCATGGGGTGATGCTCTGCCCATCTGGAGTGTTGCTCCATTATAACTGGAGCCATTCTAGCACCTGAGGCAGAGGCCATGGAGCCGTCCTCAGCACCTGGGCCAGCTTTGCCCTAATGGAGCCTTGTCTGCTGGAGGGAAGAGAGAGAAAGAGAGGAAGGAGAGGAGGAGAGGTGGAAGGGTGGAGAAGCAGATGGGCTCTTCTCCTGTGTGTCCTGGCCGGAAATCGAACCTGGGACTTCCACACGCTAGGCTGATACTCTACCACTAAGCCAACCAGCCAGGGCAGGAAACTTCTTTTTTTTTTTTTTTTTTTAAATTTTTTATTTATTCATTTTAGAGAGGAGAGGGAGAGACAGAGAGAGAGAAGGGAGGGAGGAGCTGGAAGCATCAACTCCCATATGTGCCTTGACCAGGCAAGCCCAGAGTTTCGAACCGGTGACCTCAGCATTTCCAGGTTGACGCTTTATCCACTGCGCCACCACAGGTCAGGCAGAAAACTCCTTAATTAATCAATCCCAGCATCCTAAAATTTGCAATGGAGGGGGCAAAATATCTCTGTAGGAAAAGTTTACCAGATCTTACAGTTTTAGCTGGTATTCCACAATATTCACCTTGTCCTTGGGGAATCTTGGGATCATTTCCTTTATTTCCCAAAGCCCAGTTGAGACAGCTAGAACATTTTATCAAACACTCAGATAATAATGGACTAGATATTAAGAATAGTGTTGAACTAAGAATATGATTTGTTCTCTGGGGTACTACCATTTAACTTTCTGGATTGTCTTCATAAGTGGCCAAGGTGGGATGTGAAGAGCAAGGCCACAGAAGCCATGGAGCTGGGGGAGAATTCCTGTCTGCCTAAAATAATACTTTTGAGCTGGAATTTCTTTCTGAGGTCTTGCTCCTTCCTGAGTTCTGGCTCTCCCTTTGGGTATACTTGCCTTTCTATTACTGGGCTTCTGACCTGACGTGACTCTGTGTCAGTAACAAGATAACCATAGTACAAGTGGGAGAGTTGTGTTTTTATTTATTTTTTAAATATAGTAAACTATAAATAGCTAACAGCTATCATTTGTTTAGTGTTTACTGTGTGCTGTTCTAAATGTACTGATCTTTATTACATATTATTTCATTTAATCCCCCAATAATTCTGTAAGATAGATTCAGTACTATTGTTACTCCCATTTTTCAGATGAGAAGACTGATTCCAGAGAGGTTAAATAATTTGCAGAAGGTCACCCTCCTAGCAAGAAGCCTTAGATAATGGCTGGAGCGGAAGAGTTACCATCTAGAATTATGTATAGATTTTCTGTTCATTTGAATTACTGAGGAAGTGGAATAAGACTTTACATTGTCACAGTATCATTGCATCAAATATCTATTGCTATGTAATAAAGAAGCACAAAATATGTCATACAACAGAAGATATTTATTTGTATAAATATGTGGATTTGCCAGGTATTGGGTGATATAAACTAGGCTTAGTTGTGTGTCTCTGGACTTGGCTGCTTACTCAGGAGTCAGACTAAAGAGGCAGTGACTTCCCTAGCAAATCTCTTTTCATAGCTACAGCAAAGAAAATCCAATTCAAGTGCCTTTTTTTTAATTTTTATTTTTTTTATTTTTTTCAGAGACAGAGAGAGAGAGAGAGAGGGATAGACAGGGACAGACAGACAGGAACGGAGAGATGAGAAGCATCAATCATTAGTTTTTCATTGTGCGTTGCAACACCTTAGTTGTTCATTGATTGCTTTCTCATATGTGCCTTGATTGCGGGCCTTCAGCAGACTGAGTAACCCCTTGCTGGAGCCAGTGACCTTGGGTCCAAGCTGGTGAGCTTTTTGCTCAAACCAGATGAGCCCGCGCTTAAGCTGGCGACCTCGGGGTCTTGAACCTGGGTCCTCGGCATCCCAGTCTAACGCTCTATCCACTGCACCACCGCCTGGTCAGGCTCAAGTGCCTTTTAATCACTGGTTGTGTCCTGCCTTCTAATAATCCATTAACCAAGTCACATGGTCAAGCACAAAGTCAAGGGGCAGGAACATATACTTTGCCCATAGAAGGAGCGGAGTGGAGTGGAGGAGGGAAGAACTTGCATAATAATCTACTACAGTGATAATAAAATATAATAATCTAGTACAGTGGTCCCCAACCCCCGGGCTGCGAACCAGTACCAGTCTGTGGGCCATTTGGTACCCGTCTGCAGAGAAAGAATAAATAACTTACATTATTTCCGTTTTATTTATATTTAAGTCTGAACGATGTTTTATTTTTGTGTTTTTTTTTTTTTTTGTTTTTTATTTTTCTGAAGCTAGAAATGGGGAGAGACAGTCAGACAGACTCCCGCATGCGCCCGACCGGGATACACCCGGCACACCCACCAGGGGGCGACGCTCTGCCCCTCGGGAGCGTTGCTCTGCCGCCACCAGAGCCACTCCAGTGCTTGGGGCAGAGGCCAAGGAGCCATCCCCAGCGCCCGGGCCATCTTTGCTCCAATGGAGCCTCGGCTGCGGGAGAGGAAGAGAGAGACAGAGAGGAAGGAGAGGGGGAGGGGTGGAGAAGCAGATGGGCGCTTCTCCTGTGTGCCCTGGCCGGGACTCGAACCCGGGACTTCTGCACGCCAGGCCGACGCTCTACCACTGAGCCAACCGGCCAGGGCTGAACGATGTTTTATTTTTAAAAAATGACCAGATTCCCTCTGTTACATCCGTCTAAGACTCACTCTTGGCGCTTGTCTCGGTCACGTGATACATTTATCCGTCGCACCCTAAAGGCTGGTCCGGGAAAATATTTTCTGACATTAAACCGGTCCGTGGCCCAAAAACGGTTGTGGACCACTGATCTAGTACATTGATTTATAGAAGATTTATAAAATGCTTACTATGATAACTGTTGTGCTTTTATCCTACTTTCTATTGTTGGCACTATCTTTTCTCATTTTGGTTACTGAACAACACCTGTTGGTTGGATACTTCCAGAATCACAATTTAATACAGCAGTTATCTTTGCATCATGTTATGTGAGAGGAAAAAAACTCATAAATAAATAAGAATCTTAACTTTATTTTATTTTTTTTACAGAGACAGAGAGAGAGTCAGAGAGAGGGATAGATAGAGAAAGACAGACAGGAATGGAGAGTGATGAGAAGCATCAATCATTAGTTTTTCGTTGAGACACCTTAGTTGTTCAGTGATTGCTTTCTCACATGTGCCTTGACCATGGGCCTTCAGCAGACCGAGTAACCACTTGCTCGAGCCAGCGACCTTGGGTCCAAGCTGGTGAGCTTTGCTCAAACCAGATGAGCCCACGCTCAAGCTGGCAACCTTGGGGTCTCGAACCTGGGTCCTCCACGTCCCAGTCCGACGCTCTATCCACTGCGTCACTACCCGGTCAGGCAGAATCTTAACTTTATTTTTATTTATTTATTTATTTTTTGTATTTTTCTGAAGCTGGAAACGGGGAGAGATGGTCAGACTCCCGCATGCGCCCAACCAGGATCCACCCGGCACGCCCACCAGGGGCGATGCTCTGCCCACCAGGGGGCGATGCTCTGCCCCTCGGGGCATCACTCTGCTGTGACCAGAGCCACTCTAGCGCCTGGGGCAGAGGCCAAGGAGCCATCCCCAGCGCCCGGGCCATCCTTGCTCCAATGGAGCCTTGGCTGCAGGAGGGGAAGAGAGAGACAGAGAGGAAGGAGGGGGTGGGGGTGGAGAAGCAAATGGGCGCTTCTCCTATGTGCCCTGACCGGGAATCGAACCCGGGTCCCCCACACGCCAGGCCGACGCTCTACCACTGAGCCAACCGGCCAGGGCCAGGATTCTTTTTAATAGAATCTTAACTTTAATATACAGTGGTGCCCTGAAAAAGTTCATTAATATCACAATGCTATTCTTCTTTCCTTGGGAAAGATAGGATTGATGTTATTTCCATGGCATTTGTAACAATTTGAAATGTAACAGAATTTGAATCAAGGCATACATAATTCCTTAACAACTCCTTTGGTAGCAGGTTTAGAGTGCTTCTGTCCCTTCTGGGCACCTAAACTAAAGGCTGCAGGTATGGGCTTATATTTTCAGATGTCTTGGGGACTTTCAGACTTTCACTGAAAAGTCATGAAGACAGACATCCAGGAATCGTAGCACGTAGGTAGTGTTTTTGCTGCACAGATGCTAACTCCTTGTGCTCAGGAAGCACTACATGAAACTAAACTGTTAATATGGTTATTTGTGTATTGTTAGATTATAGGAAGTATTTCAAATTTTTTTCTTTTTATAGAGAGAGGAGAGAAAGAGAGTGAGAAGCATTAACTTGTAGTTGCTTCATTTTAGTTGTGCCTTGACTGCTTCGCATATGTGCCTGGAGCAGGGAGCTCAAGCCAGCGACTCTAGGCTTCAAGCCAGCAACCATTGCGCTCAAACCAGTGACCTTGGGATCATGTTGGTGATCCCACGCTCAAGCCAGTGACCTATGCTCAAACTGGTGAGCCCTTGCTCAAGCCAAGAAGCCTGCACTCAAACTGACAACCTTGCAGTTTCAAACTGGGGACCTTAGTGTCCCATGTCAAAGCTCTATCCACTGTGCAACCAGCTGTCAGGCTATTTCAAACTACAGTGTGTCCGTCAAGTCATGGTGCACTTTTGACCGGTCACAGGAAAGCAACAAAAGATGATAGAAATGTGAAGTCTGCACCAAATAAAAAGAAAACTCTCCCAGTTTCATACCTGTTCAGTGCAGTTCAGTGTGGGCTCATGCACAGATTTTTTAAGGGCTCCTTAGGTAGCTATTCCGTATAACCTCTACAGACTCGTCACTGACTGATGGCCTACCAGAGTGGGGTTTCTCCACCGAACTGCTGGTTTCCTTCAACTGCTTATCCCACCAAGTAATGTTATTCCTATGTGGTGGCGCTTCGTTATAAACACGCCGATATTCACGTTGCACTTTGGTCACGGATTCGAATTTAGCGAGCCACAGAACACACTGAACTTTCCTCTGTACCGTCCACATCTCGACTGGCATGGCTGTGGGCTGCTCTGCTGTATGCACAGCATTACGTCATCATCTGCGCATGCGTGCATGCTGCCACCACATCATCCTACAGAAATTGGGAGGATTTTCCTTTTATTTGGTGCAGATTTCACATTTCTATTGTCTTTTTTTTTTTTGTATTTTTTTGTATTTTTCTGAGGTTGGAAACGGGGAGGCAGTCAGACAGACTCCTGCATGTACCCGACTGGGATTCACCAGGCATGCCCACGGGTGGGGGGTGCTCTGCCCATCTGGGGCGTCGCTCTTTCGCAATCAGAGCCATTCTAGCACCTGAGACAGAGGCCACAGAGCCATCCTCAGCGCCAGGGCAAACTTTGCTCCAGTGGAGCCTTGGTTGCGGGAGGGGAAGAGAGAGACAGAGAGGAAGGAGAGGGGGAGGGGTGGAGAAGCAAATGGGCACTTCTCCTGTGTGCCCTGGCTGGGAATCGAACCTGGGACTCCTGCACGCCAGGCCGATGCTCTACCACTGAGCCAGCCAGCCAGGGCCTCTATCGTTTTTTGTTGCTTTCCTGTGACCGGTCAAAAGTGCACCATGACTTTACGAACACACTGTATTTAATGGCATTTGAAAATGTACTAGTTAACATACAAAAAAAGCATGACTTAGGTGATTTTTCTTTACATTCTTTAATGTTTTCTAGATTTTCTTCAATGGATATGTGTTATTCTGAATCCAAAAAATTAAGATTCAGTATTTTGAGTGTATATATTTATAAAATAAATACCCCAGCCTGACTGGTGGTGGCATAGTGGATAGAGCATTGACCTGGTACATTGAGGTTCCCAGTTCCAAACTTTGAGGTTGCCAGCTTGAGTGTGGGGTTGCTGGCTGAGCAAGGGGTCACTGGCTCGGTTGGAGCCCCCAGGTCAAGGCAATCAATGAACAACTAAGATACCACTACGAGTTGATGCTTCTCACCTCTCTCTCTCCCTCTCCTGCTCCCTCTCTCCTCACTGAAACACACCCACACACACATATCATGTAGTTCCCCGTGTATAAGGCACATCTTTTCCCGAAAAATTTGGGGTCTAAAAACTGGGTGTGTCTTATACAGTGGCTGTAGATTTTTTTTACTTTGCATTTCCTGTTTTTTTTTGCTTTTGTTTTTGCACTCATTGTTGAAGACAGTGATTCATTATCAGACACAGATGAGGACAAGCTAATGGATGGGAGTTTTGACAGTGATGAGGAGTTGTATGAATTTTATGGTGAATAAAACTTGAGTTCAGCCTGACCTGTGGTGGCGCAGTGGATAAAGCGTCAACCTGGAAATTCTAAGGTCGCCGGTTCGAAACCCTGGGCTTGCCTGGTCAAGGCACATATGGGAGTTGATGCTTCCAGCTCCTCCCCCCTTCTCTCTCTCTGTCTCTACTCTCTTTCTCTCTGTCTCTCCCTCTCCTCTCTAAAATGAATAAATAAATTAAAAAAACTTGAGTTCAGTAACTTTATGTAAACACATTTTTTTTTTAATTTTTTTTTTTTTCTTTCATTTTTCTGAAGCTGGAAACAGGGAGAGACAGTCAGACAGACTCCCGCATGCGCCCGACCGGGATCCACCCGGCACGCCCACCAGGGGCGATGCTCTGCCCACCAGGGGGCGATGCTCTGCCCCTCGGGGCATCACTCTGCTGTGACCAGAGCCACTCTAGCGCCTGGGGCAGAGGCCACAGAGCCATCCCCAGCGCCTGGGCCATCTTTGCTCCGATGGAGCCTTGGCTGCGGGAGGGGAAGAGAGAGACAGAGAGGAAAGCGCGGCGGAGGGGTGGAGAAGCAAATGGGTGCTTCTCCTGTGTGCCCTGGCCGGGAATCGAACCCGGGTCCTCCGCACGCTAGGCCGATGCTCTACCGCTGAGCCAACCGGCCAGGGCTGTAAACACATTTTTGTTTTCAAATTTCAGGCCCCAAAATTAAAGTGTGCCTTATGCATGGAGAAATACAGTACATATAATTATAATATCTTTATTTTTAGTGTTTAGTAACTATCAGTACAGCTCTTTTTTTTTTGTTTTTAGTTTTATTTATTCATTTTAGATAGGAGAGAGAGAGAGAGAGAACATGGAGGAGCAGGAAGCGTCAACTCCCCTATGTGCCTTGACCAGGCAAGCCCAGGATTTTAAACCAGCGACCTCAGCATTCCAGGTCGATGCTTTATCCAATGTGCCACCACAGGCCAGGCATCAGTGCAGTTCTTTATCTGTCTCTTAATATTTAATTTTGAATCAATCTCAGAATTACAGAAAAATTTGAAGTACAACACAGATGGTATTTTTCTTGAATCATTTCAGACTAAGTTGTCACATCATCACCAAATGCTTTAGTGTGTATTTTCTACGAGCAAGGATATTCTGCCTAACTATATTATAACCATCAAAATTCAGAAATTCAACATATAGTACAATTACAATTCTAACCCTCAGACCCCATTAAAACTTTGCCAGTTGTTCCAGTAATGTTCTTTAGAACAAAAGGCTGTGATCTAGAATCACGAATTAAATTGAGTTGTCATGTCTCTTTAGTCTCCTTCAAACTAGAGCAATTCTTCAGTCTTTCTTTGACTTCATGACTATGGTAGTTTTGAAGATTATATTTTATTTTGTAGAATGGTCCCTAAATATTGACTTATCTGCTGATGCTTCCTCATGATTAGATTCAGGTTATGTATTTTTGGCAGAAATATGACAGGAGTGGTGCTGTATTTTACTTATTGCCTCCTATCAGGTGACACATGATTTTTATTTGTCTTATAATTTTGTTGATTTGATTAAGGTGGCATCTGCAAGTTTCTTCCTTTGAAATGAATGTTTTTCTCTTTATAATAACTATTTTGTCGGAAGGTACTTTGAAACCACGTAACTTTCTATTCATCAGATTTTTAATCTCCTTATTTATAACAGAATGAATTTATGAATTCATGTTTTATTTTATGGATAATAATCTAATACTATAATTGATTTTGATGCCTAAACTGTCCCCTCTTTGTCTAATGAGAGTACTTTCAAGCTGTTTCCTTTGTCTTTTTTATGTATTCCAATCATTCCTTGAGCATTTTCTTATATTTTCTGGTATAAGAAGATACTCATCTTGTACTTTTTTGTCCCAGCTCTGGAATCAGTGATTTCTCCAAGGAGCCCTGGTTTCTTTTAGCAGAAAAATGATACTTAGAAGTCAAGTTCTGGGTGCACTTGTTACTATTGGCGTGTCATTGCTCCCAGGCCTCTCACTTACAGGTAAGAAATACATGTATATGTAAACACATACATACATATGTATACAACATATACACATTTCTGCCACTCTTTTAATAATCTCTAAATATTTATTTAAAACCATGAATTCACACTGGTATTTCCCATTTTAGTCTAACACTACAGGGTTCATTCAGTAGTTTCCTTTTATAATTTTAATTCCTTTTTCTGAAAGTAAGTTTGCTTTCATGATCTTCAATACATTTTCTTAATCAATCCCCCTGCATGCGACCAATCTTTTCCATTGCTGCTGTTTCTGACCCTGATCATGTGGATGCCACTGTCACGTTGCTCAGCCTCCAAAATCCTGTAACAGGATGCTGCCCCTACTTCCCTGTTTGAACACCCTTGTCACTACATGCTCTGATACTGTGTACTGGGTTGTTCTCCTCACTCCATTTGGACTCCAGCCCCCTGTGCAGGGCCACCAAGGCTGCCATATTTCTGTATGGACATCCTTTTTATTCTGTTAGGGCTCCTGCAGTAGATCACTGCTGTTCCTACTACTCCATCTCATGGAGATACCTGTTTTGCCTGGCCTTAACTGAATACAGGTATTCACCTTGCAGAACTGAAACTCTGGCCTTATTAAATAACAACTCTTCAGTTTCCTCTCCCCTCCACCTCCGGCCCAGACCCTGACAACCACCATTCATTCTACTTTGTTTTTGAAATCTGAACACTCTAGATACTTCATAAAGTTTGTCTGGATTAAGAGGACATGAAGAGAGAGAAAAGGGAAGAGTAAAATACAGCTGGTGTCAGGGATGCATTTATTTATTTATTTATTTATTTATTTTTACAGAGACAGAGAGAGTCAGAGAGAAGGACAGATAGGGACAGACAGACAGGAACAGAGAGAGATGAGAAGCATCAATCATCAGTTTTTCGTTGCAACACCTTAGTTGTTCATTGATTGCTTTCTCATATGAGCAAGTAACCCCTTACTCAAGCCAGCGACCTTGGGTCCAAGCTGGTGAGCTTTTGCTCAAACCAGATGAGCCTGCACTCAAGCTGGTGACCTCGGGGTCTTGAACCTGGGTCCTCCGCATCCCAGTCTGACGCTCTATCCACTGCACCACCGCCTGGTCAGGCAGGATGTATTTAGTTAAAGGGAAGTTTGCCATAGCATTATGTATGGCAAAATGAATATTTGGTGAGTTAAAAGGTTGGGATAGTTCCTAATTTTTTATTTTATTTTATTTATTCATTTTTAGAGAGGAGAGAGAGAGGGAGAGAGAGAGACAGAGAGAGAGAAGGGGGGAGGAGCTGGAAGCATCAACTCCCATATGTGCCTTGACCAGGCAAGTCCAGGGTTTCGAACCAGCGACCTCAGCATTTCCAGGTCGATGCTTTATCCACTGCACCACCACAGGTCAGGCCAGTTCCTAATTTTTTTTTTTTTAAAGATTTTATTGATTTGAGAGAGAAGAAGGGAGGGAAGATCAGGGAAGCACCAACTTGTAGTTGCTTCTTGTTGACCAGGCAAGCCCAGGGTTTCAAACTGGCAACCTCAGTCAGCATTCAGGTGAACCCTTTATTCACAGCTTTACCATAGGTCAGGATAGTCTCTAACTTGAGTAAGAAGACTAAGTTTAAGATATATTTCTATAGATCAAAATGACGTAACATTTGGGATTTGGAAGGTAGAAAGCTGAATGATGGAGACTCATTATACACCATTCCATACTTTTCTTTTTAGGGTGGGGGAGAGAGAGAAGGAGAGAGAGAGAGAGAAAGCAGGGGTGGAGTGGGAAGCATCAACTCATAGTTGCTTCTCATATATGTCTTGACCTGGCAAGCCCGCAGTTTCAAACTGGCAACCTCAGCATTCCAAGTCGAGCTTTATCCACTGTACCACCACAGGTCAGGCCATCCCATACTGTTCTTATAGGTAAAAATATTATAATTGGTTAAAAAAAAGATTTATTCACTTACAGAGTGAGCTAAGCTGAAATTCTCTGGACCAGTTCTACTCAAATTCCTATGTAATAGATCACAATTCATCCAAATATTACATTTGGTTTTTGAGTAACTTCATAATTACTGTTTATTGTACTAGGGGCACTGTTTTATCGAGATTAAGGGGGCTTTACATGCTGAGGTAGGGTAGGCCAAGTGCTTGGGTGTGTCTAGAAGTTGAGA
Organism: Saccopteryx leptura; assembly: GCF_036850995.1. Taxonomy (NCBI): domain Eukaryota; kingdom Metazoa; phylum Chordata; class Mammalia; order Chiroptera; family Emballonuridae; genus Saccopteryx; species Saccopteryx leptura. The sequence continues at coordinate 26,227,989 of NC_089515.1, read as the reverse complement.
GCAAAATTAGCCAGGCAGATGGAACACAGTATCTACTGGCAACCCAACTAGAAATGTGGAATCGGAGAAGGGCAGGGTATACTTTTAGGGAGAGATAAAGAGTCTGTGTGTAGATATTCTGGGGAGATCCAGACAGGGAGACAGCACCAGTGAGTACTAAAAACAGGTGACAAGGCCCATGTTTAAGTTTGGGCTCAAAACTGGAACTGAAACGTCCAGCAAGGAACTAATGAATTCATTCATTCAAGCCATTCATTTATCTAACCTGTGCTTATTAGTACCTACTGCAATAATTCTGTACTATGCATAAGAATTATTGGAGAGCATGTTAAAATGTAGTGCAGATTATTCTGAGCTCCTCTTCCTCCACTTAATTTGGTATAGGCTTCAAGAATCTGCATGTTTAATATGCATCTCTGTGTTTCTGATGCAGATATTTCTCTGGTCACACTTTGACAAAATGCCTATCCTGGCCAGTGTACAAACACAGGGTGTGGAGGAAATGTGCTAGAACCTTGTACATGAGGAACATAGCAAAAAGCAGCTGCGTTAACTGGAATCAGAGTTGAAGGCAGGTGATAATCAGTCTGCAGTGTATAAGTGTATTAAATCAACAGTTGTATACCTTAAACTTGCACAGTGTCACATCTCAGTAATGCTGGAAAAACAGTGAAGGCAGAGTGAGACAAACCTTATGCTAGAGGCTTGGTTCTAGCTGATTCATTCCAACTGATTCATAATAAATTGATTTCTAAAAAGAATTTGCATCTGAAGGCTAAGTGTTTGCAGCTAGTAATGAAGGTCAGAAAAATAAGCTAGGTATGCCATTTATAAAAGGTATATCTAGTAGATAGAAAAATAGCAACATCCCCAAAGGTGGCCACTCTAGGTATTTTATAATCATATCAATTACAACTGGTAGTCCTTCCTAGGAACTATGAAAAGGTTGTGGATAGTTCTTTTTTTAAGTGAGAGGAGGGGAGATAGACAGACTCCCACATTCACCCTGGCCAAGATCCACCCAGCAAACCTCGCCTGGGGCTGATGTTTCAATCAACTGAGCTATCTCCTCAGCGCCCTGCCAAAGCATGAACCTATCGATTGAGCCACTTGTTGCCGGAGGGGAAGAGGGAGAAAAGGTAGAGAGGGAAGGGGAGAGAAGCAGATGGTCTCTTCTCATGTGTGCCCTGACTGTGGTTCAAATCCAGGAAGTCTGCATAGCAGGTTGATGTTCTATCTGCTGAGCCAACCGGCCAGGGCCAGTTGTGGATAGTCCTAACATTTTATTGTTAATATTCTGTGACCCTGTCACATACCTGTATGTGAAAATAAGTGACAACAGGCTGCCTTAGCGGTTGTTTTATAGGGTGCTCAGTAGAAGTAATGTCAAAGAATAAAGGAAGAAGTTTGAGGAATCACTAAAGTGTTGCTTAAAGCAGCAAGGCATAACTGAATGGTAGGGAAAGTTATGATGAAAGACTAGTTTCTTCTACAATTACATGACTGGAGTTGTCATGCTGACCTCCAGTGAAAGGCACATAGCTCTAGGCTCTTGCTGACCTCCAGTGAGAGATTTTATCTAAAGAGGTCTTTATAGCTCTATCCCTTTGATCCGCAACAGCATCTTTAAAGTGGAGGAAGATGGAATTTGATACAAGTAGAAGATGTAAATGTGAAGGTGCTTTCTAGGCCTTAGATATATAGTGTTGATGAGTTTTGTACAACAAAACTCTAACACAAAATAATTCACACAAACTCCTAAGGTTTATTTCATTGATTGATTTTAAAGAGGGAGAGGGAGAGAAGGCAAGAGGGAAGCATTCGTTTGTTCCACTTAGTTGTGCATTCATTGGTTGCTTCCCATGTGTGCCCTGACAAGATGGAACCTGCAACCTTGATGTTTTGGGATGATGCTCTAACTGGCCAGAATGTCCAAGGTTCATTGAATAGGCATTCCCCCCTTATTTCATTTCACTATTTAAACATATATTAATTCATGCCTGCCATGTGAGGTTTTGGTCTTAGTTTTTTTTTTTTTTTTTTCTGAAGCTTGGAAACAGGGAGAGACAGTCAGACAGACTCCCGCATGCGCCTGACCGGGATCCACCCGGCACGCCCACCAGGGGCGACGCTCTGCCCACCAGGGGGCGATGCTCTGCCCATCCTGGGTGTCGCCATGTTGCGACCAGAGCCACTCTAGCGCCTGAGGCAGAGGCCACAGAGCCATCCCCAGCGCCCGGGCCATCTTTGCTCCAATGGAGCCTTGGCTGCGGGAGGGGAAGAGAGAGACAGAGAGGAAAGCGCGGCGGAGGGGTGGAGAAGCAAATGGGCGCTTCTCCTGTGTGCCCTGGCCGGGAATCGAACCCGGGTCCTCCGCACGCTAGGCCGACGCTCTACCGCTGAGCCAACCGGCCAGGGCTGGTCTTAGTTTTTTTTTGTTTTGTTTTGTTTTGTTTTTAGTTAATATCCAGTAAAATGAACTTTTTTTAGTGTCTAGGTTTCAGAATTTGAACACATGTACAGGAATGAGCAAAAGTAGATTTACAGCCTGATGAGGCGGTGTCACAGTGGATAGAGCATTGTACTGAGATGCGGAGGACCCAGGTTCGAGACCCTGAGGTCGCCAGCTTGAGTGTGGGTTCATCTGGTTTGAGCAAGGCTCTCCAGCTTGAGCCCAAGGTCGCTGGCTCAAGCAAGGGGTCACTTGGTCTGCTGTAGCCCCTGGTCAAGGCACATATGATAAATCAATCAAGAACAACTAAGGAACCGCAACAAAGAATTGATGCTTCTCATTTCTCTCCCTTTCTGTCTGTCTGTCCCTCCCTCTGACTCTCTCTGTCTCTCTCTCTCTCTCTCTCTCTCTCACACACACACACACACACACACACACAAAGTAGGTTTACAGTTGTTTGTATAAAAGAAGACATGCTGGTTATGATTATTAGAAAGCTTTATTAACTCAAAAGAATGTTACAATGCAAATGTAAACCTGTATATATTGATTCATGTAACCACCGTCACCCTCAGGATACAGACCTGTTTTTTCCCCACCCCCCAAACTCCCTTGTACTATCGTCCTCCATCCATAATTCCTAGGAACTGTGATCTAGTCGCCCTACCTTTAGTTTTATCTTTTTGCGAATGTCATATAAATGGAATCATACAATATGTAATCTTTTGCTACTGACTTCTTTGATTCAGTATACCTAAGATAGCTTCTTCCAAGTTGTTGTATGTATCAATAGTCCATTCTTTTTTTTTTAATTAATTTTAATGGGTGACATTGACAAATCAGGGTACATGTGTTCAGAGAAAACATCTCTAGGTTATTTTCACATTTGATTATGCTGCATTCCCATCACCCAAAGTCCAATTGTTTTCCGTCACCTTCTAACTGGTTTTCTTTGTGCCCCTCCCCTCCCCAACCCCCTCCTTCTCCTCCCCAATAGTGCATTCTTTTTTGTTGTTTAGTTGTATTCTATTACACGGATTGTATCACATATTGTTTATCTATTTGGGTTTCCAGTTTTTGGTGATTAGACATAGAACTGCTATAAATACTTAAGTATAGGTTCTGTATGAACATAAACTTTCATTTCTCTCGGGTAAATACTCAGGAGGGGAATTGCTGTGTTATGTGGTAAGTGTATGTTTAACTTCATAAGAAACTACCAAACTGTTTTCTAAAGTTGCTGTACCATTTTATATTCCCGCAAGAAATGTATGAATTTTAGTTGCTCTGCATCCTTGCTAGCACTTGGGATTGTCAGTATTTTTTATTTCAGTCATTCTAATAGGTACATAGTAGTATTTTACTGAGGTTTTAATTTGCATTTTCCTACATGCCTCAGTTCTTGATGACTTTATTTATTGTGATCGAATGAAAGATAATTATCAGAATATGCTTTAAATTTAATGTTCTATGAAACAATTTTGTGAATGTTTTTAAAAGGAGTTTGTGCTAATAAATGTTCATGGTTTTTCAAATAAGTGTGTGAGGTACACTGAAACCTATCTACTAAGTTTCAGGTAAGCCTTGTGACAATGATAATGAAAAAATGACTTAAGAATATATATATATACAGTATATGTATTTTTTGCCTGACCAGTCGGTGGCGCAGTGGGTAGAGCATCAGACTGGGACGTGGAGGTCCCAGGTTTGAAACCCCGAGGTCGCCGGCTTGAGCACAGGCTCATCTGGTTTGAGCAAAGCTCACCAGCTTGAGCCAAAGGTCACTGCTTGAGCAAGGGGTCACTTGGTCTGCTGTAGCCCCCTGGTCAAGGTACATATGAGAAAGCAATCAATGAACAACTAAGTTGCTGCAACAAAGAATTGATGCTTCTCATCTCTCTCCCTTCCTGTCTGTCTGTCTCTATCTGTCCTTCTGTCTCTATCACACAAAAAAGGAATATATATATATATATATTTTTTTTTTTTTTTCTGGTGGCCTTTGGTCTTATATAGAACACTTCCTTCTGGCTTTTAATAACTGAGAAGATAGCATTTACTGATCACCTATTCCTGGTAGCATAGGCTAGTGGTATGATTTAGAATAACTTGCTTATTCAGGGAAATAATTCAGGTAAGGAAAGGAGGGCATTCTCTTGAGTAATAAATTTGTTTGACCCCCTTCTACTTCTCCCTTCTTGATAAATGACTCCAGGCAGAAGTTTGTATTATAAGAAGCAAAATGATTGCTAAATGTGTAATGTTTATTTTACTTAGTTATTAGCTTGAGGTCAGCTTTATTTAATATGTAAATATGGAAGATTTAATTTTTTTCACACTTTGAACATGTACTGCTGATCATTGGTATGTTACTCCCATTTTATGAAGCTGGAATGTTATTTTTCTAGTTTTATTGACTGTAGAGGTTTATAGTACTTGAATCTTTGTTTTGATGTTGTTAGGCATGTCAGTACTTTTTTGATACCAACTTCTCAGTTAGGAAATAGCCTCCCAATTATAATTTGTTTCCATAGGAAAATATAGTTGACTTTGAGGCAGTTTCCAGTAATATATTGCTGTAGAAATAGACTGTTAAATGATAACTCAGGTTTAGTGTTCAGTGTTATTTAGTAAAGGTGACTTAAGTAGAAGAACATTGGTGCATCTGTTTTGCGAATTGCAGTTAATTGTAAAAACATCTTATAAGATCTACATCATTCTCCCTTGGAATTTTGTTGAACTTTACAAATTATATGATATGAGTTAAAAATGGACAATTTAAAAGTTAGTCAAATGAGCCTGATCAGGTGGTGGCGCAGTGGATAGAGTGTTGTACTGGGACAGAGAGGACCCAGGTTTGAAACCTGGAGGTTACTGGCTTGAGTGCAGGCTCACCAGCTTGAGCGCAGGGTCACTGGCTTGAGCGTGGGATCATAGACATGACCCCATAGTCCTGGCCTGAGCAAGGGGTCACTCGCTCTGCTGTAGCCCACCCCTCAAGGCACATATGAGAAAAAGCAGTCAATGAACAACTAAGGTGCCACAACAAAGAATTGATGTTTCTCATCTCTACCTTCCTGTCTGTCCCTCTCTCTGTCTCTGTCACACACACACACACACACAAAGTTAGTCAAATGAATTAATCAAAAAGAATCCTGTCTTATCAAATCTTGCTTCTAAACGTTTTTCACAACCTCCGGTCATATCCTGATACAGCATTTTGAAAATCAAAATGATGACTGAGCTTTTATCAGAGTTTAGAAATTCTTTTTTTAGGTATGTGTTAATTTTTATTCTCTGGTAGTTTTATGGATATAGTCCCTTTTCCCAACACATTCTGACTGCATTAAAAAGTATTTCTTAAGTATTCTTAAGTGTGTTTTTACCAATATCTTGTGGAAAAATATAATCTTCTAACTGCATTTATGTTAAAAAGAATTAGAAAATGAAGTTTTTTTCACTTGCACCTTTCTCTTTTAATATATTATTAAAGTATAGGTATACTACCTATACATAAGAATTCATACTATAGGATCAACTAAGACTTTGATTTAAATATATTATAAGTTATGCATGGAAGCCTGCATAAAATACTACAAAATTTTCCCCCCAAAGAAGCTTTAAATGGTTCTGTTAAGTGTGAGAATGTTCTGATGATTATCTTTTTAATTAAAATGAGAAATCTTTGTTTAAAGTGGCATTCTTTTTTACGGCCTGTTACAGTCTCTGTAACAATCATTTCTTAAGTCTGAACGTTTTATTTCCAGGAATCCATTTATATAAAACTATGTTTAGACTTAATTAAGGAATGGTTCTTACAAAGCTTGTAAATAGCCAGGAAAAAAGGGACCGAAAATAAAACTGACATTCACATTTAACAAAATGATTGTTACAAGGTATGTAATAAGCTATAAAAATACAATAAATCCCTTTTTATAAGAGTTCATATTTTCTGATCCTTGTTTTCAAGGGTAGTTAAGAAAAATATCAAAGCTCTGCAAAGTGACATCTGTTTTGCTGAATAGACTAGTGTTAAGTTCTTTTGTCTATAAATGACAATACAGGAGGTTTACCTGTCTTCTTAGTGTGTTTTCTTTGTAATACCTTGTAATTATTTTAGACTGGAATGTAAATTTTACTGAAGACATGACCTAGTTCTCTTCCTACTTACACTACTTTCTAAAAGTCATAAAGTATTGGGCAAGTTGCTCAACTGTACTGAATCTCATTTTCCGTATCTGGAAAGTGGAGATAATAATCGTATTCCTACCTCAAAGAGCTGTTGTGAGGACAGGTGGAATATAAGTAGTGAAAATATTTTGGAAATTATGTAAAGACTGAGCACCCACGCTATGTTTTTTATTTATTTTTAATTTTTATTTTTTAGCAAGAGAGAGACAGACAGACAGGGAGAGAAATGAGAAGCATCAACTCATAGTTGCATCATTTTAATTGTTTATTGATTGCTTTTCATACATGCCTTGACCAGGGGGCTCAAGCCGAGCTAGTGACCCCTTGCTCCTCCAGCCAGCGATCCAGGGATCATGTTGATGAGCCCACACTCTAGCTGGTGACCTTGGGGTTTCAAACCTGGGACTTGAGCATCCCAGGTTGATGCTCTATCCATTATGCCGCTACTGGTCAGGCTTACTTATTCCATATTCAAATTTCCCCAGTTGTCCCAGTAATACCTCTATAGCTTTTTAAAAATATGTACAGTTCAATCACGTTATATATATCTCTTTAGTATCCTTTAATTTATGCCAGTTTTCTAGTCATATTTATGAAATTGACATTTTTGAAGCATATAGAACATCTTTCATTTGGATTTGTCTGATTGTTTCTCCATGATTAAATTCAGGTTAAAAAATTTGGCAGGAATATATGCTATGGTTTCTTAGTGCATTACATCAAATGGTACATCACGTCAACTTGTTTCTTTATTGATGATACTATTTGATCTTTTTTTTCTGTATTTTTCTGAAGTGAGAAGCAGGGAGGCAGAGAGACAGACTCCCTCGTGCGCCCTACCAGGATCCACCTGGCATGCCCACTAGGGGGCGATGCTCTGCCCACTAGAGCATTCCTCCATTGCCACCAGAGCCATTCTAGCACCTGAGGTGGAGGTCATGGAGACATCCTCAGTGCCGGGGCCAGCTTTGCTCCAGTGGAGCCTTGGCTGTGAGAGGGGAAGATAGAGATAGAGAGAAGGGAGAGGAGGAAGGGTGGAGAAGCAGATGGACGTTTCTCCTGTGTGCCCTGGCTGCAAATTGAACCTTGAACATCCACACGCCTGGCTGATGCTCTACCACTGAGCCAACCGACAGGGCCTTATTTGATCATTTCATTAAGGTTTTGTTCACCAGATTTCTCTATTGTAAAGGTATATTTGTAATTAATAAGTGCTCAGTGGAGTGATATTTGGAAACTGTAAATATCTTTTTATTTTTATTTTTTAATTCAGTGAGAGGAAGGGAGGCAGAGACAGACTCTTGCATATACCTGGACTGGGATCCATCTGGCAAGCCCAAGAGGAGGTGATGTTCTGCCCATCTGGGGCGTTGCTCCAATGCTCAGCAATTGAGTTCTTCTTAGCGCCTGAGGCAGAAGCCATGGAGCCATCCTCAGCGCCCATGGCCAACTTGCTTCAGTGGAGCCATGGCTACCAGAGGGGAAGAGAGAGAAAGGGGGAGGGGTGGAGAAGCAGATGGACACTGTGCCCTGACCAGGAATCAAACCCAGGACATCCACATGCCAGGCTGGGGCCAACGCTCTATCACTGGGCCAACTGGCCAGGGCTTATCTTTAAAAAAAATTTTTTTTCCATTGATTTAAGAGAGAGAGAAAGAAAAAAGAAGCATCAACTTGTTCTATTTAGTTGTACATTCTTTGGTTACTTCTTGTATGTGCCCTGCCCAGAGATTGAACCCAACCTCCATGTACTGGGACAATGCTCTATCCACTCAGCCAGTGTGGAAACTGTAAATAACTTGTTTCCCAACATTATTTGTCCTAATAGTTTTGTGTGTGTGTGCGTGTGTGTGACAGACAGAAAGAGAGACAGAGAGAGGGACAGATATAGACAGACAGAGGGAGAGAGATGAGAAGCATCAATTCTTTGTTATAGCACCTTAGTTGTTCATTGAACGAGTGACCCCTTGCTCAAACCAGCAACCTTGGGCTCAAGCCAGTGACCATGGGATTATGTCTACAATCCCACGCTCAAGCCAGCATCCCTGCATTCAAGCCGGTGAGCCCACGCTCAAGCCATAGACCTCGAGGTTTCAAACCTGGGCCCTCTGTGTCCCAGGCTGACGCTCTATCCACTGCACCACTGCTTGGACAGCATGTCCCAGTAGTTTTAGTATGCTTTGATGACGATTCTCTGATAGTTGTAAAATTAGCTCATTTATTTTTAGGCGATTTTAAATCATTTTCTCTCTTTTTCCTTGACTTTAAAATGATTACTTTTTTTTTTTTTTGACAGAGACTGAGAGTCAGAGAGAGGGACAGATAGACAGGAAGGGAGAGAGATGAGAAGCATCAATTCTTCCTTGCAGCACTTATAAGTTGTTCATTGATTGCTTTCTCATATGTGCCTTGACCGGGGGGCTCCAGCAGACCAAGTAACCCCTTGCTCAAGCCAGCGACCTTGGGCTCAAGCTGGTGAGCCTTTCTCAAACCAGATGAGCCCGCACTCAAGCTAGCGATCTTGGGGTTTTGAACTTGGGTCCTCTGTGTACCAGTCAATGCTCTACAGTGTGTCCGTAAAGTCATGGTGCACTTTTTTTTTCCCTGAAGTTGGAAACGGGGAGGCAGTCAGACAGACTCCTGCATGCGCCCGACTGGGATCCACCCGGCACGCCCACCAGGGGGTGATGCTCTGCCCATCCGGGGCGTCGCTCTGTTGCAACCAGAGCCATTCTAGCGCCTGAGGGAGAGGCCACAGAGCCATCCTCAGTGCCCGGGCCAACTTTGCTCCAATGGAGCCTTGGCTGCAGGAGGGGAAGAGAGAGACAGAGAGTAAGGAGAGGGGGAGGGGTGGAGAAGCAGATGGGCGCCTCTCCTGTGTGCCCTGGCCGGGAATCGAACCTGGGACTCCTGCACACCAGGCCGACGCTCTACCACTGAGCCAACCGGCCAGGGCCCATGGTGCACTTTTGACGGGTCACAGGAAAGCAACAAAGACGATAGAAATGTGAAATCTGCACTAAATAAAAGGAAAACCCTCCCAGTTTCTGTAGGATGATGTGGCAGCATGTGCGCATGCGCAGATGATGACGTAACACCGTGTATACAGCGGAGCAGCCCACAGCCATGCCAGTCGAGATGTGGATGGTACAGAGGAAAGTTCAGTGTGTTCTGTGGCTCGCTAAATTTGAATCCGTGACCAAAGTGCAACGTGAATATTGACGCGTTTATAACGAAGCGCCACCACATAGGAATAACATTACTTGGTGGGATAAGCAGTTGAAAGAAACCGGCAGTTTGGTGGAGAAACCCCGTTCTGGTTGGCCATCAGTCAGTGACAAGTCTGTAGAGGCTATACGGGATAGCTACCTAAGGAGCCCTAAAAAATCTGTACATGAGCCCACATTGAACTGCATTGAATAGGTATGAAACTGGGAGAGTTTTTCTTTTATTTGGTGCAGATTTCACATTTCTACTGTCTTTTGTTGCTTTTCTGTGACTGGTCAAAAGTGCACCATGACTTTACGGACACACTGTATTCACTGCGCCACTGCCTGGTCACGCAGAAATGACTTTCTGATACGGGGAATACATTGTATAGACTATTATTTTTATTTTTTTAAATTTGTTTTTGAACTTAGACTATTAAAAATATCTTTTATATTCTAATTTGCAAGTTTTATGCTACATAATTTTTTATTTATTTTTTACAGAGACGGAGTGAGTCAGAGAGAGGGATAGACAGGGACAGACAGACAGGAACGGAGAGAGATGAGAAGCATCAATCATTAGTTTTTCATTGCGCGTTGCAACACCTTAGTTGTTCATTGATTGCTTTCTCATATGTGCCTTGACCGCAGGCCTTCAGCAGACCGAGTAACCCCTTGCTGGAGCCAGCGACCTTGGGTTCACGCTGTTGGGCTTTTGCTCAAACCAGATGAGCCTGCGCTCAAACTGGCGAGCTCGGGGTCTCGAACCTGGGTCCTCTGCATCCCAGTTCGACGCTCTATCCACTGCACCACTGCCTGGTCAAGCACATAATTTTTATCTTTAGTGGAAAACACTGTTAGAGCTGAGCAACTTCAAGATTGAGTTTAGATTTTAAGGGCCTATAGAAGTAAACACCGCATCAGAAGTTTCTGGAGGGAGGCTGTGTTTTCCCATTTAGTAGGCCTGTGGTGAAGTTTGAAAATGTGTATTTCTGAGTAGTTTGCAGGTATTGCCACTGGTTCTGGGACTTCACTTTGAGAACCACTATGGAGGTCTTTCTTTTTTTTAAATTTTTTATTTTTTTATTTTTTTAATTTATTTATTTATTTTTATTTATTTATTTATTTTCTTTTTTTTTTTTACAGAGGCAGAGATAGACAGGGACAGACAGACAGGAATGGAGAGAGATGAGAAGCATCAATCATCAGTTTCTCGTTGCGCGTTGCAACTTCTTAGTTGTTCATTGATTGCTTTCTCACATGTGCCTTGACTGGGCCTTCAGCAGACCGAGTAACCCCCAACGACCTTGGGTCCAAGCTGGTGAGCTCTTTGCTCAAGCCAGATGAGCCCGCACTCAAGCTGACGACCTTGAGGTCTCGAACCTGGGTCCTTCTGCATCCCAGTCTGACGCTCTATCCACTGCGCCACCACCTGGTCAGGCTATTTTTTTTTTTTTTAGGTCTTTCAAGCCAGTATCTTGCTCAGTTATTTGAGCCCCTCTTCTACTTGTTTGCTTTCTCTGGTAGACATGAGAGTAGTATAGATGTAGTATAATGGAATAAATTGATGTTTGTATTTTGATAAATGTTGGAAAAAATTTGGGAATTGGCTAAATTACTGAATAGGATCTCATTAACCTGGCTGATCCAAAGTTGACTGTGTTGTAATGAAAATGGCAATAGGCTATTTAAAAACTTATTGTGGCATTTGTATTTGTTGAATTTTCTTTACTTCACTTAATAAAACACTGACCCCTTAGTTTTGACCAAATTAGATGTCCATAGTAGTCAGTTTGGCTTTTACTACTTCAGTGATCATTGCATACAACCCAGCAACTTGGTTATGTTAAGTCTGTGCAATTATTGTAGTTAAGCAAGTAGCACATTTGTTATGTCATAGAAATATTTTTTCTTCTATAGAATCTAACCAGTCAGCCCTCCTCTGTTGCTTCCCCCATTAGAAATACTTAAACATTGTCTTGGCCAGTTTGCTCAGTGGTAGAGTGTCAGCCTGGTGTGTGGATTTTCCAGGTTCAATTCTTCAATTCCTGATCAGGGGCACATAGGAGAAGCACCCATCTGCTTCTCCACCCCTCCCCCTTCCCTCTCTTTCTCTCTTCTCATCCCCCAGCCATGGCTTGGTTAGAGCAAGTTGGCCCTGGGCACTGAAGATGGCTCCATGGCCTCACCTCAGGTGCTAAAAATGGCTCAGTTGCTGAGCAACAGAGTAACGACCCCAGATGGGGAGAGCATCACACCCCGGTCAGGGTGCATGAGGGAATCTGTCTCTCTGCCTCCCTGCCTCTCACTCAATCAAAACAAAACAAAACAAAAACAGTAAGAAATACTATAAACATCAGAGAGAAAGGGTGAGATTGATATTTACTTCTCAGTTATTTCGTTCTGAATAAAATGTTTAATTTCACACCTTGATTAGTTCTAGTATGGGCAGGTGGATATTTATTTTATGCAGCTAAACTTGCTTGTCAGCAAAGCCATAATTTCTTATGAGTAGTTGGTGGTAAATTATAGTTTTCATTAGTAAGTTATGTGTGTGTGTGTGTTTTTTAAGTATGCATTTATGAGGTGGAAGTAGGAATTAGTCACCAAAATTTGGCTAGACTAGGAGTTGACTAATAGTTTTTTTACAAAGGCTTGGGATTGATGAATTTGGACTAACAGCCCCAATTAATTACATACAGTAGTAGGAAAGAGTGAGATCTTGTTTTTATTTATTTTTTATTTTTTTTGTGACAGAGACAGAAAGAGTCAGATAGAGGAACAGCTAGAAACAGACAGACAGGACAGGAAGGGAGAGAGATGAGAAGCATCAATTCTTTGCTGCGGTTCCTTAGTTGTTCATTGATTGCTTTCTCATATGTGCCTTGACCGTGGGGCTACAGCAGACCAAGTGACCCCTTGCTTAAGCCAGCGACCTTGGGCTCAAGCTGGTGAGCCTTGCTCAAACCAGATGAGCCTGTGCTCAAGCCAGCGACCTCGGGGTCTCAAACCTGGGTCCTCAGCATCCCAGTCCAACGCTCTATCCGCTGCGCCACCGCCTGGTCAGGTCTTGTTTTTAATTGACATGAAAATGTACTCAGAATCTAGAAAGTGATGCCTAGTGGAAAAGACCAAAGAAAAGACTCTTTTTTATTGATTAGTAGAATATATTGTAGTTAAAATTTGGGTGTTTAAGAGAGGTTTAAAAAATAAGATAAAGGCAAGATACAGAAGATTTTGAAGTTTTTAATTGCTTAGTTGAAACCACGAAGTTTAAAAGTTTTTATTTTAAAGCAAGATTGACTTTTACTGAACATGGATTAAGAGAAAATGCAGTGAATCAGAAGAAAACCAAGTTCTATTAATAGGTGGGCCAGTTTATTTGCCTTAAGTAAAATGTCACTGAAGTTTTGTTAGGTCATAGGCTTTAAGAGTCAGGAGGGATCTTTAATTTAAGACTTCATAAACTTTTTATGACTTAACTGAAAAACTTTTGTATATCATGAGATACTTTCCCAGACATGCACATGCACATGTATTTTATACATGATTTCAAGAAGTTCAGAGGTATTTTTAAGCTCTGCCTGGGTAGTTCAGTTGGTTAGAGCATCGTCCTGGTATGCCAAGGTTGTGGGTTCAATTCCAGGTCAGGGTATATACAAGAATCAGCCAATGAATGCATAAATGAATGGAATAGCAAATCGATGTTTCTCTTTCTCTTTCTCCCTCTCTCTTTCTAAAATCAATCAGTCAATATTATTTTTTAAAAAAGAGATACTTTATCCTAGCCATGGATCCTAGGTTATGACCCTTGTCTAGCCTTAATGTTGTTACATAATGTATTTTAATTAAAAAGCTTTTGGTTTTGCTTGATCCGGCAGTGTCACAGTGGATAGAGTGTCGGACTGGGATGCAGAGGGCCCAGGTTTGAAACCCCAAGGTCGCTGACTTGAGCATGAGCTCACCAGCTTGAGCGCAGGGTTGCTAGCTTGAGTGTGGGATCATAGACATGACCCCATGGTTGCTGGCTTGAGCAAGGGGTCACACGCTCTGTTGGAGCCCCCCCTCCCATCAAGGCACATAAGAGAAAGGAATCAATGAACTAAAGTGCTGTAATGAAGAATTGATGCTTTTCATTTCTCTCCCTTCCTGTCTGTCTGTCCCTCTTTCTGACTCTGTCAAAAATAAAAAAATAAAAAAATAAAAATAAAAGCTTCTGGTTTTGATAGTTATCATTCTACCATAACTAGTTCTGTCTGTGAGTTTTATTATAATATGTTGTTTTAAGGAACTGATGACATTTTCAGTATATCATTTGGTAGTGTCAGGAAAAATGGCACAGAAATGACTTGGCTAGTAGTTATCAACAATCCTACTGTAATGTCCTGTTTTTAATTTCCTTATTGCCCTAGCTACCCAGGCAAGCAGCCACAATTTATCCATCTTTGATGATGGAATTGTGTGTGTGTGTGTATGTGTGACAGAGATAAGACAGAGAGAGGGACAGATAGGGACAGACAGGCAGGAAGAGAGAGAAATGAGAAGCATCAATTCTTTGTTGCAGCTCCTTAGTCTCCTTATTTGTTTATTGATTGCTTTCTCATATGTGCCTTGACGGATAGTGGGGGTGGAAGGGCAACAGCAGAGCGAGTAAGCCCTTGCTCAAGCCAATGACCTTGGGCTCAAGCCAGCGACCTTGGGCTCAAGCCAGTGACCATGGGTCATGTCTATGATCCCACTCTCAAGCCAGCGACCCCTCGCTCAAGCTGGTGAGCCTGTGCTCAAGCCGGCAACCTCAGGGTTTCTAACCTAGGTACTCCATGTCACAGTCCCACGCTCTATCCACTATGCCATTGCCTAGTCAGGCTGATGATGGAATTTTATTTGTCAGGGGTATATGGATAGACACACTTAAATCCTTTGATTGCTTTTCTACTGATATTTTCAGGATCTTTCTACTTTTACCAGTTTTATTAAAGAAATAGTATGACCAAGCAAATCCCCATCAAGGTAAATTTACCCCAGGGAGTATACTTTTACACCTAAAAGCATTGGGAATATACTCTTTTCTGTCAATGTCAACCTTAAACACTGTCAGTATACTCAGTTATTTATACCTGCAGTTCTGGGAGGACTGGGAAACATTTGTCATCTTCTCTCTTTTTTTTATCCTCTTAAGGTAATAATGGGAATGCTTCCCATCTACTTAGCTTGTTCAAGAAATAGTGGTTCGTGATGATTTTAGATCAGTAGTATACTTTGGGCAAAAGATCTTGTTTGGATCATAGAGTATGACATCTTCCTTTTAAAAATGAGCAAACTAAGGCCCTGGCCAGTGACTCAGTGGATAGAGCATCAGCCAGCGTATATATGTTCCAGGTTCAATTCTGGTCTGGGCCCACAGAAGAAGCGACCATCTGCTGCTTTCCCCCATCCTTGCTCTCCCCCTTCTCTCCCTCTTCTCCTTCTTCAGCCAGTGGCTTGATTGGTTTGAGCATGGCCCCGGGCACTGAGGATAGCTCCATTGCAGCGCATCAGCCTCAGGTGCTAAAAGTAGCTTGGTACTCGAGCATCACCCTAGTTGGGGTTGCAGTGATGGGGAAAGAATCCCAGTCAGGGTGCATGTGGGAATCTGCCTCACTATCTCCCCACCTCTCGCCTAAATAAATAAATAAGAGCAAACTGAGACCCAAAGAGATCATGTGACTTGTCCAGTGTTACCATTGATTACAATCTGGATTAGAGACCATAGTTACAAATCTAAGGCTAGTTGTTGCCCTTTTGATTTTTTGGCTTGTTTGTGGTTGAGCTTGTGTTTCTCCCACCAGATGTAATTGGTAGGTTAATTGAAGGGTGTGTGGTGTATGTTTGTGTGTGTTTACTTGGTGATTCTGTGACTTGTTTAAGAAAGACGTTTTTACTCTAAGTCATGAAAATAGCCTATATTTTCTACTAGAAACTTAATAGTTTTGCCTTTTATTTATAACTGATTTTTTGTTTCATGTAATGTAGGAATTCCATTTCATTTTCTTATTCATATGGTTTTTCTGTTCCTCCCCCATCATCATCTATTGGAAGAATATGTATTCTCCACTGATCTGCAGTGCTACTTACATCATAAATCATGTCCTTACATGCACTGGTCTGTTTTTGGACTCATTATTCTGTTTATCTCTTTAGCTATCCTTGTATCAGTACCATACAGCCTTACATAGCTTTATAATAAGATTTGATATATGGTAGTTAAGTTCCCATACCTTGTTGTGTTTCTTCAAGAGTGTTGGTGTCTTGGCTACTCATGACTTTGTATACCTTCAGAAGATTTTTACAGATAACTTGTCAAGTTCAACAAAAACAACCTTAAATCAAACAATAATAAACTTACTGGGGTTCAAATTAATTATTGATAGGAAACAAAGTATGGAGTTATTTCAAAAATACTTAATTTTTAATATATAAAACACAACTACAAAATTCATAAAGTACAAAAGGATATATAATGAAAAATATCTCTCTCACCCACCTTCTTAACCATTTATTTTCCTTCTCCAGAAACCACTTTTTCTTGTTTCTTAATTATTTTAAGTTAGAGTCAATGAGTTTTTCTAGAACCTACCTTGAAGACACTTACCATGGATTAAATACTAAAATTTAAGAGCCCGTGGGGTTTTTTTTTTTTTGTTTTTTTTTTCATTTTTTTTTTTCTGAAGCTGGAAACAGGGAGAGACAGTCAGACAGACTCCCGCATGCGCCCAACCGGGATCCACCCGGCACGCCCACCAGGGGCGACGCTCTGCCCACCAGGGGGCGATGCTCTGCCCATCCTGGGGGTCGCCATATTGCGACCAGAGCCACTCTAGCGCCTGAGGCAGAGGCCACAGAGCCATCCCCAGCGCCCAGGCCATCTTTGCTCCAATGGAGCCTTGGCTGCGGGAGGGGAAGAGAGAGACAGAGAGGAAAGCACGGCGGAGGGGTGGAGAAGCAAATGGGCGCTTCTCCTGTGTGCCCTGGCCGGGAATCGAACCCGGGTCCTCCGCACGCTAGGCCGATGCTCTACCGCTGAGCCAACCGGCCAGGGCAAGAGCCCGTGGGGTTTGTGTAATGGAAAAGCACTTTTTTGAGCCAGATCATTTAATAAACATTTCATTCTTAGACAAATCTTATATATATTGGAGTTTCTTAGCCCTTGTTCCTGGGCCTTCTTCTGTTTTCAGGTCTATACTTTGTTCATAGGTGATTTCTTCTATTCCCTTGCTTTTGAAGTACCATCTGTGTGCTCATGACTCCTAATGTGCCAGTGATCTCCAACTCACCCTTCTAATCTGACCTCTAGATTTTTATATTGGTTTACTATCCACTTGCATAGTGAACTTACTGTATCAAAAATAGTTACCTAAATTTTTTTTTTTTTGCTAGTCTTCATATTCCAATAAATGGTAACATCATTTACCTAGTTACTGAAGTCTCAAATTTGGGATCATCTTTGACTCCTCATTTTTCCTTACCCTGATATCCAAGCCATCATCAGATCCTTTTACTTCCAGAATATATTTCAAACTCATCCACTTCTCTCTGCCTCCATTGTCATCACCTTATTATAGGTTATTATAATTTCTTTTATATTTGTAATACTTTTCTAACCATTGTCCTCATTATGGAAACCTGGTTTTCATACAGGAGTCAGAATGATCTTTCAAAAAATCTAAATTGAAAACTTTTCAGTCTCTTTCCTTTGTACTTACGCTATGCATGATGGCTTTGACTTTTGGTCTGCCAGGCAGAGCTGCTCCTCTTCTACCTGCCTCTTTCACTGTCTCATAATGCTAGTACTCCCACTCTCCAGTTACCTTGGCCTTTGGCCAGACTCTTGCAAGACCACTGTAAAGCCTTTTTAGTTGCTGTTTTCTCTGGCCCTGGCTTTTTATTCGAGTCTTTCTTAAATTTTTATATCTCAGTTAAAATGTAACTTCTTTAAAGCAAATGCTCCTCCCTTTATTATCTATTATTTCTACTAGGAAGTAAACTCAATGAGGATAAAGTTTTGTTTGTTTTGCCTTCTAGGATATCTTACTGCATGCCACATGGTAGACAATTAATTAATATGTATGAAATCAGTTACCTTCCCTATTTCTCATTACGTAAGTTGGGAGTAATAATAAATTAACCATTCTCCCCCACGAAGTCATTGTAGGGAGTAAATCTAACAATATTGTCTATTAGTTTGGATGTTCCATATGCTAATTTTTTGTAAAAACATACATTTTTCATATATAATTTTTGTTTTGAGCTTTTTTTTTAAGAGATTAGAACAAATTTGAGAAAGTAAAAATATTTTAAAAACCACCCTGCCACCTTGCACAATCACTTCTAACTATTTTGTATTTAGAAAAACGTTTAAAGATTAATATATAATCCAACACTCTTCTAATTTTTTGGTCCCAAGCACCATCCAAAAATTTTTAAGTGGTCACATTAGTTACAATCCATTAATTTAAAACTCTCAGTCATGTGGGTGATTCAAATGTTTATTTCGATGCTTGTGTGAAAAGAGCTAAATAAAAGTGGTTCTGCATCATATTTAGAAATTTTACTTTTGATAAAATTTTAATAAGAATTTTTCTTAAAGGACTTTTTCTGAAGCTAGTCTGTATTATAATCAGTATTTCTTGATAGAGCATGCAACCTGATTTTTCTTTTAAAGCAACTTACAGAGATTACTGTTTATCCTGTATGACAACTACAGCTCCTGCTCAGATCCCAATATTACACCCTTGAGGAGTTACACTAGATGTGAAACAGCTTCATTTGAAGCCCTTGGAACATATTTTTGGATTAGAAAAAAGATTCTTATAAGATATTTATTCATATAGGAGAACTACTGCTTGACCAGGTAGTGGCACAGTAGATAGAGCGTTGGACTGGGATGCAGAGGACCCAGGTTTGAAACCCCGAGGTCACTAGCTTGAGTGCCGCCAGCTTGAGCCCAAGGTCGCTGACTTGAGCAAGGAATCACTCGCTCTGCTGGAGCCCTCCTGTCAAGGCACATATGAGAAAGCAATCATTGACCAACTAAAGTGCCATAACAAAGAATTGATGCTTCTTATCTCTCTCCCTTCCTGTCTATCTGTCCCTCTCTTTCTCTCTGTCTCTGTCACAAAAAAAATCCCACAAAAAACGAAAAAGATTCAGCAACAAGTTATGTTTAGGCTCTCAGAATAGACATTAGGAGTCAGCATGTTCCTTGTCCTTTACTTCACCCCTGAAAACTTCTGCTGTCTGTTTCCTTGAGTTATTTGTATTGGCTAATAAATATCTGAGTAAGGCTGGGGACGGGGCTTCAGTCCTTCAGTCTGCTGACTGGGGCTGTTGCCTCCCCTTGGCCCCTCCGAGCGTGTCATCTGGTCTCTGAGTAGTTCATTATCACAGTGACAGTGCAGCTGGCTTGGCTTGTGGGTTTCACTTTGTTTCTGTTAGGGACACTAGTTTATTCTGTAGTTAAATGTTTTTGTCTGTTTAAAGACTCAATTATTTAGTATTAAAGGTAAAGATAAAAGCAGGTTCTTCCCCTACTCTCCTGCTCTTCATAAAATACACAGATCCCCTAGTTATGAATAAAACAAAAGCAAACTCTTACCTTAGGAACAGAGAGGAGAAATAAGTAAGACTCTAGTCCAGAGGGAGTAAGGGTTAAGATTCTTACCACTCTGAACAGGGTATAACATGCTCTTGATAAGGGGTAGAGGCTTGTCAGACCTGTGGTGGCACAGTAGATAAAGCCTCAGTGTGGGATGCTGAGGTTGCTAGTTCGAAACCCTGGTCTTGCCTGGTCAAGGCACATCCAAGAAGCAACTATGAGTTAATACTTCCCGCTCCTCCTCCACTGCCTTTTTCTTTCTATTTCTCCTCTCTCTAAAAGTAAATAAGTAAAATCGTTAAAAAAAACAAAAACAAAAAAACGTGGTAGGGGCTTTTCCAAGTAGCAAGTCCCTATGGAGTATGTGGCTAGACATGTTAGTTCAGGGCAGGAATAGCAAGTCACCAGTGAGTTTTAGCAGGTGTAGCAGCAATGGCACACCAGATCTGAGTGAGTGTTGATTCACAGCCAGCTGCCCCACAAGTGAAGTCAGAGCCTCTCTCTCTCGCTTTTCTAAGATTTTAATTTTAGACAGAAGACAGAGAGAAAGGGGTGGGGCATCAGGAGCTGGAACCATCAACTAGTAGTTGCTTCTCTTATGTGCCTTGACCAGGCAAGCCCGGGGGTTCGAACCTGCAATCTGAGCATTCCGGGTCAATGCTTCATCCACTGCGCCACCACAGCTCGGGCTGAAGTCAGAGGCTCTCTTTTAGAGGTATTCTGGATGAGTCAGAACTGTTACCAAGAATGCTAGGCTAGCCTGACCTGTGGTGGCGCAGTGGATAAAGCGTCGACCTGGAAATGCTGAGGTCGCCGGTTTGAAACCCTGGGCTTGCCTGGTCAAGGCACATATGGGAGTTGATGCTTCCAGCTTCTCTCCTCTCTCTCCCTCTCTCTCTCTCTCTGTCTCTCCCTCTCCTCTCTAAAATGAATAAATAAAAAATAAATAAATTAATTAATTAAAAGAATGCTAGGCTACACCTGCACAAATCACCAGTCCTGTCCTGTCAGAATGCATCACGAAATCTAGTATTGAGACTTGCAATTCCAACAGCGTTACTACCTAAATTCACATTATTGCACGGCAGTGAAATTAAATCGTCTTACTAGGACCTACCAGTTTCAGCTAATTTAGAAGTCTGTGCAAGGTAGCATTTGCTTGAGGAGTTTAGGCCTTACAAAGGGGGGATTTTCCTGAGGTTCCCTCCAATACAATAAACTAAGGAAAGGAGAAAGGGTTGGAGAGAGTTGGGCTTTTGTTTACGATTTTGTTGGTTTAATTTTGATGTAAGGGTCTAGCTGTGGTGCTTAGGTTTTGAATCTATTTTGTCCTAGTCTCTCTCCTTTCCTTTCAACACCCTCTGTGCTGTTGTTCGTTCTCTCTCAACACCTCATCTAAGTAGTGTAGCCACCTTTTTGCTCCAGCTCCTTTATTTTCATTATCATTGTCTTGGAGTTCTTCATTTTCCTGTATGGAAAGAATTCAAAAGAAAAGTTCCTGATCCAGTCATTATTATTTTATTTTTTTAAGAGAGAGAGAGAGAGAGAGAGACAGGAAGGGAGAATGATGAGAAGTATCAATTCGTAGTTGCATCAGTTTTGTTGTTCTTGGTTGTTGGTTTTTTTTTTTTAATTTTTCTCTGGATTTTTATTTACTGATTTTTAGAGAGGGAAGAGAGAGAGTGAGAAAGAGGGGGGAGAAACGGGAAGCATTTACTCATAGTAGTTGTTTCCTGTATGTGCCTTGACCGGGCAAGCCCAGGGTTTCGAACCAGCAACCTCAGCATTCCAGGTCAACGCTTTATCCACTGTGCCACCACAAGTCAGGCATTGGTTTTGCTTCTCATACATGCCTTGACAGGGCTGAGGTTGGGGGCTCAAGCTCAAGCCAACGACCCTGTGCTCAAGTTTGCACACCTGTGCTCAAGCCAATGAGCCCACGCTCGAGCTGGTGACCTCAGGGTTTCGAACCTGGGACCTCAGCATCCTAGGTCAGCACTCTATTCACTGCACCACTACTAGTCAGGCAAGTCATTATTTTTGCTCTTAACATTTGCAGGCCTTTTCTTCTTACAGTCCTTCAAAAAAGTGGCTAAAATACAAAAATTTAAAAAGTTTTTTCCGAGTTTGGAATACTAGTGGAATTTTTTTTTTCTAAAAAATAAACTTAAGAAAATGATTGTGGTTTTTTAAAAAATTTATTTATTTTTACAGAGACAGAGAGAGAGAGGTATAGACAGGGACAGACAGACAGGAATGGAGAGAGATGAGAAGCATCGATCATCAGTTTTTCATTGTGACACCTTAGTTGTTCATTGATTGCCCTCTCATATGTGCCTTGACGGTGGGCCCTCAGCAGACCGAGAAACTCCTTGCTTGAGCCAGAAGAGGCCTTGGGTCTAAGCTGGTGAGCTTTTGCTCAAACCAGATGAGCCGCGCTCAAGCTGGCGACAGGGTCTCGAACCTGGGTCCTCCACGTCCCAGTCCGACACTCTATCCACTGCGCCACCCGCCCAGACAGGCAAAATGATTGTGTTTTAAAAAAACTTAAATTTTACAAACCAAACAAATAAAAAAAGTAAAAGAAAAAGACCGTAGGTTTTTTTTGACCCTCAGGTTTGGTTAAATAAATCATATTTTTTAGTTCATTGCAACCACAAAATTTTATTAAATTATCTTAGCTGTGATTAAAATTAAAATGCATCTTGTTATGTTAATATGTAAAAATTAGTTCTATCCTGTAAAAATACTACAATATTATAAATAATATTCTTATGCCTGTAGGGAACTAGGGGAATTTAGTAATATGTGCATATTTTCTCCTCAAATAGTAATATTTCCATGTTTTGTTTGTAAGCATTAAATATGTATATATATTTGTATTTGGGAGAGGTTTTTAATGTATCTTCATCTGCTGATCACAAGGCTAAAGGATCTGACCTTAGTGATTAAGCTATTAAGGTAACCTTTTGCTTATACAAAGTCCTGTTGTAGCAAATACTGGTAAAACAAAGGATTATAAAAACAAGTTTTTTGGTTTTTTGGTTTTTGTTTTTTGTTTTTTTTCATTTTTCTGAAGCTGGAAACAGGGAGAGACAGTCAGACAGACTCCCGCATGCGCCCGACCGGGATCCACCCGGCACGCCCACCATAGGGCGACGCTCTGCCCACCAGGGGGCGATGCTCTGCCCATCCTGGGCTTCACCATATTGCGACCAGAGCCACTCTAGCGCCTGAGGCAGAGGCCACAGAGCCATCCCCAGCGCCCGGGCCATCTTTGCTCCAATGGAGCCTTGGCTGCAGGAGGGGAAGAGAGAGACAGAGAGGAAAGCGCGGCGGAGGGGTGGAGAAGCAAATGGGTGCTTCTCCTATGTGCCCTGGCCGGGAATCGAACCCGGGTCCTCCGCACGCTAGGCCGACGCTGTTTTTTTTTTTTTTTTTTTCCATTTTTCTGAAGCTGGAAACGGGGAGGCAGTCAGACAGACTCCCGCATGCACCCGACCGGGATCCACCCGGCATGCCCACCAGGGGGCGATACTCTGCCCATCCGGGGGGTCGCTCTGTTGCATCCAGAGCCATTCTAGCACCTGAGGCAGAGGCCACAGAGCCATCCTCAGCACCCGGGCCATCTTTGCTCCAATGGAGCCTTGGCTGCAGAAGGGGAAGAGAGAGACAGAGAGGAAGGAGAGGGGGAGGGTTGGAGAAGCAGATGGGTACTTCTCCTGTGTGCCGTGGCCGGGAATCGAACCCGGGACTCCTGCATGCCAGGCCGACGCTCTACCGCTGAGCCAACCGGCCAGGGCCTTGGGGTTTTTTTTTGTTTTGTTTTGTTTTCAGAGAGAGAGAGGGATAGACAGGGACAGACAGACAGGAACGGAGAGAGATGAGAAGCATCAATCATTAGTTTTTCATTGCGCGTTGCAACACCTTAGTTGTTCATTAATTGCTTTCTCATATGTGCCTTGACCACGGGCCTTCAGCAGACCGAGTAACCCCTTGCTTGAGCCAGCAACCTTGGGTCCAAACTGGTGAGCTTTTGCTCAAGCCAGATGAGCCTGTGCTCAAGCTGGCGACCTCAGGGTCTCGAACCTGGGTCCTCTGCATCCCAGTCCAATGCTCTATCCACTGCGCCACCGCCTGGTCAGGCGCCTTGGGGTTTTTTTTAACACACTTTTTATATCTCAACATGATAGTCCTACTAATGGTTGTGGTGATCCAGGAGCCAAAATATTTTTTAGATTTTATACTGCTAATTTAGAACAATAAAGCTTTTATCTTTTCTATGAGTGACTTTTTATACTCACTTTTTACTACAAAAAATTTTAGAACTGTATAAACTACTATAGGATTCTACTACCATGAAAACCCTTGAGAAAAAGATAAATATATTTAAATGGCATTTACCTAATATAAAGCCTACTACTCAGAGATGTGATATTTCTAAAATGATGTTGGAGTACCACAGCATTGTAGGATTGAACTGTCTTTGTTCTTGATTGTTCTACTTCAGACAGGTGTTAATGGACACTTTCCCACATCTCATAATTGTGATAGTATTGCTATCTTTGTTTGGTAAATCTGTACAAAAATCAGTCACTACTAATGGTAGACAGTCTTTAGATTTTTACCAGATAACAGGTGTTTTCTTTCTTTTTTTTAAACATTTTTGTTTTTGTGTGATACAAGTCCTTATCAAGATTACCCTCCCCTCAAAATACTTTAAAATTGGGTATCAGATTATTTAAATAAATTCTTATATAAATTGTATTATTTACTTTATTCCTGGGGAAGTCCATTGTCCTTAAGAATACAATCCTAAAATAAAGTTGCTACATATTGGAGAAAGGCAGAATGATTGTGTTGTTATGGCAACTCAAATGGGGAAAATGAAAACAGCACAGATAAACTGCATCCTGTTGTCATAGCAACCATAGTTGTGAAAATGATTAAAGCTGGTCTAGAAAGGATGTATTGCAGCTTTAGTCCATTGAAAGTAAATAGTATAAGAAAAGACAGGGAGAATGGTTTTAGACAAAAGTTAAATCCCTCTGGCATTGCAAATTGCTAGTACTACTGCATATACATACATAGATCTCTGTCCTTTCTAATTATATTTCAACTCAGTTTTATTGCCTCAGAGCATAATGATGGTATGAAGGAAAGAAAAATGTAATAACTATGTGAAAATCTTGTGAAAAGGTTTTTTGGTAACAAATTTAGAAAGAACTGGAAGTAAAAAATTTTGTTATTGAAAATACCTTTAAAATAAAAGTAGAATGTTGTCCTTTTCTCCTCTCTCCTTTCTCCCCACTTCTCACCCAATGCTTATTTCATTCTTTTCCACAACCTCCTTTTGTATCATTTTAGTCTTAAAGTGTTGAATTGCAACATAAACATCTAATGTCATGGCAGTTTGTGAAAGCATCAAGTGCAGCATTGTGATTGTAGGTGAATAGATGGATTTGATGATAAATGATAAGCATCCAGTAGGTGTGAAGAAATTTATTTAAGCCACATCTTTCAAGCTTTCTCTGTAATCAGACCTTCTTAGTTATTTTAAATGCTGTTATTTTTCCCCTAACTTCTGCTTGCCCACCATCGCAAAATATTTCTTCCCAGTGGAGTAGAGACATGTTAGGAATAAACCTGACGATGAAAGCCATGCTCTTTGTTCAGCATCTGGCCGCTTGCACAGGTTTTTGTGGTAATGGAATCAGCATCTCTGTATTAGAGTATTGATCTGCTGTTCGGTAAGCACTGTGTAAAAGAAGTATCTCTAACAATGTGTTAGAGTGGTTTAAGAGCAGTTTATGTTACCGATTAGGTTGAGGAAGATGGAGTTCTGCAAGACTGGGCACATGCTATAAATATCCACAAAACTGAGTTTTTCTAAAAACAGTGGTGTTGAAATTTCATTATTTTCTTCCACATTAATTGCAAATAGTTGATCACTACCAGAATATGAGTACACTAATGCTATTACCCTTTTGCCCTTAAGTAGAGGTTTTTATATTTAATGTTCTTGTGTTGTAGTTGAAAACTGTGGTGCAAATATAAGTCGGATATGAAAGATAATATTAACTGACCGTAAGAACAGAGTTTAAAAGTAATTGTTAAATATTTTAAGTCAAAATCCAAATATTAATCTTGATTTAAATATTAGTTGATTTTCATACATAGGCTTCTCATTTTAAATATTGTTCAGATTTGCCTGACTAACCAAAAACTGTCCTTTTATATAAACATAGGGTAGAAACCTCCTTTTAAAAAACAGATAGATATGGGAAAAGAGAAGGGAGAACTAAAGTTTTTTAGTTTATTTTGAAAGATTTGTAAAATATTCATCCCTTTCTGTTATTATTTAGTAGTAGTAGGTTGTGTCTGACTCCTGTGACTTAGATTAGACATACTTGAGCTTTTAAATGATTCAGATACTCAGCAAACACTTCAAAAATTCCATTAACAAGTTAGCTAACATTTTGTATAGGGGTTTGAAAATTAAAGCTGACCATAAGTGCCTGTATCCCATTGTGCCTAGATCTTGTAGCACCACTGGAATATAACAATGAATGGATTTGAATCTTCTTTACTCCTAACTTATCTTGAAACAGTTTTTACGGCTAGTTTGTAAATCTGTAAAAATGTTCTGCATTAAAATTGATGTACCGATTTTTAGACTAGCGTCTGAAAGTGGGCAGTATCATCAGGTTATGTGCATTTACTAGTTTGTATCTTGGCTTGTGATAAAGTGGATTGTAAGATCAGGTACTTGCCTGGCCAGTGGTGGCCTAGTGGATAAAGCATCAACCTAGGATGCCAAGGTCCCAGGTTTGAAACCTGGAGGTTGCTGGCTTGAGCATGGGCTCATCTGGCTTGAGCACAGGGTCACTGGCTTGAGCATGGGATCATCAGCATGATCCCATGGTTGCTGACTTGAGCCTAGCCTGTCAAGGCACATATGAAAAGCAATCAATGAACAACTAAAGTGATGCAACTACAAGCTGATGCTTCTTGTCTTTCTCTCTTCCTGTCTTTCGCAACTACGAATTTATGCTCCTCATCTCTCTCCCTTCCTGTCTGTCTGACTCTAAAAAAGAAAGAAAGAAAAAACAGATCGGGTACTTGATTGTCCTAGAGCAGCAGTTCTCAACCTGTGGGTCGCGACCCCGGCGGGGGTCCAACGACCAAAACACAGGGGTCACCTGGGTCGCAACCCACAGGTTGAGAACTGCTGTCCTAGAGGAAAAAAAAATTATTAGGTTTAGTCATCACTCCCCATTTCACAGTTTCTTGTCACATTTCACTTGCTTCAGAAATACTCATTTTGGATCCTTCTTGTGAATGTGTAACTCTTAATACTGATGTCCTGAGAGAAAGGAGAATTTCTTATCTAACCTGAATAATACCTACACTATCAGAAAATATCCTCACAACATATCAAGCAATCAAATAGCCAATAAACCTATTCTCCTGCTAAATTTCATAAACTAGATGGGGAGGGTTGATAATGTGCATATTTGTTACCAGGGAACATGACGCTTGATCTTTGAAATGGTTATTTATTTCAGATATTGTAGCTGCCAATCAGCCAGCCATTTGCAAATAGTGAAGTAAACATACTGCTGAAAATGAGTTTCTTCTCTGCTGGTCTGTTGTGCCCAGGAAGTCAGATGTAATAGGGTACCATTTATTTATGTAGGCATTTATTCTCTTTCTAATGAGCAAGTAATTTTCTTTTCTGTACTCCTATACAAAAGTTAAATTAAGGAGTACCCAAGAGAGCTAGGATACTTGGTTTGCAGTTGTTGAAATACTGTTGGATACCAGGGGATCTTTTCATGAGCAGAGTTTCCCTCTCAGTTAAGAAGAAAGCTCCAGATAGCTCTCCCTTTTGAACTCATTGTTAGAGCAAACACATTTGTAGAGAGCGGGATGATCCAGAAGCCTAATGTGAAGGTTTGACTCCTTTTCCCCTACCTCCCAATGAAACAGGATTTTACTTTCTGGCTTCATTTGCTCTATTTTGTCCATGAAGTGAGGGATAAGAACTCTGGTTGCTCACGCATATGGAGGCCAGCTTGCCTTAATATATGGAGTCTTAACATGACACCGGCTTCTGTTGAGTCATACTAACTGCTATGAACAAATGTGTAAATCCATACTGGGGGAAAACAGTGTTGCAAATGCCTTTCATCAAAATGGAAGACTACTTCAGTTTCTATTTACTCCTAATTATAACCAAGCTTTCTTTTTTCCTTTCCCTCTTTCTTTCCCTTTCTCTCTCCCCCCTCTTCTCAGAAATACATAAAGCCTAATCCTGCCAATGAGCACTGTGATCATTTGAAATTTGTGCCAAACCCACATCATCAAAAATTGTTGTGTAACCCCATGATTCCCAGGCCTCAGCTGGTGGCCTAGTTATTTCAAATAATATTTATTGCAATAAATTCTAGGGCAATAAAAGAATTTAGACAGTTCTAAGAACTTATTGCAATAGGATTTTTTTTTTGTATTTTTTTTTTCTGAAACTAGAAACGGGGAGAGACAGTCAGACAGACTCCCGCATGTGCCCGACCGGGATCCACCCGGCACACCCACCAGGGGGCGATGCTCTGCCTACCAGGGGGCGATGCTCTGCCCCTCCGGGGCATCGCTCTGTTGCGACCAGAGCCACTCTAGCGCCTGGGGCAGAGGCCAAGGAGCCATCCCCAGCGCCCGGGCCATCTTTGCTCCAATGGAGCCTTGGCTGCGGGAGGGGAAGAGAGAGACAGAGAGGAAGGAGAGAGGGAGGGGTGGAGAAGCAGATGGGCGCTTCTCCTGTGTGCCCTGGCCGGGAATCGAACCTGGGACCTCTGCACACCAGGCCGACGCTCCACCACTGAGCCGACTGGCCAGGGCCTGCAATAGGATTTGACTTGATTTTAATAAAGTGAAATCCTAGTATAACCAAATAATTTCTTTGTGACATGATTTAAAAGGTCTTTAAGTACAAGTATAGGAAATTGAACTTATAAAAACCTAATCTAATTTAATTGCGCTTTTACTCTCTTACCAAGTAAATGAGAACTTCAAAAATACAGGAATTCTCTTTACTTAGCATAAGGTGATTTTTAATAATGGAGCAAAGAAAATGTAAGTGAACATCCTTACTTTTTGTTCTGTTACAGGGAGAATAAAGATACCACCTGGCTGTATGCATAAATTTGTTTACTAAGTTGGTTCATTTCCTGTAGATGGGTATTAAAAATGACTTTTGTGATATAGAAAACATGTGGCATCTGCATATTATTATTATGCCCTGCTGCCTGCTAATGTTGAATATTTTATGTGATTTTTTAAAAAAAGAAAATTGTTCTTAATTTTTTCAAATTCAGCAGTTCTATAGTAAAACCAGCGTAGACCAAATATTTAGAACTTTTATATTGATACAAATGAAAGAAAAATAAAATACAAGTATTCGGTAATTAAGAAAATGAGGATATCAATTTTAGAAAAATTGGTCATAGTCTGGTACTCTGGAGTTTTTATCTCAAGCCAGTGACTTTTAAGATCTTTTGTTTTCTGTACTGAAGCAGAATAGTGAAAATGTTTTTATAGAAAGTTATGAAAAAGTCTATGTATTAATTTGCTTTGGGTCATTCTAGTCTCTCTGGTAAATTCATAATTAGAAAGGCCTTTTTAAGACCGTGTTGTAGTCTCACAGGTACGCAGCTACTCCATATCTGGTAAATTTAAATTCATATGTGAGAAGGTTATGTTTTTTTAAAGCATATTATTTACACAATTCACTGGAATGGCTCCTTTGGAAGTTGGGTGGCTCTCTTATGTAATTACGTACTTAGTAACCTTGTGCTACACAGCAGTAGAAATTCAAGTAAGAATAATTTACTGCTTATATATAGTTATTAGAATTTTAAAACACTTGTTTGTTCAAAATTCTAGTTTATCAGTGTGTTATATTTGACTAATTGCATATTTAATAAATTATAATGAATAAACATTATTTTAGAAAGCAGCCAAATTTGAATTTTAATTAATCTAAATAAGCATCAGGAGCTGTTTCTTCTCTCCCGGTTCACCTCATTGTTTAAAGGGATTTTCATCCCTTTAGTCCAGATTTTGTGGTGAAACTAATAATTCTATAGAGAAATCCATATTAGAAATATTATAGATGGACATAAATCACAGAATTATGGAATTCTGTTAGGTACTGTTAGAAATATTTTAATCTACTCTATTTTGCATAGAAATTAAGTGAACTGCTCAAGATCTTAAAATTGTTTTGAGGACAAGTCTGCATAAGAACCTGATGTCTTAACTCCCGAATTAGTAACAGTTGTCATGGTAATTCAACAGTTCATTTCACCAAGGATTTCTAACTCTTCTGCTATCTGTACAATAGTGGGCTGGACAGCTAGAGGTTATAAGAGTTGTGTATTTAAAAAAAAAAGTATTGTGTGTTTATATAGTTTACTTCAAAAGAAAAATTTTATATAGTTTAACATAACAACAATGATATCCAACTAGTGATATTTTACATTTTAATTCTGATTTCTCCAGTGTTTCCCGAGGATTATAAATGTTAGCATGTGCTGGCTAAACCACTGAATCTAATTTTTCTACTAGATTATAATCTCTTTCAAGGCAGGAGCTCATTTAGTTCTCATAAAGTTAATTCAGTTTCTTCTTCTTGAAGGCTTAAATAATATTTTTTGAGTGTTGATGGCATTGTTGGAATAATTGTAGCTTTCCATAGTGTCTACTGTGGGGATAATACTCTCTTTAGAATTTTATTTCTGCCTGACCAGGAAGTTGCACAGTGGGTAGAGCTCGACCTGAGATGCTGAGGAACCAGGTTTGAAACCCTCAGGTTGCCAGTTTGAGCATGGGGTCACTGGTTTGAGTGTGGGATCATAGACATGACCCCATGGTCGCTGGCTTGAAGCCCAAGGTCACTGGCTTGAGCAAAGAGTCACTGGCTCAGCTGGAACCCCCCCACACCCCACCCCCGTTCCCCATCAAAGCACATATGAGAAAGCAAGCAATGAACAACTAAAGTGCTGCAACTATGAGCTGATGCTTCTCATCTTTCCTTTCCTGTCTGTCTGTCTGTCTGAGTCTGTCACTCACTAAAAAAAAAAAGAAGAAGAAAAAGAATTTCTGTCTTCATCAGGTACTGTTGGTTTCAAGAGATTGCCTCATTTTCCCTTTAATTAAAAAGGGGCAACTATTTTAAGGGTTCAGGGATAGCCCATGGAACTCAAGGGGACAGTGTGTCATTAGGCACCACAAAGACACAGAGCTAGCCATTGGAACACCGTGAGAACTCAAGGTAGTCAGTCACCCTTGCATTCCTGGGATAGATAAATCCTGCTTGGTCATGGTATATAATCCTTTTTATATGGTACTGGATTTTATCTGCTTTTATTTTGTTTAGGATTTTTGCCTGTATATTTATAAGGAATATTGGTCTGTCATCTCCATTCCGCTTTTTTGGGGGGATGGGGGTTTGTATTTTTCTGAAGTTGGAAACGGGGAGGCAGTCAGACAGACACCTGCATTTGCCCGACAGGGATCCACCCGGCACGCCCACCAGGGGGCGATGCTCTGCCCATCTGGGGCGGCGCTCTGTTGCAACCAGAGCCATTCTAGAGCCTGAGGCAGAGGCCACAGAGCCATCCTCAGTGCCCGGGCCAACTTTGCTCCAATGGAGCCTTGGCTGCTGGAGGGGAAGAGAGAGACAGAGAGGAAGGAGAGGGGGAGGGGTGGAGAAGCAGATGGGCGCTTCTCCTGGCCGGGAATCGAACCTGGGACTCCTGCACGCCAGGCCGACGCTCTACCACTGAGCCAACTGGCCAGGGCCTCCATCCTGCTTTTGATTCCACCCAGTGAGTTTGAAAATGTTAGTTGCTATCAGTTCTTATATTTCCATTTGGTTCTTCTTTATATCTTGGTTCTTTGCTGAGACTTTCTATCCTTCCATCGTTTTCAAGAGTGTTTGTCCTTAGTTATTGGAACGTTTTTATGCTAAAGTCTTTGTCTCTAAAGGTAATTCTAATATCTGCTTCAGTTTTGGTATTGGCATCTGCTGATGTGAGTTGAGATATACCCCCACCTTATTTGTATGCTAAATAGTATTTGGGTTGTATCCGGACATTTTTAATATTATAGGAGAGGGAGTTAATTTATTATTTAAATCATATTTGAAATGCTGATGTTTTTGTTTTATCAGGCTCTCAGTCCAGTTGAGTTCAACCTACAAGTTCAAATAGCCTTCTCTGTAGGATTGTGGTTTTAATGTCTATTCCATTTTTAAAGACTGCAATGCTATTGAAATCTGTTCCATGTGTGCCACTCAGTGGCCAGTCTGGGATCTAGATGATAGTCTATCTTGCAGTTCAGTTCTCAAAGTCTGTGGCTTGCTTGTGGGTGAGCATAGGCTTTCATAAACCACTTTATGAAAGGAGCTTGCTTTCCTGAGCTCCTTCCTCTCTATGCTATCCTCAGTACTGTCTAGTTCCCTGGCACTCCTTTTTTCAGTCAGCCGGCCAGATAGCTGGCTCTACATAACCTGTTCTACATAAATAGTTACTTCGTCCGGGGCTAGTGATAAGAGGATGGAGAGGGGGGGAAAAGCAATGAAGTTTTGCCTCAGCCTTTTAGGATCACAACTCCTCTGATCAAAGAGAGTGTCCTTCAGAGTTTTTGGCTCTGTGGGTCTCCCTGCTTCTACTGTGACTTTCATCATGGGATTCTTAAAATAAAGAGAACTTAAAAGGAAGAAAAATGGAAGATTTTCACCATTCTCTGAGTATTATGATACTCCTTGGGCCAGAACTAGAGGGCTTCTCCTGGATTCCTCTTTTCCTACACCGATATCTACACTTTGGGATTTCAAGCTGTCGTCTAGACTGCTGGATACTGAATTTCTTCTTAAATATGGTAAATTTGTTGTTGGTTTAGTGTTGTGTTGAAGTCTTTGTCCCCAATCCACCCACTGCTGTTAACTTTTCAAAGTATTCAAATAGCCTGACCTGTGGTGGCGCAGTGGATAAAGCATCGACCTGGAATGGTGAGGTTGCTGGTTCAAAACCCTGGGCTTGCCTGGTCAAGGCACATATGGGAGTTGATGCTTCCTGCTCCCCCCCCCCCCCCGTCTCTATTCACTAAAATGAATAAATAAAAATAATTAAAAATAAATAAAATCACATGAAATGTTTTAAAAAAAAGTACTCAAATAGCTGCATTCTGTCCATTGTTAGTGGTTGCTTTCAGTGGGAGATAAGAGAAAGGAGTGTACTTATTCCTTCTTAAGTGGAACCAGAACCCTTTCTGGTTACTTTTTGATATTGATTTATAGCTCATTAAAAACATGCTCTGCAAATTCAGTTCTTTGAAATTTGTTGGTACTTTCTTCATGGCC
This sequence comes from Saccopteryx leptura, assembly GCF_036850995.1. Lineage (NCBI taxonomy): Eukaryota > Metazoa > Chordata > Mammalia > Chiroptera > Emballonuridae > Saccopteryx > Saccopteryx leptura. Next base: position 26,195,083 of record NC_089515.1, on the reverse strand, counting down.
CATCGTAAGCTCTGTTTTGGTAAGTGTTTCAAGTGTGCTTGAAAACTGTAGTTGTTAGGTACAGTGTTCTAGATAAGTCATTTGCCAAGTTCATTAAGTATACTCTTTAGTTATTTTCTGCTTATTCTATCATGTAGTGAGGGAAGAGCGTTAAAGCTCAAACTATGATTGTAGACTTGTTCTCCCTTTAGTTCTATGTATTTTGCTTATTATAGTTTGAAATTTATTAAATCAGATACTTTTAAGATTGCAAGTTTTCTTTGTTTTTGTTTTTGACACAGAGAAAGTCAGAGGGACAGATAGAGAAAAGCATCAGTTCTTCATTTCAGTACCTTAGTTGTTCAATGATTGCTTTCTCATAAATGCCTTGACAGAGTGGGGGGGCGAGGGGGCGCTCCAGCAGAGCAAGAGCAGGTGACCCTTGCTCAAGCCAGCGACCTTGGGCTTCAAGCCATGACCCCCATGGGGTCATGTCTATGATCCCACGCTCAAGCTGCGATCAAGCTGGTGAGCCCATGCTCAAGCTAGATGAGCCCACGCTCAAGCCAGCAACCTTGGGGTTTCAAACCTGGTCCTCCAGGTCCCAGTCTGATGCGCCACCACCTGGTCAGGCAAGATTTTAAGTTCTTGATGAATTGACCTCTTATCATTATGAAAAAGCCCTCTTTATTTCTATTGATATTCTTTATTCAGAACTGTACTTTGATGCTAATGTAGCCATTTGTTTTTGTTTTTTTCCTTCTTTTAAAACAAAATTCTTATTTATTTATTCACTTACTTACTTACTTGTAAGTGAGAGGAGGGAAGATAAAAAGACTCCGGCATGTCTCCCAACCAGAATTCACCTGGCAACCCCCTGTCAAGGGCTGATGCTTGAATCAACCAAGCTATTCTCAGTGCTTGAGACTGATGCTCAGACCAATTGAGCCATTGGCTGCAAGAGGGAAAGAGAGAGGGAAGGGGGAAAGGAAGGGGAAGAGAAGCAGATGGTTGCTTCTCATGTGTGTCCTGACCGGGTATCAAACCCAGGATGTCTGCGCACCAGGCCAATGCTCTATCCACTGAGTTAACCTTCCAGGGCTTGGTTTTCTTATGATAACGTTTTACATATTTTTTTAAGCTTTTCATTTATTTGTGTACATTCATATATAGCTGTGTCTTGCTTTTTTTTTTTTTTTTTTTTTTAATGTGCCTTGACTGCAGGCCTTCAGCAGACCGAGTAACCCCTTGCTTGAGCCAGTGACGTTGGGCTCAAGCTGGTGAGCTTTTGCTCAAACCAGATGAGCCTTCGCTCAAGCTGGCGACCTCGGGGTCTCGAACCTGGGTCTTCTGCATCCCAGTCCGACGCTCTATCCACTGCGCCACCGCCTGGCCAGGCCTTGCTTTTTAATTTAGTCTAACAGTTTTTCTTCCAATGTTTGGAATTGTACTGTCCAACAGAAAATGTTAGCCACAGATCCTAACCAAATATATATTAAAATTTTCTTATAGCCACATTAAAAAAAATAAAAGAAACCTGAAATTTTCACAGCTTTTTATTTAATCCAGTATGTTTTAAGTATCATTTAAACATGTAATCTCTATTGACATATTTTATTTGTATTAAGTCTTCAAAATCTAATGTGACTTTACAGCTAAACAGATCTCAATCTGGACTAGCACACTCAGTATCTACATGTGACTAGTGGTCATTATATTAGAAAATGTAGGTTTAGATCATTTTTATTTAGATTATTTATATGTAGTATGGTTGAGTTTAAATTTACCATTTTGCATCTACCATTTTGTTTGTATTTCTCCCAACTGTTCTTTTATCCTTTTGTTTTAAATTTTCCTGCCCTCTTTTGGATTATTTTTTAGTATTTCATTTTATGCCCTCTGTTGGCTTATTAGTTATCTTTGTTTTGTTTTGTTTTGTTTTAGTGGTTGCTCTTGAGAGTATAATATGCATTTAAAAATATTTATTGAGTGAAATTCACATAACATAAAATTGACCATTTTAAAGTGTACAATTTGGTACATTGACAATGTCATACAGTCACCACCTTTATCTAGTTCCAAACATTTCTATCACTCCAAATAAAACTTCTTATTCATTAAACATTTTCTCTCCATTACACTCTCCCTCCAAGTCCTGAAAGTCACCAGTCTTCATTCACTATTTTTGATATTTTATATATAAATAGAATAAATCAGTACATGACTTTTAATGTCTGGCTTCTTTCACATGGCATGGTTTTGGGGTTGTGTTGCAGCGCTCATTAATATTGATGGCTGAAAAGTATTCATATATATACACACACACACACACACACACACACACGCACGCACCACAATTTTTCTATTCATTTGTTAGCAAACATTTAGGCTATTTCTACCTTTTTTTTTTTTTTTTTTTGTATTTTTCTGAAGCTGGAAACGGGGAGAGACAGTCAGACAGACTCCCACGTGCGCCTGACCGGGATCCACCCGGCACGCCCACCAGGGGCGAAGCTCTGCCCACCAAGGGGCGATGCTCTGCCGTGACCAGAGCCACTTTAGCGCCTGGGGCAGAGGCCAAGGAGCCATCCCCAGCGCCCGGGCCATCTTTGCTCCAATGGAGCCTTGGCTGCGGGAGGGGAAGAGAGAGACAGAGAGGAAGGAGGGGAGGGGGTGGAGAAGCAAATGGGCACTTCTCCTATGTGCCCTAGCCGGGAATCGGACCCGGGTCCCCCGCACGCCAGGCCGACGCTCTATCGCTGAGCCAACCGGCCAGGGCCTTTTTTTTTTTTTTTTTTTTTTTTTGTATTTCTCTGAAGCTGGAAACGGGGGGAGACAGTCAGACAGACTCCCGCATGTGCCCGACTGGGATCCACCCGGCACGCCCACCAGGGGGCGATGCTTTGCCCACCAGGGGGCGATGCTCTGCCCCTCCGGGGCGTCGCTCTGTCGCGACCAGAGTCACTCTAGCGCCTGGGGCAGAGGCCAAGGAGCCATCCCCAGCGCCCGGGCCATCTTTGCTCCAATGGAGCCTCGGCTGCGGAAGGGGAAGAGAGAAACAGAGAGGAAGGAGAGGGGCTGGGGTGGAGAAGCAGATGGGCGCTTCTCCTGTGTGTCCTGGCCAGGAATTGAACCCAGGACTTCTGCACGCCAGGCCGACGCTCTACCACTGAGCCAACCGGCCAGGGCCTATTTCTACCTTTTGGTTATTGTGAATAAGGTTGCTGTGAACCTGTGTACATATATTTATTGAGTCCTATTTTCAGTTCTTTTGGGAATATACCCAGGGTAGAATTGCTAGAAGTGGTCCCATGGTAACTGTGTTTAACTTTTTGAGAAACTGCCAAACTGTTACTTAAAGTTGCTGAAACTTTTTACAATATATTCCCACTGGCAACGTATGAGGGTTCCATTTTCTCCACATCCTCACTATGACTTACTTTCTTTTCTGTTACGCTTTTTTGATTGTAGCTTCAAATGCTTTTGAGACTAGATAGGACTTGATAAAGCTCGTTCCACTCTATCTGGATCTCCTGGCATGTTTCTCCCCTGAAATATCTGGCTGACTCTGTGTTGTTGTTGTTTTAATTGCTATCTTAGTGGGTGTGAAGAGCACCTCCTTGTGGTATTGATTTTCATTTCCCTAATGACTAATGAAGTTGAGCACCTTTTTTATGTGCTTGTCCGTTTATGTGTCTTTGGAAACATGTCTATTCAAGTCCTTTGCCCATTTGTTAATTGGATCGTTTTGTTGTTGAGTTGTAAAAGTTCTTTATATGTTCTGGATATGATATCCTTTTTTAAATTATTTTAATTTTTATTTTATTTTTTGTGGCAGAGACAGAGAGAGTCAGAGAGAGGGACAGTTAAGGACAGACAGACAGGAAGGGAGAGAGATGAGAAAAATCAATTCTTTGTTGTGGTTCCTAAGTTGTCCATTGACTGATTTCTCATATGTGCCTTCACTTGGCTACAGCAGACTGAGCGACCCCTTGTTGAGCCAGCGCCCTTGGGCTCAAGCTGGTGAGCCTTGTTCAAACCAGATGAGCCCATGCTCAAGCTGGCGACCTCGGGATCTCGAACCCAGGTCCTTCACATCCCAGTTTGACGCTCTATCCACTGCGCCACCGCCTGGTCAGGCTGGATATGATATCCTTATCAGTAAATGATGTGCAAAATAATATGTATCTTTTATTTATTACATTCCTCCTTGAAATAGTATTTTACTTCACATATAATGTATTTATTTCCATTTCCTCCTCTGTTATTTTGATGTTTTGTTTCCATATATATTATGAATATCATTATTCATTATTTTTGCTTAAATTGTTTATTATTTTTAAAATAAATGTTGAAATGAGAATGATTTTTAAAATACCCACATATTTATATTCCTGACACTTTTCATTTATTTGTACAGACTGTATTATTTTCCAAATGTATTTGGAAACATCTATTTTCCAGATATATTTTATGCTTCCTCCTAGCCCAACCCCTGATTTTTTTAATGGGATACAAATTATACACATGATGGACCACTTGATTATTTCCTGTAGGTCACTGAGGGATTGTTCAGTTATTTTCCAGTCTTTTTTCTCTTAGTGCTTTATTTTGCATATTGTTACTTGTTCAGGTTCACTCATCTTTTTTTTTTTTTTCTACAGTGTTTAATCAGCTGTTACCTCAGAAATTATTTCAGACTGTAATTTTTTTCTGGGAGTTTTAATGTGGGTTCTGAGAGTTGTTGAGCTTATATTTCCCTCACAGCTCTTTGCCTGGCCTTTGAAGAGTTTCACCCTATACAAACAGGATCTAGTGTTCAGGAACAGAATTAGGGGGCCTCATGTTTAGATACCTGGAGTTTTTTCCTGCATAACTTATTCTCCACAGTTGGTTCAGTTTTCTTGTCTATGATGGGAGGTCAAGTTTGATAATAGCTACTGCCTTATGATGGAAGCTGAAGTCTGACGTTCTTCTTTTACTTAAAGAGTTTCTATTTCATTTAAATTTAATGCAGTGCAGTTTCTCATTTTTCATGGTTCTTATATGCACAGATTTTAATTACAACAGTTTAGTTAAATAACACCAGTCCCCCAAAACATGATTCAAATTCCAGGTACCGTAGTTTATTAACTGTGAATAATTTTTGTAAAGTACACTTCATTGCTAGCTTTCCAGTCAACTGATTACTCTGTGGAAAACAGATCCACCTCATAATAAGTCACTTCTTTCAAAGTTTGTTGGTGACTAGTTACTGCACATTTGTTATTAAGTTTATGTACAGCCAATATGTGTATTTGTTTTGTCTCCTCTTCCAGTGTAAAGGCCATGTTATAGATGGAGCAAAGTAACAAAAAGTGATACTACTTTAATTAAAATTTGAGTTGAGGGTAAATGGAGTCTTAGAAGAAATAGCTGACCATAGAAATGTTGATGCTGATGCTGACACAATTTGATAGATTCTAGATATGCAGCAGGAAATTAGTGGAGGTGAATTTATTAACATAAATGGGAAAGTGGTTGTGACGAAAAAGATAAAAAACTTCACATTAAAGGCAAAAACACTTCACAATAAAGGGACTCTTAAAGATATTTCATAGCATTAAAAATACAAAGGATAAAGATGAATCAACTTAGAATGAGTTTGCCAAAGCATAGAAAAGGTGCTTGCTTTGTTTGTAGAGATTCCTGACTCTAGTTTGATGATTTTCATCAGTTTTTGAAAATTTTAGTATTTCCTGAAGGGTTGCTTTTGCCCAATTTATTTCTTTCTTTCTTTCTTTCTTTCTTTCTTTCTTTCTTTCTTTCTTTCTTTCTTTCTTTCTTTCTTTCTTTCTTTCTTTTTTCCTTCCTTCCTTCCTTCCTTCCTTCCTTCCTTCCTTCCTTCCTTCCTTCCTTCCTTCCTTCCTTCCTTCCTTCCTCCCTTCCTTCCCTTCCTTCCCTTCCTTCCCTTCCTTCCCTTCCTTCCCTTCCTTCCCTTCCTTCCCTCCTTTTCTTTCTTTCACAGAGAGTGAGTCCGTGAGAGGGATAGACAGGGACAGACAGACAGGAACGGAGAGAGATGAGAAGCATCAATCATTAGTTTTTCATTGCGTGTTGCAACACCTTAATTGTTCATTGATTGCTTTCTCATATGTGCCTTGACAGCGAGCCTTCAGCAGACTGAGTAACCCCTTGCTCGAGCCAGCGACCTTGGGTCCAAGCTGGCCAGCCTTTGCTCAAACCAGATGAACCTACGCTCAAGCTGGCGACCTCAGGGTCTCAAACCTGGGTCCTCTGCATCCCACTCTGATGCTCCATCTACTGCGCCACCGCCTGGTCAGGCCAATTTTTTTCTTATTGTTTTCCTTCCACAGTCCAAATACACATTGTTTACTCTTTATTATGTTGCTTATGTTTCTTACATTCTTTTCAGCATTTTCTATCCTTTATTTCTATTTTCAATCAAGTGATTTTTTTTTTTACTGAGCTGTCTTCCTTTTTACTAATTGATCTATTTCTAACCTACTCTTTATTTTTTATTTTTTTATTTTTTTTATTTTTCTTTTTGTATTTTTCTGAAGCTGGAAATGGGGAGAGACAGCCAGACAGAATCCCGCATGCGCCCGACTGGGATCCACCCGGCACGCCCACCAGGGGCGACGCTCTGCCTGCCAGAGGGCGACCCACGCTCTGCCCCTCCGGGGTGTTGCCCCACCACAGCCAGAGCCACTCCAGTGCCCGGGGCAGAGGCCAAGGAGCCATCCCCAGCGCCCGGGCCATCCCTGCTCCAATGGAGCCCTGGCTGCAGGAGGGGAAGAGAGAGACAGAGAGGAAGGAGGGGGGGCGTGGAGAAGCAAATGGGCGCCCCTCCCACGTGTCCTGGCCGGGAATCGAACCCAGGTCCCCCGCAGGCCCGGCCGACACTCTACCGCTGAGCCAACCGGCCAGGGCCTTCTAACCTACTCTTAAACCAATCCAAAGAATTCTTTTTTTCTTTTTTTTTTTTCTTTTTTTTTTTCTTTTTTTTCCATTTTTCTGAAGCTGGAAACAGGGAGAGACAGTCAGACAGACTCCTGCATGCGCCCGACCGGGATCCACCCGGCACGCCCACCATGGGGCGGCGCTCTGCCCACCAGGGGGCGATGCTCTGCCCATCCTGGGGGTCGCCATATTGCGACCAGAGCCACTCGAGCGCCTGGGGCAGAGGCCGAGGAGCCATCCCCAGCGCCCGGGCCATCTTTGCTCCAATGGAGCCTTGGCTGCGGGAGGGGAAGAGAGAGACAGAGAGGAAAGCGCGGTGGAGGGGTGGAGAAGCAAATGGGCGCTTCTCCTGTGTGCCCTGGCCGGGAATCGAACCCGGGTCCTCCGCACGCTAGGCCGACGCTCTACCGCTGAGCCAACCGGCCAGGGCCAGCAAAGAATTCTTAATTTTAACTTTTTTATTTTTTAATTACAGGATTTTCCTGTTATATATTTTATTATAAATTTCAGGGGGGTTTTTTTTTGGAACTCTTCACGTTTTCAGTTATTTTTCTTTCTTTTTTTTTTTTTTTTTTTTTTTATTTTTCTGCAGCTAGAAACGGGGACAGTCAGACAGACTCCCACATGCGCCCAACCAGGATCCACCCTGCACGCCCACCAGGGGCGACGCTCTGCCCACCAGGGGGCGATGCTCTGCCCCTCTGGGGCGTCGCTCTGCTGCGACCAGAGCCACTCCAGCGCCTGGGGCAGAGGCCAAGGAGCCATCCCCGCTCCAATGGAGCCTTGGCTGCGGGAGGGGAAGAGAGAGACAGAGAGGAAGGAGGGGGGGTGGAGAAGCAAATGGGCGCTTCTCTTATGTGCCCTGGCCGGGAATCGAACCCGGGTCCCCCGCACGCCAGTCCGACGCTCTACCGCTGAGCCAACTGGCCAGGGCCAGTTTTTTCTTTCTTTTTAAAAAAAATTATTTTTATTTATTCATTTTAGAGAAGAGAGACAGAGAGAGATAGAGAGAGAGAGAGAGAGAGAGAGAGAAAGGAGGGAGGAGCAGGAAGCATCAACTCCCATATGTGCCTTGATCGGGCAAGCCCAGGGTTTTGAACCGGCGACTTCAGCATTCCAGGTTGACGCTTTATCCACTGTGCCACCACAGGTCAGACCACAGTTATTTTTCTTGAATACGGTTAATTTAAAGCCTGTACTAGGAATCTGACACATATCATTTTGGGGTTTTTTATTGTGTTAAAATATATATATTCGAAAAAGATACAATGAGATGGAAAAATATTCCTTGTTCTTGGATAGGAAGAATAAATATAATCAAAATGGCCATATTACCCAAAGCAATATACAAATTTAATGCAATTCCCATCAAAATCCCTATGAGATTTTTTAAAGAAATGGAACAAAAAGTCATCAGATTTATATGGAACTATAAAAAACCCCGAATAGCCAAAACAATCCTAAGGAAAAAGAATGAAGCTGGGGGCATTACAATACCTGACTTTAAACTATATTATAGGGCCACAATAATCAAAACAGCATGGTATTGGCAGAAAAATAGACACTCAGACCAATGGAACAGAATAGAAAGCCCAGAAATAAAACCACATATATATGGTCAAATAATCTTTGATAAAGGGGCCAACAACACACAATGGAGAAAAGAAAGCCTCTTCAACAAATGGTGTTGGGAAAACTGGAAAGCCACATGCAAAAGAATGAAACTCGACTACAGCCTGTCCCCGTGTACTAAAATTAATTCAAAATGGATCAAAGACCTAAATATAAGACCTGAAACAATAAAGTACATAGAAGAAGACATAGGTACTAAACTCATGGACCTTGGTTTTAAAGAACATTTTATGAACTTGACTCCAATGGCAAGAGAAGTGAAGGCAAAGATAAATGAATGGGACTACATCAGAATAAAAAGTTTTTGCTCAGCAAGAGAAACTGATATAAAAATAAACAGACAGCCAACTAAATGGGAAATGATATTTTCAAACAACAGCTCAGATAAGGGCCTAATTTCCAAAATTTACAAAGAACTCATAAAACTCAACAACAAACAAACAAACAATCCAATAAAAAAATGGGAAGAAGACATGAATAGACACTTCTCCCAGGAAGAGATACAAATGGCCAACAGATATATGAAAAAATGCTCAGCTTCATTAGTTATTAGGGAAATGCAAATCAAAACTACAATGAGATACCACCTCACCCCTGTTAGATTAGCTATGATCAACAAGACGGGTAATAGCAAATGTTGGAGAGGCTGTGGAGAAAAAGGAACCCTCATTCACTGTTGGTGGGACTGTAAAGTAGTACAACCATTATGGAGGAAAGTATGGTGGTTCCTCAAAAAACTGCAAATAGAACTACCTTATGACCCAGCAATCCCTCTACTGGGTATATACCCCAAAACCTCAGAAACATTGATACGTGAAGACACATGTAGCCCCATGTTCATTGCAGCACTGTTCACAGTGGCCAAGACATGGAAACAACCAAAAAGCCCTTCAATAGAAGACTGGATAAAGAAGATGTGGCACATATACACTATGGAATACTACTCAGCCATAAGAAACGATGACATCAGATCATTTACAGCAAAATGGTGGGATCTTGATAACATTATAAGGAGTGAAATAAGTAAATCAGAAAAAAACAAGAACTACATGATTCCATACATTGGTGGAACATAAAAATGAGACTAAGAGACATGGACAAGAGTGTGGTGGTTACCAGGGGTGGGGGGAGGGAGGACAGGGGGAGAGTTAGGGGGAGGGGGAGGGGCACAGAGAACTAGATAGAGGGTGGCGAAGGACAATATGACTTTGGGCGAGGGGTATGCAACATAATTTAATGACAAAATAACCTAGACATGTTTTCTTTGAATATATGTACCCTGATTTATTAATGTCATCCCATTACCATTAATAAAAATTTATTTTAAAAAAATATATATATATATATTACATAAAATTTATTATCTTAATAATTTTTAAGTGTAGAGCTGATAGCTTTACATTCACAGTGTTGTGCAACCAATCTCCAGAACTTTTTCATCTTACAAGACTGAAACTCTATACCAGTGGTCCCCAACCTTTTTTGGGCCACGGACTGGTTTAATGTCAGAAAATATTTTCATGGACCGGCCTTTAGGGTGGGACGGATAAATGTATCACGTGACCGAGACAAGCGTCAAGAGTGAGTCTTAGACGGATGTAACAGAGGGAATCTGGTCATTTTTAAAAAAATAAAACATCGTTCAGACTTAAATATAAATAAGACGGAAATAATGTAAGTTATTTATTGTTTCTCTGCGGACTGGTACCAAATGGCCCACGGACTGATACCGGTCCGTGGCCCGGGGGTTGGGGACCACTGCTCTATACCCATTTACTCCCCATTCTTGCTACCATTAGCCCCAGCCCCCAGCCACTGGTAGCATCATTCCTTCTGAATTGGATTACTCTCAATACCTCATATAAATGAAATCATACAGTATTTGTCTTTTTGTGACTGGCTTACTTAATTTAGCTTAATGTCCTCAAGGTTCATCCACATTGTAGCATATGTCAGAATGTCTTTCCTTTTCAAGTCTGAGTAATATTCCATTATATGTATCTACCACTTTTTATTTATCCATTTATCAATCAGTAGACACAGGTTATTTTCACCTTTTGACTATTTGGAGGTCTGTTTTTATTGTTTTGTTTTTACTGTTTTAGGGGTATTTGATCCCTTTTCCTTGAATTCTTGATAATTTTTTATTAAATAGTAAACTTTAATGAAAGTGGTAGAGACTCTGGATGATATCTCTCTTCAGAGAGGTTTTAATATTCTCTTCATGGGTATATCCTTTTGGTTTGATTGAGGCTACTCTATTTCTGGTGCCCTTTTATAAGTGTTAAGTCTTTTGGGGTTTTTTGTTTGTTTTGTTTTTTTAGTGAGAGAGAGACATAGAGAGGGACAGATAGGGACACACAGACAGGAAGGGAGAGAGATGAGAAGCATCAAGTCTTCATTACGGCACCTTAGTTGTTCATTGATTGCCTTCTCATATGTGCCTTGACCGAGGGGCTCCAGGAGACCGAGTGACCCTGTGCTCAAGCCAGCGACCCTGTGCTCAAGCTGGATGAGCCCTGCTCAAGCCGGATGAGCCCACGTTCAAGTTGGCAACCTTGGGGCTCAAATCTGGGTCCTCTGCATCCCAGTCTGATGCTCTATCCATTGCACCACCACTTGGTCAGGCTGAAAGTCCTTTTTAAAAAGAGGCCACCTTGTTTTCATGGGCTGTGTACTCCAGATTTCCTTAGCATCATGAAATTGCTGAAATATACTTTAAACGTGATTTTTCAGCATCTGACTCTGCATGCAAAACCTAGGAGTCAGCAAGTGCCTCAGGGGGAAATTGTGTATAGAATGTTAGATTTACCACAATTCATTTCCCTCCTGCTCAGGGTTTTGGCTCCTAACATCTTGGCTTCATTTGTAGTTCTTTGACGACTTCAGATAATTTTCTTTCTTTTCTTTCTCTTTTTTTTTGTTGTTGTTCAGTGAGAGGAGGGGAGGCAGACAGACAGACTCTGCATGCACCGGGGCCAGGATCCACTGGGCAAACCTACTAGGGGACAATGCTCTGCCCATCTGGGGCACTGCTCCGTTGCTCAGCAACCAAGTTCTTCCTAGTGCCTGAGGTGGAGGCCATAGAGCCATCCTCAGTGCCCAGGGCCAACTCACTCTCATCGAGCTATGGCTACAAGAGGGGAAGAGAGAGAGAAGCGAGAGGGGGAGACGTAGAGAAGGAGATGGGTGCTTCTCCTGTGTGCCCTGACCAGGAATCAAATCAAGGACATCCACATGCTAGGCTCTACCACTGAGCCAACTGGCCAGGGCCTCAAATAGTTTTCTATAGTTTATTCATGTTTTATAGTTATCTTTTTTTTCTTTTCTTTTTTTTTACAGAGGCAGAGATAGACAGGGACAGACAGACAGGAACAGAGAGAGATGAGAAGCATCAATCATCAGTTTCTCGTTGCGTATTGCGACTTCTTAGTTGTTCATTGATTGCTTTCTCACATGTGCCTTGACCGTGGGCCTTCAGCAGACTGAGTAACCCCTTGCTGGAGCCAGCGACCTTGGGTCTAAGCTGGTGAGCTCTTTGCTCAAGCCAGATGAGCCTGTGCTCAAGCTGGCGACCTCGGGGTCTCGAACCTGGGTCCTTCCGCATCCCAGTCCGACGCTCTATCCACTGCACCACCACCTGGTCAGGCTATAGTTATCTTTTAAAGCATGAAATTTAGTCTGATAAGTTACATCATAGCAAAATCAAAATGCCAATATATATTTTCATTAATTGATTTTTTCATTATTTTTAAACATTCTCAGGCTTACAGAAAAGTTGCAAGTAAAATGCAGATAACATTTTTTCTAAATCATTTGAGGGTAAGTGATAATATATTATCATCACTGAATTATTATTATTTTTTTCATCACTGAATTATTTGATGTGTATTTCTTTTAAGCAAGAACATTTTCCCACACAACCCACTAGGTCTGTAGCACCCCATGCCAGGCCACCTTCCCACGCAGATTTTTCCTGTCACCCCTCCTGGACTCTGAAAGTATATGCTAGGCCTTTCCCCTTCAGGGACACCTTTCTCACACCACCAGACTGAAGCCACTCTGCTTGATGCCTACTTAGTTTATATTCACTTAATGGTTGTTGAACTGAGTTGTTCAGGTAGAAAAGGAGATGAGAGAAGAGGAATTAATTAAATTTTATTTTAAAACACAGAACCTTGCCTGACCAGGAGGTGACACAGTGGATGGAGCGTTGGACTGGGATGCCGAGGACCTAGGTTCGAGACCTCGAGGTCGCCAGCTTGAGCGCGGGCTCATCTGGCTTGAGCAAAATAAAAAATGCTCACCAGCTTAGACCCAAGGTCACTGGCTCAAGCAAGGGGTTACTCGGTCTGCTGAGGGCCTGCGGTCAAGGCACATATGAGAGGGCAATTGATGAACAACTAAGGTGTTGCAACAAAAAACTGATAATTGATGCTTCTCATCTCTCTCTGTTCCTGTGTGTCTGTCCCTGTCTATCCCTCTCTCTGACTCTCTCTCTGTCCCTGTAAAGAAAAAACAAAAACAAAAAAACACAGAACCTCATTAGTATTTTAGAGGAAAAGCTTTTAACTTACAGTAGTGCATTACAACTTAGAGAAGCCAATGATTCACACATCTACATAATCCTTACAGGTTCATACTCAAGCTTTCATGCCATATTTTTACTCACATACTAAAGATTTATTATTATGTCAAATTCATGATTTCTGAGCTTATCTAGTCCACCCCTCTCCACACACAGGTAGTTTTCAGTTTACCTGTGTCTGTCAGTGCTACCATCGTTTTTTTTAGTCATTCAAGTTGGAAATCTTGGTGTTATTTCTGACTCATCCTTTTTCTTTTCTTACAGGCACTCATTAAGTCCTGTTGCTCCTTTTGATGTATACTTGTCTTCTTCATGGTCCTTACTTGGATGATTACAATAGCCTCTTGGGTGGGATTTCTTTTCTTTAGTTTCTGTAGTTAGTCCAGTGCCCCTAAATAACTTTTTAGCTCAATGTTTCTGAATAAATGAGATCACTCCATGTCTGATTTTTTTAAGTGCCATTTTTATGTGGCACTGTTCTAGGTCATCAGAATTTCTAGTTTTGATTCCCATTTTACCACTTGCTAGGTACCCATCAAATTTTAGTAATTTATTTAACCTCTCTGGATCTTATTTACCTTATTAGATTGTTTTATATTTGAGTAAGATAATGAATTGTGAATGTTTTATCCAACATACATACCTTCCAGTCTATAAAGATCAGTCACAGTAAAGTAACCAATGTTACTTTATCAGTTTTCTCACTATTTCATAAACCAAAAATGCTTCCTTCTCTTTTATATGTAGCTCTCACTGAGCTTTAACCTTTAAGCACAATATTTATTGAGCATCTACTATGGTTAGATACAGGAAATTTTAAAAAAAAAGGTAGGATAGCCTGACCAGGCAGTGGCGCAGTGGATAGAGTGTCGGACCGGATGCAGAGGACCTAGGTTCGAAACCCCAAGGTCGCCGGCTTGAGTGCGGGCTCATCCTGCTTGAGCGTGGGATCATGGACATGATGACCCCATGGTCACTGACTTGAGCGAAAAGGTTGCTGGCTTGAAGCCCATGGTTGCTGGCTTGAGCAAGGGGTCATTCACTCTGCTGTAACCCCTAGTCAAGGCACATATGAGAAAGCAATCAATGAACAACTAAGGACATGCAGCGAAGAACTAATGCTTCTCATTTTCTCCCTTCCTGCCTGTCTGTTCCTATCTGTCCCTCTGTCTCTGTCACACACACAAAAAAGGTAGCATGTAACTCATATCTGAGGAGTATATTTTGGTAGAGGAGGCAAATACATATTTAATTATATACAGTTAGAAGTCCTGCGATAAAATTAAAGCCTCTGGCCTTGGCCGGGTAACTCAAATGGATAGAGTTCCTCCTAATATGCCAAATTTGCGGGGTTCCATCCCTGGTGAGAGCACATACAAGATTCAACCAATGAATGCATAAATAAGCAAAACAACAAAATCGGTATTTTTTTCTCTCTCTAAAATCAATCAATAAAAACGTGGCTTTGTAAAAAAATTAAAGCCTTTCTGAACTTTTCAAAAAGTTAAAATTTTTAACTACACATTTATAGCAATTATTGTCTTAACACAGTTTAGTACTTTTCCTTATAGTTACTATTTGTGTTTGTTAATATATCTTTCTTGAGAATAGGTCTTTGCAGTTGTTAATCTATGGATTTTTTTTTTTTTCTTTTCCCTGAAGCTGGAAACGGGGAGAGACAGTCAGACAGACTCCCGCATGCGCCCGACCGGGATCCACCCGGCACACCCACCAGGGGCAACGCTCTGCCCACCAGGGGGAGATGCTCTGCCCCTCTGGGGCGTCGCTCTGCTGCAACCAGAGCCACTCCAGCACCTGGGGCAGAGGCCAAGGAGCCATCCCCAGTGCCCGGGCCATCTTTGCTCCAATGGAGCCTTGGCTGCGGGAGGGGAAGAGACAGAGAGGAAGGAGGGGGGGGTGGAGAAGCAAATGGGCGCTTCGCCTATGTGCCCTGGCCGGGAATCGAACCCGGGTCTCCCGCACGCCAGGCTGACGCTCTACCGCTGAGCCAACCGGCCAGGGCCTAATCTATGGATTTTGAGAGACAAACACATAGGGGTCTTCTCCGATCACTTTGGGTTACTGTAACTTTTCTGATCTTGAGTTTATTCTCCTATTAAAGTGAAAATACTAATAACTTTTTGATAGGGTTGTAATGATGAAATGATATAATGTATTTAAAGAATCTAGCACAATATCTGGCAAATAATTTATGCCTGCTTAATTTTGGTTCTGTCCTGTGTTCATTTGGATAATTAACAATAAATTTGATTAATACAAGGGGATAGGGGGAGGTAGAAGAGGTTAAAGGCAATAAATGGTGACAGAAGGAGACTTGACTTTGGGTGGTGAACATACAATACAACATACAGATAATATATTATAGAATTGTACACCTGAAACCTATATAATTTTATTAACCTATGTAACACCAATAAATTTAATAAAAATAATTTTAAAAGAAAAATAAATAAATTTAATTGATCGGTAGATTTATTGATTTTATGGTCTACAGTTCATAATGGATCAAAACATTTTGAAATACAAGTGACATTCATGGAAGCCTACTCTTGGTAATGATGGCACAACATTTTTTTTTTGTACTTGAAGTTTTTAGATCCTTGATTTTAATGGTACCATTGATTATCCTGTATGACAGGTGGGAGTTTAATTTTTTGAGGTAAGTGAACTAAATTGAGATTCTTAAGAGGTAATCATTGAATTTGTATAGGTAAAGGCTGAATATGTTACAGGGCTATGGACTCTGTTCTCTTGACCTGAATCTTTTGGTTGATATAGTAGTGAGAAGGGAATTCTTCTATCCAAGGCTTAAGGATACATAAACTTTCAATGAAGCAATCTTTTTGGTTTTGATTATTATAGCTTCTATTACTCCTAGAAGTTGACCAACAGGGACCTGAGTTTAGGAGATTTTATCATACAGCTTTCATATAGTAAATGCTGAGGCCAGCCCTTTGCCTACAGGGCCATCTATCAGTGAAGAGGAACTGTGACTTCTCTCAAGGCAGCCAAGTAGGGGAAGGAGTCAAGGTTTTTAGTGTTTTCTGTGAAAATGAATTCATGCTGTTAAACCTGATGGGCACTAGCTACTATATTGAAGCACTGGAGGACCTTTGTTACAACATTTCAATCTCCTTTTCTTATTCTTTCAAGTAGTAGGAAACAAATGCCAGCATTTAAAAAAATGCTGTGTATGCTTTTTAAAAGCTGGTAAACTCACTCAATTGGGTGACAAACTTCAGTTGTAATATATTATTATGGTCTTCAACTTTCTTTGATTTTTGTAAAGGAGAGTTAATTGGGGTGATGTTAAGTAGGAAATAAGTTGAAGAAGCCAATATATGTTGTGTATGTCTGGATTTGTGTAGGATGGCAGTAACATGTAGGATCTAAACTTTCTGGTAGCTTCTGAGATTGCATAGGAGAAACATTTAAGGAATTCACAAGTTCTTTAGCAGTTAATAGAAGTTAAATATTTAAACATGAGAATATAGTTTCTGAATTGCAGCTTAGTTTAGAATCTGCTTTTTTTTTAATTAAAAAACTTTTTTTCAAGTTAATGAAGAAAACCATAGGAATTTCAATACCATTTGCAAGGAAAAACAAACTTTTGCAGTCTGAACTTTAAGTAGAAAACTGTGTGTGCTTTTTGGGTATTTTAAAGGAGATTATGTATTAAAATTTGAAGGACAGAAAAAGTTCTACATCTTTGTCAGAAGTTGACCAATCAGGGTGACCCTAAAATATAGGATGGGGCAAAAGTAAGTAACAGTTGTTAATATGGAAAATAATACAATAATTAATAATAATACAAAAAATACTGTTTTGCAAACTCACAACTGTAAACCTACTTTTGCCACACCCTGTACATAGAATAGTAACCAAAATGGCAATCATTTCCACTCTGTTACTTATTGTCCAAATTTCTTTTGATTTTTCTCTTCTGTAGAAAATGCTCCTAAGTGTGAAGATAGAAGTGAAAAAGAAGTAGAAGTTATAGCCTATTCCATTAATTTTGTAATTATATTTTTCCTCAATGTTTTTAAGTGGCATTTACCAGTATGGGTAAGATTGTTACAATACAAGCTAATTTGAAAATTGGTTATTAAGTTGAGCTATAATATATAAAATCTTATGGTAATGTGCAGATCTGACTATATTCAAGTGCTGTTTTCATACCCACACCAATTGTCTTGTAATAATCGGGAATGCATCCTCTGTGTGGTGTTTACAAGTTAATGCTATTTTAGAAATCACACCAGTATATCTAGTGGCTTTCCTGGGTGTATGTGGCTCATTATTGATTATAATTTTAATTTGAAATTTTAGTTTAAGTGGATGGGTAAGCCTTTTCAAGTTCTGAGTAGTTAGGAGTTTTGATGGAAGATAGGGATGGGTAAATAAGGAAGAATATTGGAATGAGTTACAATAAGAAAAGTCAGATGATAAGTAAGCAAGTGTATATTGCAAAAATAGCACAGAATCTAATATGAAGGAGACATTCAAAAGAGGAATGCCTTTAAAAACTTTTGAAGGAACATTCACAAATACAAGTAAATATGCATATTTTAATAAAAAAGAGATCATGCAGGTGGCTTCAATATGGCTGAAAGTGTTTGAGGCATCTTCCTCTTGAGAAGAAAATGGAGGCAAGTGACAAGCTGTGCTTCAGTGCCTACTCCATTTTCTTCCATTATTTTCTTTTTCCTCTTCTGTATTTTGATTCTCCCTTTTTGTATACTCTTTTTCATCTTTCACTTTTCTCAAATTCAGTCCCTCCCTCAGAATGAGACTTTGTCTATCCAGCACACACAGAAGCAGTTGTTAATAATGTGTACATTGTCTCTCATTAACAGAGTTTCTTTTATATTAAGGATATAAATATAAAAAATTTGCAGTTGATAGTGTCATTTGAATATAAAGGATTTTTGTCTCTTTTGTTCATCCCTAGTGCCTAGAACAGTATCTAGTACAAGGAAGATGCTCAGTACTTGTTAAATAAATGACTGAAACATTACTTAGAAATATTTAATCTCTTACTTGCAAAAATTATTTTAACAAAGGACTAGATGCTTCCAAATCAAAGGTATGGTGTAAGATATTTGGGAAAAAAAATACATCAGGTTAGTTAATTAGCTAAAGTGCTAGGCCAATTGGAAGGACAGAAAAGGTGAATTAATGTAGGCAGTGAGAAAAGGTCAGATTAATCGAGTACTTGGATCTCATACAACAGATACAGGAAGCCATTATGAATTATTGACGAGTATGACATGATAACAAAATGAACACAGTTTTTCTATTTAGCTGCTGTTTATACAATGGATCATAGTTTGAGGTGAAGAAACAGTGAACAGTTAGGAGATTGTTGTAGAAATTCAAAGCTGTTTAGCTATTTTGGTTGATAATGTTATCCAGTGATATCTTTAGCAGATACCTTCTTTGAAGTCTAATGTCTCCACTTTAGGACCTAGGGATGGATGGAGTCAAGAAGAATAGTTCTGCACCAGGAAGGAATAGGCCAGGATTCTATCAACAGTTCCTACTTCTCTGCTTTGTAAATTCATGATCATGGATAAATACTCAATTTCCTGGGCATCAATCACCTTAACTATAAAATGAAGAAATAGTGATCTGAAAGCAGGGGTCAAGACTAGATTGTTTTTTCGTGTCCTTACTCTTCTTATATCAGTTAGAGATAGTGTGAACAATGAATACTTTATTTTGTTTCCTAATATTCTTATAACTAGAGTATTTTAAGAAGGAAAAAAGCCTCATAATGATATATAATGTTTCCCAACTTATTAAGTTTAATGTTATGTACATTGCTTTTTTTTTTCTTTTACAGAGACAGAGAGTCAGCGAGAGGGATAGACAGGGACAGACAGACAGGAACCGAGAGATAAGAAGCATCAATCATGAGTTTTTCATTTCACATTGCAACACCTTAATTGTTCATTGATTGCTTTCTCATACGTGCCTTTGACCGCGGGCCTTCAGCAGACTGAGTAACCCCTTGCTCGAGCCAGCGACCTTGGGCTCAAGCTGGTGAGCTTTTTGCTCAAACCAGATGAGCCCTCATTCAAGCTGGCGACCTAGGGGTCTTGAACCTGGGTCTTCCGCATCCCAGTCCGAGGCTCTGTCCACTGCACCACTGCCCGGTCAGGTGACTGCTATATTTTAAAATATATATTCCTGTATTTATCTGTGCTATTATTGGGTATTTAGGTTTTTTTAGTATTATTAAATTGTAATAGTACCCAAGTTGATGGACAAAACTTCAGCCTGGGATAGAGAAACTTGAAGAATATAAAACTTCTTCTAAAAGATAAAGTGTTTTATAAAACTATAGGTGCAATAACACTAACATTGTTTAGTTAATATTATTAGAAATAATAATTTCTACCTTGTTTTGCTACTGAATACACTATATGTCTATTTACATTCACACATACTTTTTTGCTAGGGTTTTATTACCAGCAGCATTTGGAGACCTCTTTTTCTTTTTCTTTCCCTGTTTCTCCTTCATTCTTTGTTGCTGTTTCCCCTTCTGTTTGGGTTGTTTCTTGCTACCCTCCCCACTCCTTTAATCCATCTGGAAAGATGAAGAGGCAGCTGCTATGGTAACTACATTTTGGTTAATGAATAGCAGACTAACAAGATACATAAAACATATGCAAACTGTACAGTTAGTTGCTGTCAAAGCTGTAGGGGTATAATACTTTTCCTTCTCCCCACCTTCTAAAAAAATGTTGTTTCCTGTGATATTTTGTTTTATAATTTACCATTCCTAATATTGAAGTGCTAACATGAACTATTTATTTATCTGCTTAGTCTGCACAATATTTTACCCTCTGGTGAATTTATGGGAGATGAGTTGAGATGCATAGAGGAAAATAATTAATTGGGTTAAGAAGTAGATTTTGTTTAGACTCATACATAGAAAAACAGGGACAAATTTTTTTACCTCTTGCTTTTTGGCCATTAGTGTCCTTTTTCAGCCTCTCTCTGGGGTTATAACTAATAAATAATACGTTTCTTAAAGATGTTTCTATCATAAAGGGCAGCTACAACTGGAATATTGCGTTCAGCCAAGCCTTGAAAATTTCTATAACCTGTACCATCCTGTCTCATGCTGTCCCATCTCATAGTTGTCCTCTCTCTGCAGTGCTCTATGCCCAGGTCTCTGTGGCTGGGCTGCTCCAGCCTGGCGGACAGCATGCCTTCGCTGCGATGCCTGTATAACCCAGGGACTGGCGCACTCACAGCTTTCCAGGTACTATCTCTGTCTCTGTGGGTTATTTGTGGGCTTTAGTGCGTGTGTCTAATTCATGAGTGTGTCCCTCTTCCTTTCCATGCTTTCTTTACTTAAGTGTTTTACTTCTCTCCTCCATATTGTCTGTACTTCACGTCACTCAGTACTCCTTTATTGATTAATTTCTAATGTAGATCCAGACTGATCACTCTTAAAACAATTTTGATATCATGACTGACTTGCCAAAATTGAGATAGCACAACTTGACTACTGGTTTTCATATCTAGTAGAAGTATGATAGTGAATTTTAAAGTAATCTCACAAATAGCATTCAATATGTAATGTTTGCTCTGGACCTACATAAAGACAGTTAATGTGTTTAATCACTTACAGCCAGTTGTTTGAATTGCTCTTTTTGTTTTTCTGATGATTACTAAAAAATGTAAAGTGCTCTGACAGAGTGTCTCCTGGTTTCTATACACCATATATATATATATATATATATATATATATATATATATATACACATACACACACACACACACACACACACACATACATACATGCATATAAGTAAGAACTGTGTTTTCATGATGATTAACAGGTGTAGTTTCAAAGTAGAAAAGCCTTTTAATCTTTGAGTACAGTCAAACTGGTCTTGCATGGATCGACAGATTCTAGTTCTCTTTAGTCTTTCTTAGAGGCCATTTGGACAGTTCCAGGATGTGAGGGGAAACTATAGAGAAAGAGAATGGGAAAATATGTAGAGGAAAATGTAAGAAAGAGCTTGATGCCCCATTGTTTACAGATTACTATACTTCGTGATTTTTTGTGTGTGTGAAAGTATTATCTGTCCACCTCTGGTATTTGGAACTTTTGTTTAGCAAAGTACGAACTTGATAGTAACACAACACATTAGGCTTTTTAAAACCTATATAGCTTTATTTTATTTAGAAGAATTGTAAAAACAAGCTGAAAGTAAGCATCAGACTGCTTATGACTAAGTCTTACAATGGTTAACCTTCTGAGTAGTACAAATGTTCATGTACATCCTCGTGCCTCTTAACCATCTAGAGCAGTGGTAGTCAACCTGGTCCCTACCCCCCACTAGTGGACGTTCCAGCTTTCATGGTGGGCGGTAGCGGAGCAACCAAAGTATAAATAAAAAGATAGATTTAACTATAGTAAGTTGTTTTATAAAGAATTATTCTGCCAAACTTAGCGAAAATCTGACATAAAGTACTTGGTAAGTAATTATTATTATATGCTTTAACTTGCTGTAACTCTGCTTTATAAATTTTATAAATTAAAGTTACTTCCCTACTTTATAAATCACCATTACTGTGGAACCAGTGGGCGGTTAGAAAATTTTACTACTAACAGATACAAAAGTGGGCGGTAGGTAAAAAAAGGTTGACTACCCCTGATCTAGAATATAAGATAACAAAAAATTTTGTTTTAAAAATGTGTAAGGCAACATTTAAAAAAGGCAAATGTATGTTTTTCTTGTTTCCATAAGTTGGTTATCAAACAAACATGATTTTAAGTTAATAAAACTGGAACTGGAACTAATTTTATTTTTTGAAAGAAAAACTCAACTCGTGAGGGTCAGCGAGCATAAAAAAACTCACTACTCAAAGTGTTTAAAGAGGGTAACTTAAGTATTCAAGAATTCCATGTTCCTAAGCATTTTAACAGTTGCTAGTCTTTAATGAAACTATTTTTGTAATGATAATGCTGGATATTTCTATTTGTCCTTTGCAAAATATATCAAAACTCGTTTTTCTTGTCTTATGAGTTACAATATGCATAGGCTTTAAAATTTTTTAAATCAGGGCTTACATACTGTCTGTCATTAGTGGTATGATCTTGAACAGGTTATTTAATCCTCATGTTCCTCATCTGTAAATGGAGACTGTAGTAAGGACATGTAGTAAATGGTTGCTGTTTTTATCATCTTCATCTTACATCATCATTAGCATTATTGCTATTATTGTTAGAGAATATTGATATCCTGAGAATATCAATTGGTTTGAAATATCTTATATTTTGTTTACTGTGTACTGTATTGATAAAGTTTTTGCTCTCAAGGAACTCATAGTTTAGCTTATTGATTTTTAACTTTTTTTTGCAATGAGTTTAACCAAACTGCATAATATGAGAATAATACCTACAAGACTGCCCTCATTTGAGACACCAGTTGCAAGTTTAGTAGATTCCCACGACCACCCTCAGGTTTGATAATTCACCAGAAAAAACTCACTAAAAGTTACTAGATTCAAGTTTTATTATAGGAAGTGGTCACAGGTTAAAATTAGCCAAAAGAAGACACACCAGGCAGAATCTGGAAAGGTTCAAATGTAGAACTTTCTGTAATCCTCTCCCCATTGCAGTGGATATATCCTATGCAGTCACTTTTGGGCTACAGTATGTGACAGTACATACGATATTGCCAACAGGGATATCACCCAAGCCTTTGGTGTCCAGGGCTTTATTGGGACTCAATTACAAACTGCCATACTGTCCTTTAGTCTCTAGCCCCTCCTGTCGGTTGGTTTCACTATTGCTTTTAGTCTTCATTTCCTCTCAGGATTGGAACTGCGAAAGTGTGACACAAATCTTCCATCGTGAATGACATTTATCCAGTGGCCAAAGGCCTCCGGCAAACAAAATCACTCCTGTTGCCCTGGCTGGATGGCTCGCTTGGCTAGAGCATTGTCTTGCAATGCAGAGGTGGCTGGTTCGGTCCTTGGCTGGGGCACATACAGAAACAGATTGATGCATCTGTCTCCCCCTTACCCCCCTTCCTCTCTCTGGATTCAATAAAAATAAAAGATTAAAAAAATAGAAAAAAAAAAAAAGGCAACAGAGAACATTTAAAAAAAAATCACTCCTGTTAGGTAAGAAGTTTTAGGGGCCTAGATACCTACCATCTCACAGTAACCAAGGTCAAAGGGTCAGAACTCTGGATAAGGTCAATTTTTTACTATACATAGCTTATGGTCTCCTTTGAGGATCGGATGAGAACTATTGATCTTGGAAAAATACTACAACACATAGGCAAAATTTTATTTAATAGTCTTATGTATAGGATTGTAATATTTGCATTTTACTACAAGAGAGCTATTAACTTACATAATCCCAAAAGTATAATTTCCCAAACTCATAAATCTGTGAAGGAAATGTTCAGGGAGCCATCAGAACATATGTATAAAAGAGGAACCTGGTCTAACCTGAAGGTGGGAGTAAGGAAGATCAGGTAATCAATGTTTGAGTATGGATTAATTAGGCAAAAGGAGAAGAGGGGAGCATTTCAGACCTAAGGAAGAGGCAGTGCAAAGGCCCTGTGGATGGTGGAGACTGGTACATTTAAGGACTCCTGAAAAAAGACTGTTGTATCAGAGAATGAAGAATCTTGATCATGCAGGATTAGTCTTGATGCTAAGAACAATAGTGAACTGTTGAAAGGATTTAAACACAAGTTTGACCTATTATATAAGCATTTAGATGCATTACTCTTGTTATATAGTAGGCTAATTTCAGTAATTGAAGAGAGAGATGGTGGCAGTTTTGCTTGGTCTCAGGATTCCTTTTCATTCTTAAAATTATTTAAAATTATTGTGGATCTCAAAGTGCTTTTGTTTATGTTGGTTATATATCGTATATATTGATATTTACTGTATTCAGAATTACAACTGAGAAAAAAATGAAATATTAATTTATTTAAAATAGCTTTAATAAACCCATTACATGTTCATGCAAATAAAATATTTTTATGAAAAATAACTTTTTTAAAACAAATTAAGACTGACATTGTGTTACATTAAAATTTTTTTTTAATGTCTGGATTAATAAAAGACAGTTGAGTTCTCATTTCTGCTTCTGCATTCAGTCTGTTGTAATGTGGTATTTTGGTTGAAATATATGAAGAATATCCAGCCTCACACAGATAAATAGTTTGAAAAGGTATTTTAATACCCTTTTCAGGTAGTTGTAATTGCTAAAAGATTAGTTACAGTATAAAATCTGAAATCGTCTCACTGAACTTATTGTGCTTTGTTATATTAAAAGCACTGTTCTCAATCTTCTCAACAAATTGTGCTAGAACAATTGGTCATCCAAATGCAAAATAATGACTCTTGACTGTTATACTCCACCATAAACAAAAATTATCTCAAACTGGATCACAGACCTAAATCTGAGTTAAAATTATAAAACTAATAGAGGGAAATGTGGCTTTGGGTCAGGCAAAAGGTTTATTCAATAAAACACAAAAAACATAAACCTTAAAGAAATCAATGATAAGCCTGACCTGTGGTGGTGCAGTGGATATATCCTCAACCTGGAATGCAGAGGTTGCCAGTTCAAAACCCTGGGCTTCCCTGGTCAAGGCGTGTACAACAAAAAACCCAATGAATTACTTAAGTGAACCAACTCCACCCTCTCTTCTCTTTGTAAAATCAATAAAATAAACTCTAAAAAAAAAAAGATCAATAAGTTGGACTTACCATAGTTTAAAAACTTCCGCTTTTCAAAAGACACTGTTTTAGAAAATAGACAGGTAAGGCACTGACTAGGAGAAAACATTTGTAAAATACATTTCTGTTAAAAGACTTTTTATTCAGAATATGATCTATAAAGAACTCTTAAAGCACAATAATAAGATAAACTACCCAATAAAATAATGGGCAGTTAATGGGCAAATACTTTGAATGGGTACATTACTAAAAAAGATATACAAATGGAAAATCAGCATATGAAAAGAGGCTCATCATTTTTATTCATCAGGGAAATGCGTTAAAATCCCAGTGAGATACTACTACATTGCCACCCAATGCCTCTTTTCACCCTGGGATGGGGATTCAATAGACCCTAGGGTAGTACATTAATACATCCCAGCTTAATCGTGAGAAATGTTATGCTAGAAAAATGTGTTGAAAGCAGAGATCTTACACTTATCTATTGACCTACACAGTACTCTGTAGAGTACTTTTTAGTAGTTGGGGCTCAATAAATGCTGATGCTTTGAACTATTAGATAAGTAGTAAAGATAATCTTATAGATAAAAAATTGTCCAAGTTAAATCATCTGACTTGGAACCAAGATACCAAGAAAAAGACAAATTTTCATTTCGCCTAAAGCAATCTTGGGATTCTGAACAAATTTACCATCACTGTCAGGATTGTCTCTATTTGGTCTTAATTAAAAATAAATGTTTATTTTTAAAAACTTGTTGAAAAAATTAAGAATAGAACTACCGTATGATCCAGCAATCTCTCTACTGAGTATCCACCCAAAAAACTTGAAAACATTGGTACATAGACACATGCACCCCCATGTTCATTGCAGCGTTATTCATAGTGTCCAAGACGTGGAAACAACCAAAGTGTCCTTTGATAGATGATTGGATAAAGAAGATGTGGTACATATATACAATGGAATACTACTCAGCCATAAGAAATGATGACATATTGCCATTTATGACAACATGGATGGACCTTGAGAACATTATACTGAGTGAAATAAGTAAATCAGAAAAAGCAAAGAACTATATGATTTCACACATAGGTGGGATATAAAACTGAGACTCATGGACTAGAAACAAGTGAAGTGGTCACCAGGGAGAGGAGGGGGAAGGGAGTAAAGAGAGGCAAATATACAGTGATGGAAAATGATGTGACTTTGGGGTGATGGGTACACAACACAATCAAGAGTTCAAATGCTATAGAGATGTTTACCTAAAACCTATGTACTCTTATTGATCATTGTCACCCTGTTAAATTTAATTTTCTAAATAAATAAAATTAAAACAACTTGTTGAGTCCCCTTATAAGTTACTATTTCTAGAGTATTTTAAAGAAAGTTTGATTTAGAGATTTTACTGGAAATTCAGGACTAAATTTGGGTGTATGGTCCTTGAATTATATTGCAGGAGTGAAATTGTGTGGTATTGGCAGAAAAGGTATATACTTAAGAAACACCTTAGAAAAGAAGCCAGTATATGGTACAATGGTAAGAGCATGGGCCCTGGCACCAGACTGCTTTAGATCTGAGCTTGGCTCCATTTAGGTATGACCTTGGGAAAGTACTTGACCTCTCTGTACTTCAGTTTTCTTATTAGTTGTCCCAGTAGAGCCCAAGCTCTATGTCGATCAGGTGTCCCTGATTTGACTTCCCAGCGCAATGGGATACTCCTGCTTATTAGCAGGGCTGGCAGCCTCTTCGAGACTACTCTTGAGGCGGCTATGAGGATGCTATTGTTAAATGCCACCGGAGGAAAGACATGACTGACACACAAATTAGTTGCAATAATCACACAGGCAATTTATTACTCACAAATTCTTTTGGCATGTCTGGGAACAGCTAAGAGGGCCCCGTCCGCGTGCTCCTCTCGGCTGGCTTTGGTCAGAGCTCAGAGCGGTGTGGAGACAGTCCACATTAACGTTGGAGTCTGGGCGACTACTGCAGCAGGGGGCCCATCAGCTTTAGTACCGTTTCTGGCCAACGCCTTCTAACAGTGTCAATTTACAGGATTATTATCTCAAACCACCTTTTTGGGAGTTCCTCACAGGGAACCCCCTTTATGTCAATCTACTGAAATGTTTACATTAAACCACTTTTTAAGATGTTTTTATTTTCATTAATTTACAAAGTTAATGTAAATAACACCAAGCCACTTCTTATTTATGTATAACTTCACACACATACTAACTGGGCTCTGCTTGTAAGTCAGAGTCTGTTTGTTACATTACAGAGTTATGGCACTAAGCCACTATATTAATTCCTATGCAAATGGTATAATTTTACTTAATTTTAATAATTATTTTTAATCTTTTAATTACTTTTATATATTGTACATATTTTTATATATTTAATTACTATAACCTTATATTACTACAACATTAGTAAAATGGGAATGATAACAGGATCGCTTAATAGAGTTGTTAGGATGAAATTAGTTGATTTATATTAACTCCTTAGAACAGCACCTAGCAGATTATTAAGTTTTATATTGTCAGAAAAATGTACAGAAGACCAAGTTTGGAAGCTTTTAGCAAATACTGTTTTTCACCTTGGTATAAAACAGTATCCTAGTTAATAAAATCTTGTGTTTTCAACCTTACAGCTCAGTTCTATATCATAGGGAATCCTACTTTTTTTTTAGAAAAAAAATTTTTAAAGATTTTATTTATTCATTTGAGAGAGGAGAGAGAAACACACACACACACACACACACACACACACACACACGGGAGGAGGAGCAGGAAGCATCAGCTTCCATATGTGCCTTGACCAGGTAAGCCCAGGGTTTTGAACTGGCAACCTCAGCTTTCCAGGTTGACGCTTTATCCACTGCACCACCACAGGTCAGACCGGGAATCCTACTCTTAGTTCAGGAATTGATGAAAAATTTTGCTTCATACTTATACTTCATATAAGTATGAAGTTTATTTTTCTTATCTTTAGAGAAGTCCATTATGTCTGTGTAGCAAAATTGAAGAAATGGGCTTGTATGATACTTTTATTCCATTATTTCAAAATGTGTTCTTTGTTAGTTTCAGTGTGCTCAGGTGCTCAATATTGCTGGTTACAGGATTTAAATCTAGTCTTTCCAGTTCCCACTAGTAGAATTATAATAATCTTAGTACACATTTGCATCTTTCTGGTTTGGGTTTCATTTTATTATTTGGGTTTTTGTTTATGTAGAATTGTTATGCAATGAAGTACACAGATCCTAAGTGTACTCTGGGTGAGTTTGACAAATGTATATATTTGTGTAACCTCATTCTCAAGATATAGAACATTTCCATAATCTGAGAAAGTTCCCTTTGTACTCCCATCCAATGGCTACCCACTCCCCGTATGTAGTTATTGTTTTGATTTGTCAGAAAAGATTAGTTTTGCCTGTTCTTGAACTTCATGTAAATGTACTCATAGTATACATTCTTTTGTGTCTATAATCTTTTGCTCAATATATTGGTTTTGGGATTTATCCATTTTGTAGTGTTTATCAGTAAGTCCTTTTAATTGCTGAATATCTCCCATTGTATTAATTTATCACAATCTGCCCAGAGGTGGCACAGTGGATAGTGTGTTGACCTGGGATGCTGAGGTCCTAGGTTTAAAACCTCTAGGTTGCGGGCTTGAGTGCAGGCTTACCAGCTTGAACATTAGATCATCGACCACAGATTGCTGACTTGAGCTCAAGGTTGCTGGCTTGAGCAAGAGGTCACTGGCTTGACTGGAGCCCCATATCCCCCCGTCAAGGCATGTATGAGAAGCAATCAATGAACAACTAAAGTGACACAACTACAAGTTGATGCTTCTCATCTCTCTTCCTCTGTCTCTCTCAATGGAAAAATATATATATAACAATTTTTTTGTAGATTTTATTCATTTTTAGAAAGAGAGAGAGAGAAGTGGGGGGAAAGCAGGAAACATCAACTCCCATATGTGTCTTGACCAGGCAAGACCAGGGTTTTGAACCAGCGACCTCAACGTTCCAGGTCAAAGCTTTATCCTCTGTGCCACCACAGGTCAGGCTGCAATTTGTTTTTCTGTTCATCTATTGATAGATATTTAGGTTGCTTCCATTTTTATGTCTACTATGAAAAAAAGCTACTTTATACAGTTTGTACAAGATTTTTCGTGGACATGCGTTTTTATTTCTCTTGGGTAAATACCTAAGAGTGGAATTGTTGGGTCATAGTGTAAGTGTATTTTTAACTTTAAGAGAGACAATCAAGTAATTCTTCAAAGTAAATGCCCCAGTAGGAATACTCATTTTTACTAATATTTTTAAGGAAGTGACTTAGTAATAGCTTCATGGCATTTTCTCCCTCGATAGTGCATTCCTTTAGTAAGTTTGAAGCATCTTATGAAGTCAAAATTCTGTGACAATAGAAAAGGAAGAGCCTTGGAGTTGCTGATTTTATTAGATTGTTCTCAGTAACTCAGATGAAAATGGCAACATTGTAACAGTTTAACTGATTGTTGATGTTCCAAAGCATACATTTTAAACTAGTGACAGAAGATACTGAAAAAATACTGTTCAAATAGATTCTGTGAGGGCATGTTTACTGGTACATATTTTCATTTTCATCTTTCCATTGGTTTGTCCCAGAAAGTATATGGGTGATGAAAGGGATTTCTGTTGATTAGCAGATATACTGCTCACAAAAATTAGGGGATATTTCAAAATGAATATGAAGCTATTAAAAAAAAGAAGCATTTTTGGCCCTGGCCGGTTGGCTCAGTGGTAGAGCGTCTGCCTGGCGTGTGGAAGTCCCGGGTTCGATTCCTGGCCAGGGCACACAGGAGAGGCGCCCATCTGCTTCTCCACCCCCCCTCCTTCCTCTCTCTCTCTTCTCCTCCCGCAGCTGAGGCTCCATTGGAGCAAAAAGATGGCCTGGGCGCTGGGGATGGCTCCTTGGCCTCTGCCCCAGGCGCTAGAGTGGCTCTGGTCGCGACAGAGCGTCGCCCCGGTTGGGCAGAGAATCGCCCCCTGATGGCCATGGTGGGCATGCTGGGTGGATTCCGGTCGGGCGCATGCGGGAGTCTGTCTGACTGCCTCCCCGTTTCCAGCTTCAGAAAAATACAAAAAAAAAAAAAAAAAAAGAAGAAGCATTTGATTTTTTTTAATAATTTTGATGCCTGTATCTCTTTTTTTATTTTATTTATTCATTTTAGAGAGGAGAGGGAGGGAAGGAGAGACAGAGAGAGAGAGAGGACAGACAGAGAGAGAGAAGTGGGGAGGAGCTAGAAGCATCAACTCCCATATGTGCCTTGACCAGGCAAGCCCAGGGTTTCGAACCTGCAACCTCAGCATTTCTAGGTCGATGCTTTATCCACAGCACCACCACAGGTCAGGCCCGCATTTGATTTTTTTTTTAAAACAAGAACATCAGAAAAGCAAACAACAAGTCAAAAAAGTTGTTTGATTATGCAAATGAGATGCAAAACCAACTTTTACTTCATTGGTGAAAATGCACTGTACAAAGGCTGAAAGTACTGGAGTATCTGCATGTTCCCTGTCCCCTAATTTTTGTGAGCAGTGTGTGTGTGTGTGTGTATGTATTTATGTTTTAAGATTTTATTTATTGATTTTACAGAGGGAGGGGAGTGGAGCAAGAAGTATCAACTCATGGTTGCTTCACTTTAGTTGTCCATTGGTTGCTTGTGGTATGTGCCTTGACTACGTAAGCTCAGGGTTTCCAACCAGAGACCTCAACATTCCGGGTCGATGGTCTATCCACTGTGCCACCACAGGCCAGGCAACAGATTTATTTTGTGGGATCATTTGCTCATCCTTAACAAATGGTGATCTTATAATACATAATATTAAATGACAATGATCAGTAGAGAGAAAGTGCTTAAAAATAGCTGAGTAATTAAGATCCTTTAATTCAGGCATTGAAAGAAATTATAACAATAAGAATATAAGTAGATTTATATGACCTTACTATATTTTATGTGTCAAGTATAGCTACTACTTTTAGGGAAATCTTGAACCAAATGAACCATGTAATATTTTAATATTAGTCACAATCCCTTGTCAAAGGTTGAAGTTGTTGAAGATAGACAGGAGACCATATAGTTTATTGTTCAAGAATATTTAGAAGTCTACTAAATCTTACCATCTACTAAGTAAAATGTTAAAATGGAGCAGTACTAGGAAAATTAAGCATTATTTAGAATATGTATATGTATGTAAGGACATGAGTTCACTTTATATTTGAGGTTTTAGGGGAATATGGATTATCACATTGAATATAAATTAACATTCAAATCTTATTACAAAACAATACCATAAAGAAAATTATCCCATGACAAAAACACCTAACAAGCCCTAGCTGATGAGCTCCCCTATTGTATATAAATAATCACAGTACAGCACAGTTTCTTTGTAATGAAAAATTGTTCTTTTTTGTATAAATGTTGACATTTGACCTATATTTATCCCACCTATAACCCTTACATTAGGAGTTTGAATATAGTGACAAAATGTTTTTGTTTTGTGAAAAAAAAACCCACATTTTCTCCTGCTTATAAAACTAAATGTTTGTTATAAACAGTGTAAATTATTTGGTAAATATAAATAAAAATGTATCACCTATAATACTTTTACTTTAAGGTAATTATCAGTGTGTTAGTTTCCTTCAATCTTGAATTATTTATCCACCCATGCAAGCATGCACACACAGAGACATATCCAAATAAACACAGTTTTGTTTTCAAATATTTTTATTTTTACCATTCTCTTTTAAAAGACAAAAATTAAACATTTAATATTATTGTGGGAAATACACAGAAGTACAAAGAAGAAAGGAAGTATTTTATTTTATTTATTTATTTATTTTTTTTGGGTGCATTTTTCTGAAGCTGCAAACAGGGAGAGACAGTCAGACAGACTCCCGCATGCGCCGGAACGGGATCCACCCGGCACGCCCACCAGGGGGCAACGCTCTGCCCACCAGGGGGCGATGCTCTGCCCATTCGGGGCGTCGCCATGTTGCGACCAGAGCCACTCTAGCGCCTGAGGCAGAGGCCACAGAGCCATCCCCAGCGCCCGGGCCATCTTTGCTCCAATGGAGCCTTGGCTGCGGGAGGGGAAGAGAGAGACAGAGAGGAAGGCGCGGCGGAGGGGTGGAGAAGCAAATGGGCGCTTCTCCTGTATGCCCTGGTCGGGAATCGAACCCGGGTCCTCCGCACGCTAGGCCGACGCTCTACCGCTGAGCCAACCGGCCAGGGCTCAGAAAGGAAGTATTTTAAATGTCTTTCCAGAATTACCATTTTATTGGTATTAATACTTTCTGAATTTAAACTACAGCAGTCCCCCTTTATCTTTGTGCATGTGTGTGTGTGTGTGTGTGAGAGAGAGAGAGAGAGAGAGAGAGAGAGGGAGAGAGATGAGAAGCATCAACTTGTAGTTGCGTCACTTCACTCGTTCATTGATGGCTTCTCATTCGTGCCTTTACCAGGACCTAAGCCAAGCCAGTGACCTCTTGCGCAAGCCAATGACCTTGGGCTCAAGCCAGCAAGCATGGGCTCGTGTTAATGATCCCACACTCAAGTTAGTGACCCTGTGCTCAAGCCAGATGAGCCCGTGCTCAAACTGGTGACCTCAGGGTTTTGAACGTGGGATCGCAGCATCCCAGGGTGACACTCTATCCAGTGCACCACCACCGGTCAGGCCTATTTGGCTAATTCTTAATCTCCACGATTCAGATTTAGTTGTTTTACCTCTAGAATAAAAGCCCTCTCTGATCTTTGCCCCCTCCTTCTTAACCTAGTCAGAGCATCTGTACCTGGGGCGTGCAATAAGTGTCTTTGTAATAGCACTGATAGCTATTGTAATGGTCCCTTTAGCAGACTGTGCATTCATTGAGAATAGGACTGTATTTTTGTCATTTTATATTTCCAGTGTCAAATGTAGTGCTTGATACAGAGCATGTGCTTGATGAATTTTTGAATAATGAATAAATGAATTAATGAATAGACATATAATTTGAAGAAAACCATCAAATAATGTATATGGGGTGGGGGGAGAGAAAACATTGGATTGTCGGTGCACATGTGTTCTGTATTCAGAAGTCATACTTAATTACTCCAAAATCCACATATTTACATGGAGAAAAGGAAAACACGCTGAGTCTGAATTACAGGCAGTCCTCAAATTTTATATATTTGGCTTACATGCAACTCACACAATGATGATCCCCTGTGAATTGGATTTTGTATACAGAATTTGGACTCTTGTTGAGGAACAAATGCACTTTTCAAGCTATTAAATAGTAGCACTGCAAGCCAGCTAACAGTTCAGTTTCAATATCACCATCTTTATTTCACAGCAGTATATGTTTGTGCAATTATTTGACATTTATTGCATTTTACTCTTATCCTATAAAAATAGACACTTAGATAAAATAATGGTAGTAGTGATAAACAACAGTCTAGAGCAGTGGTAGTCAACCTGGTCCCTACCGCCCACTAGTGGGTGTTCCAGCTTTCAAGGTGGGCGGTAGCGGAGCAACCAAAGTATAAATAAAAAGATAGATTTAACTAAAGTTGTTTTATAAAGATTTATTCTGCCAAACAGCGAAAATCTGACATACAGTATTTGGTAAGTAATTATTATTATATGCTTTAACTTGCTGTAACTCTGCTTTATAAATTTTATAAAGTAAAGTTACTTCCCTACTTTATAAATCACCATTATTGTGGAACCAGTGGGCGGTTAGAAAATTTTACTACTAACAGAGATACAAAAGTGGGCGGTAGTTATAAAAAGGTTGACTACCCCTGGTCTAGAGAGAAGATGGAAATCATTAGGCACACTGAAAGTGACCCTTTAGTGTTGATTAGGTACAAAATTAAAGTACATTTGCAACATGTTGGAAATATATTGATATTATTGAAGATTGCTGCCCTGGCCGGTTGGCTCAGTGGTAGAGCGTCGGCCTAGCGTGCGGAGGACCCGGGTTCGATTCCCGGCCAGGGCACACAGGAGAAGCGCCCATTTGCTTCTCCACCCTTCCGCTGCTCTTTCCTCTCTGTCTCTCTCTTCCCCTCCCGCAGCCAAGGCTCCATTGGAGCAAAGATGGCCCGGGCGCTGGGGATGGCTCTGTGGCCTCTGCCTCAGGCGCTAGTGGCTCTGGTCGCAACATGGCGACACCCAGGATGGGCAGAGCATCGCCCCCTGGTGGGCAGAGCGTTGCCCCCTGGTGGGCGTGCCGGGTGGATCCCGGTCGGGCGCATGCGGGAGTCTGTCTGACTGTCTCTCCCTGTTTCCAGCTTCAGAAAAATGAAAGAAAAAAAAAAAAGATTGCTTCTTAGAAAGTATAATTTTGGATTTTAAAATGTTTCAACTAGCCTGACCAGGAGGTGGTGCAGTGGATAGAGTGTCGGCCTGGGACACAGAGAACTGAGGTTCAAAACCCTGAGGTCACCAGCTTGAGCTCAGACTCACCAGCTTGAGTGTGGGCTCACCGGCTCAAACACAGGCTCACTGGCTTGAGCACGGGATCACGGCTTAAGCATGAAATAATAGACATGACCCTATGGTCGCTGGCTTGAGCCCACAGGTTGCTGGCTTGAGCAAGGGGTCACTGGTTCAGCTAGAGTCCCCAGGTCAAGGCACATATGAGAAAGCTATCAATGAACAACTAAGGAGCTGCAACAAGGAATTGATGCTTCTCATCTCTCTCCCTACCTGTCTGTCTCTATCTGTCCCTCTCTCTCTGTCTCTTTTTCTTTTTCTTTTTCTCTTGCTAGGGAAAAAAAAATCATTTCAACTAATATTGAAATTTATTGTTCAGCTTTTAGCCTTTCAGCTTTTGTATATATTTCACCAAGAAAACTAAGGATGACCTGAATTTGCTGCATTATCCTAGAAATACAGTATTCTACCTTGGAGAAATGACATCATTTGGACTTATTTGTGTTCCAGTATACCTACTTGGTTATTTAAATACTCTTTATTTATTGAATTTTGTAATAATAGATTACTCTATGGCTGAATATTCTGACATATCTGTGATGCAGATAATGTTTATTCATAGGTTTGATGTGCAACATTACCTAATGTTTAGGATGTGAGGGCGATCTGGCTGCGACATCTGTCACCCCATTGATCGCCAGGGTTGATTACCTAATGTTTAGAGTAAACCAAATCCTGTTATTGTGAGAGGATCAGATTTCCTTAAAATTTTTTGTGTTTTTTTCTGATGAATATAAAACTTAAAATCTTCATGCTACGAAGAGGGTTTATTGCTTTTGTTTATGTCAAATAATACTGG
Source organism: Saccopteryx leptura (assembly GCF_036850995.1). NCBI lineage: Eukaryota > Metazoa > Chordata > Mammalia > Chiroptera > Emballonuridae > Saccopteryx > Saccopteryx leptura. Next base: position 26,159,850 of record NC_089515.1, on the reverse strand, counting down.
ATTTTCTAAATTGCCCTACCTTTAACACGACCCCTAATAGAAGGGAGAGAGTACAGATACCCCAGGGGGTCTGGAGTTGCTTCCGTGTAAGAAGCACAGACCAGAAGAATGGAATTGATGGAAACTCCAAGCATGATGGGAACCTCTGCAGATGTTTTTACAAGACAGATTCTTGCTGTGGGTAGTTAAGACGCACCTGTATAGTTTGGATAAGTACACATCACTTTCTTTATATTGTGGGATTACTTGTTATTGCCATCTTTGCACTCAGTAGATGCCAGAGTACCATAGGTGTTCTTTCTTTGCTATTCAGGAATCACTGGTTGTTTTGAGCCTGCCATAGTCATTTGTACCTTTTTTCATTACTGTTTTTCTTTATGTGGCAGTCTTGCTGTACTTCCTTGTGTTAGTTTCTAGACTTGGTATTTTATATAAACTGTCAAGATCTAGAATCTTAGTAGGTAGGGAGCATTTAGGAAACTTTTTTTTTTTGTCATCTTTCTTGAGGAGAGAACCTGGGTTATTTATGACGACCTCACTGTAAAAAAAAAGAAAGACCAATCTCTTGTTTAGCTGCATAGGCCTCTAAGAATTGTAACAATTTACTATTGGGAGGTAAATAAGAGTGATGTTGAGCTTTTCTATATTCTCTGGTCCAATATTCTGGAGACCAAGTCAGTTATACTTTTTTCTTTCTTTTTTTTTTTTTTTTTTACAGAGACAGAATCAGAGAGAGATAGACAGGGACAGGCAGACAAGAACGGAGAGATGAGAAGCATCAGTCATTAGCTTTTTGTTGCACGTTGCAACACCTTAGTTGTTTATTGATTGCTTTCTCATATGTGCCTTGACCGTGGGCCTTCAGCAGACTGAGTAACCCCTTGCTTGAGCCAGCGACCTTGGGCTCAAGCTGGTGAGCTTTTGCTAAAACCAGATGAGCTCGCGCTCAAGCTGGCAACCTCGGGGTCTCGAACCTGGGTCTTCTGCATCCCAGTCCAACGCTCTATCCACTGCGCCACCGCTTGGTCAGACCAAGTCAGTTATACTTTAAAAAAGCTATTTGGGCCTGACCAGGCAGTGGCGCAGTGGATAGAGTGTCCAACTGGGATGCGGAGGACCCAGGTTCTAGACCCCGAGGTCACTGGCTTGAGCATGGGCTCATCTGGCTTGAGCAAAGCTCACCAGCTTGGACCCAAGGTCGCTGGCTTGAGCAAGGGGTTTGGTCTGCTGAAGGCCCACAGTTGGGGCACATGTGAGAAAGCAGTCCATGAACAACTAAGGTGTCGCAACGAAAAACTAATGATTGATGCTTCTTATCTCTCTCCGTTCCTGTCTGTCTGTCCCTCTCTCTGACTCTGTCTGTGGGAAAAAAAAGGTTATTTGGGCTTATCATGAAACAGGATTTTACAAAGTATCTTCCCCTGCTGGATTATCTGTCATCTGCTTTTTAAAGTTATCGGGATACCATTCAAATCCCTGAGACCTTTGTTGCAGGTCTAGTATCTGTGGCTTGGTATGAATGAAATTGGAATTCCATGCCCTGTAAAATTGATGTAAAGAAAGAGCATATTCATTTTCATATATGGTCCTTTAGCATTCAAGTTTTAGCCTGATTTGGTTTATTTTTTGTATGTGTTAAATGTTATAAACAGAAAGGGAAGAATAGGAGGATAAGTACTCATTTTGTTTCCGTGTTTGACACACACACAAATAGATAATGCACTATTTCAAACTAGTAAATACAGAACTTTTCTATATGAACATGGGAAGCTTTATATTTGAAAATACATGATTAGTTTTACTAAAATATAGTAGCTATTGTTCATTACAGTTTCTACCCTTTGCATGAGCTGTGTTTTGGGGAGCTCCTGTTTCCTTCCTTGGTAATCAAACACTAGGGACATTTCTAATTTGTAGTAAAATGTCAGTATATTTTCCCCAGATATTTTAAATTGGCAGGTCATTGATATTTTTAGCATTTCATTTGCAGCATAGTGCAGTCCTTTGGGGGGATTGGTAAAATGAGGCTAAAATGGGTACAGTATTTCAGCAGCTTGAAAATAACGCCATATTTGGCCCTGGCCAGGTAGCTCAGTTGTTTAGAGCATCATTCCAACAAACCAAGGTTATGGGTTTGATCCCCGGTTAGGGCACATTCAAGAATCAACCAATGAATGCATAAATAGGTAGAACAACAAATAGATGCTTCTCTCTTTCTCTCTCTCTAACCAATCAATAAGAAAATAAAACATCATATTTGACCAAAATCTCTTTTGTATTCCTCACTATGGTGCTATTCTAGTAGTCCTGGAAATGTGCCTATGGACTATTTACAGTGAGATTATGAAACTGAATCATGATTTTGGTGAATAGAAGCCAGAACATGTGTCTCCAGCACCCCAGCTGGCAGTAAGCTCTCCCTAGGTTTATGAATGTAGTTAGATGGCCCCCAACTGTTTACAAGACAGCAGAGGTGAGATCTTTGATTGACAAGTCAGAAATGCATTAGATCATTCTCTCTGCCAGTCTCTGGTTCATGCTGTTAAAAATGTCAGCCTCCAAGTTTGAATGGCAGCCTGAGGGCCTCAGAAGCTTTTTGTTTTCTGAGATGGAAACACAAATTGGATGTGTGCCTGAGCGCTTCATCCTGGGCTGTAATTTCATCTTTTAGCTAAGAACCACAAGGTACATGAGCAAAGCACCCTGTAAACAATAATACTGTGGAAAAAAAAATAAACAAGGTCGTGTTTCTGGTACGTTGATCCGATGGTGTCCTGACCTCTATCACGTTGAACATCTCCACTCTGATTGCTGTTCCCTTTGGCATTACAATGAGAGAAAGAGAGACTGACATAGGAGGAAAAGATTTAAAGTTGCAGTGTCGTTGCACATTCCTTGTATTGGCTATGAAATATTGAACTGTCAGAATGTGACACTTGATTTTTTAAGCAACCTTTCTTGTTTGAGGTGTTTGCAGTTCATTCCATTCTCCCCCGTTTGTCTGCTTTCATTGATAGGGTTGAAAGTAGTTACCTTAAATGCACAAAAAGGGACAATGTTAAAGAGAAGTGAAGCCAAATAAACTTAACACTGGAACATAAATGCAGGCTGTGAGGTGTGGGCAAAACGAGACCTAAGTTGGGTTAGTACATTGTTATTGGAGTTTATGGAACACCATATTGTGAAGAAGAATCAGCTTGGGTTCTGGTTCTGTTTTTTGGTGGGTTTTTTTCCTGTATTTTTCTGAAGCCAGAAACAGGGAGAGACAGTCAGACTCCCGCATGCGCCCGACCGGGATCCACCTGGCACGCCCACCAGGGGGCAACGCTCTGCCCACCAGGGGGCATCGCTTTGTTGCGACCAGAGCCACTCTAGCACCTGGGGCAGAGGCCAAGGAGCCATCCCCAGCGCCTGGGCCATCTTTGCTCCAGGGGAGCCTCAGCTGCGGGAGGGGAAGAGAGAGACAGAGAGGAAGGAGAGGGGGAGGGGTGTAGAAGCAGATGGGCGCTTCTCCTGTGTGCCCTGGCCGGGAATCAAACCCGGAACTTCTGCACGCCAGACTGACGCTCTACCACTGAGCCAACCGGCCAGGGCCCTGGTTCTGTTTTTGTGGAGGCAGGAAGTTAGGAAGGCAGTGATAGGTAAAGAAAAGAAATGAGTGACATAGTTTAACTTACAGCCTGCTGTATAACAGTAAGTACTGTGTTGCCAGTCAAATCAACATTAAGCCAGTTATGTTATTTATTGTTTTAACTACCCAATGTCTTTGGCAAGTGATTCATTATGAAAGACTACAATTTTTGGCAAGAAATAACTTTTCAAAAAAATATGTAAAAATTCTATTTATAGTAAGAAGGTCGATGAATAATAGGTAATATGGGAGAACCATTATGTTTGTATTACTACAGCTTAACGACACGAGTAGAAAATCTTTGTTGAAAAGCAAAATCATAGATTTCTTAGGAAATGTTTTCTAGTAATAGAACAGGTTTCTATTGATATTTGTTTTAAGTTGCCTACATCTTAAGAAAATAAATATTTTATATTAAAATTTTTTTTCTTCCTAAGAAAGAAGCGCTATTGTTAGATGTGTGCTTAATCCATTTGGGGCATAGACCTTACAAGTAAAGTTTTAGGTGAGAATGACCTTTTGCAGTTCTGGAGTGTGAAAAAGTAGGAGTTTGTGTTGACAAGTACTTAAATTAACTCTTATTGATGGTTTTAAAGGACAGCTATTTAGATTAGCCCTCCTACAAATGTGAAAGGCAGGAGCTATTCTCTACCATGAATACAAAGTGAAATGGACTAGAAAAATCTTGCTAGTCATTCCTGACATTTCTAAGTGCTTTGCTTTGAGGTCATGCTGGAAAGATAGGAGATAGTTTTGTTTGTTTTTTGTGTACATGCAGGAGAGAAGAAAACAGACAGGAAGGGAGAGAGATGAGAAGCTTCAACTCGTAGTTGTGGCACTTTAGTTGTTCATTGATTGCTTCTCATACGTGCCTTACCAGGAGGCTCCAGCTGTGCAAGTGACCTCTTGCTTAAGCGTGTGACCTTGGGCTTCAAGCCAGAGACCTTTGGGCTTAAGCCAGTTACCATGGGGTCATTTCTATGATCCCATGCTCAAGCTGGTGAGCCAATGCTCAAGCCAGCATTTCAAACCTGGGTTCTTAGTCCCAGGTCAAGGCTTTATCCACTGTGCCACCACCTGGTCAGGCAAGAGAGGAGATAGTTATTTGTAAAATAATGTCCTGTTCCCCTTTACCCAGAAATATGTCCTTATTTACAAAATACAGTGCACAGAAAGTAAGACAAAGGGAGAATTAGTTACTGTTGCCTTAAGTATTGTTCTATATTTTTAAAGCATAAATATTGATGTAGATTTACATTTAAGCTGTTAGAACCCACTATCTTAATTCAGTGGGGAAGTTTTCAAAAATCATTCTTTTAGAAATTGATTTCTTAATAGCTGATTTTCTGAGAATGAGTAAAAACAAACCATTTTCTACCAGTCTTGGAAGGATAGAAGTGCAAGTGCCTATCTAAAAAATAAGATTAAACATATGTACATTTATGGAATAACCTAAATCTTTTTTTTTGTATTTTTATATTTTTCTGAAGTTGGAAACGGGGAGGCAGTCAGACAGACTCCCGCATGCGCCCGACCGGAATCCACCCGGCACGCCCACCAGGGGGCAATGCTCTGCCCATCCGGGGCGTCGCTCTGTTGCGACCAGAGCCACTCTAGCGCCTGGGGCAGAGGCCAAGGAGCCATCCCCAGCGCCCGGGCCATCTTTTGCTCCAATGGAGCCTTGGCTGCGGGAGGGGAAGAGAGAGACAGAGAGGAAGGAGAGGGGGAGGGGTGGAGAAGCAGATGGGCGCCTCTCCTGTGTGCCTTGGGCGGTAATCGAACCCGGGACTTCTGCACGCCAGGCCGACGCTCTACCACTGAGCCAACCGGCCAGGGCCGGAATAACCTAAATCTTAACACAGAGAAACTACAAAATTTCTTCTTCCCCTGGTATATTATTAATGCATCAATTACTATGAAATGCCTTCCAGGCCATGGTTTTATATAGCCACACCTCCATAATAATGATTAGCTTTATTAAAGTTCAGGTTTGCCTCATGAGCAAAAATCAGTGTATTCATAGAACCATGGAATTTTAGCATGAAAGGGACATGAAGGCCATCTAGTCTTATACAGGAATTCTTTATGGAGTGTTCTTTACTGGTGGTCATCTAATCTCTGCTTGATCACTGACATTATTGGCAAGCTGAACTTCTTGAGGTATCTCGAGTTCTTCTTCACTGTTGGTTCTATTAGAAAGTTTTCCCTCAAGTAATGAAACTTGTTTTCACCTACTGACTCGAATTCTGTCTTTTGTAGTAATATAAAGTAATTGTCTTCTTTTTTTGTATATTTTTGTTTGAGGATAACTATCATGTTGCTTATAAGCATATTTTTTGTCCCCAGGGTGAATATTCTGGATTCTGTTAGTGTTTCTTTGGAAAATATCAGTAATCATTCCTGCCATTTTCATAATCTCCTATTTTGGTGGAGGGTGTTGTTCTGGTTGTCCTTTATGTGAATGCATTCCACCTTGACAATGTCCTCTTTATAATATGGTATGCATAACTAGGGACAGTGCTGCAAAAGTGTGTAATTGTTTAGAATAGAGTGGTACATCTTATATTAAACCTAATTTGGGTTATGTAATTTAATTACTACAGCCTAAAATTGCATATTCTTCTTTGGTGTAGATGATGGAAAAATCTCTAGGAACTTAGCCTGTCTTTGTTTCTTCACCTTTTCTTTGAAGCCAGAAAAGCATATGTAAGCACCTTGACAAATGATATAATGTAGTAGCTTATCTGAGTGGTACAGGTATTTTAAACCTAGCTCCAGTTCCTGAAGATGGTGAACATCTGCTTAGAGGTATTGTAGAGTTCCACAATGCACTAATTGAATTACTCCTTTCTGGAGTTGCTGACTGCACTAATTGAATTAGAGAGAGAGAGAGAGTAAATGAGAGAATTCCAACCTTAACCGGAGAGAGTAGGAGATATGACTGATGGTGTGTACTGTGCTGCTATCTAATGGCAGCCTATGGAACTACTATACTACATGATCTCCAGGGAAGAAAGAAGGCAGTCATCTGATCTAGTGTGACCTCAGTCTAACCCCCTCCAGTTTAGTTCAAAAGGTCCCAGAATGTATTTTTGTAATTCTAAATTTAAGAAGAAAGTATATGATTAATTTTTTCATTAAAAATTAAGATATGTTTTATTAGTCATACTATTTTTATGAAGTATTAAGTTGCAAACATTCAACTGAATGAAACATTTCTAACCTCTAATTTAATTACTGAAAACAAATCCATAGGTACTGAGTCAGTGGATCATGTTTTTACTCATTTTGCATTTTATATGATATAAATGTAAAAAAGAATTAACTTTATGAAATGTCTTAGCATCACAGAAAGAAAGAATGATATAAGATTTGTGTTCTTAAATAAAATTTATTTCTGGATGTCAAAATACTGAGGTGAATCATTTTTAAGAGTTATCAAATTTTGCTATATATAATGCTTACCTAAAATAAAAAAATTGTTATAGAAAAAATTTTAATTACAGAAGTGATCAGAGCAAGTTCTACACATCTAGTTGTTTAAAATTTAACTTTACCACAAATTTTGGTAAGTTTGAAATCCTCTGAAATGAAGTAGGTAGTTTTGGGGTTTTTTCTGAGAAAAAGATGCTGTTAGTCACAATTTAATGATTTTTGTAAAACACAAAAATATAATTCTTTACAACTTTAAAAGTGAATACACTGAGGAGATCTCAGCATGAATTATATTTTGATTCAGTGTAACTCTGGGCATTCTAACTTGTAAAAATAACCCTTAACAGAAAAATACATATGTATAATCACTTGCTTTATAAAACGTTTATGTGTATATGTAATACCACTTCAGTAATAGCCACAATTCCATTTAATTCATGTATAAAGTACTTTCTGTGTGCCAGATCCCATATGAAGTATTGGACATAAATTAAGATTCAGACCCTGTCCTCAAGGAGTTTATAATTAGTTATTAGATATTATTGAGAACATCTGTACTGGTCACTATGCATATAATATGGGGGGATACTACTGTGAATAATGTTTAGATTCATGTATTTTTCCCATTCATTGAGCCAGAGTTCTGGCTTAATAGCAGCCCGAAGGAAGCAGTATGCTTATGTTCATATCATACGTAGTTTATCTCAGCAAAAAGAACGATACACATATTTCAGACTAGTCTGTCTCTTAAATGAGTTTCCCTTCTGCCTTTACACACCTTCTAAGGGAGCAATGTGGTTTTTTGTTTTTGATAGCTTTACATGTAGCTTAAAAAGAGGTGAGTAACATTTATTACAGTGCCTTCTGCTGGTAATCACAGATTTTTCAATCCTTGTTTAGACTTGGTAGTGCCCACTTGTGGTTAGTTCAGGGCCTCTTCTAAAGCTATAAATGGGAAAGTCCATTGCATACTAGGTATAAAGTGCTTCTTTAAACAGTCTATTTATAGAACCTAAATTGTCCTGAGACCAGCTCTTGATATAAAAATTCATAGAAACCTGTTTTTCCCAGAGTGTGGTAACTTCTTGCCATAGTGCTATAGTGTTAAAATTCACATTGGCCAGGTTGTTCTGTAAATTAAACACTGACAGCTACCCTCAGGGGAACAGCCAATGTATTTATGATGATGTGCTGATTACACAAAATACACTGCAAGCAGAAAACAGCTGCGGAGAACAAACCTCTTAAAAAGAATACAGTTACAAATAGCACCCTCAGTATTTCTAGTGGTGAACATAGAAACAGCATGCTAATGCAGGTTTCTTACTTAGTCTGCCTGCATACAAAAAATCTGGAGAGAAATTAAAATTATGGTTGATTGCACATATGCTACCAACATAACAGTGTACAAATTTTGTTTCTGAAGAGCATCTATGAGTTCACAAATTTCAGGTGTGAAGTAATCTACCCTGTCCTCCCCCACCCCCCACCCTTTTTAGTCAGTAGGTTTTAACGGTGTTTTTGTCATATATAGTAGGGGATGGCCTTGAAAGATAAGGGTTCTGGACATTTAAGGGATATTACACAATGAATTGACTTAGGCAGAAGAGTATCTAAATTGTGTTCTAAAAAATCCAGTGGACACTTGATATGTTAGGGTTTGGATATCAACATTTCATTTGAAGTTATAACTTACAGCCATATATTTTTATGGTTATTAATGGCTTAGAAGACATTTGCCCTTGGAATTAATAAAAGGAGTCATGATTCTGTATCTATAGTAAGGTAATTCTGATTTCTTAGATTCTTTCTCTCTCTCTTTTTAAGAATATAGTATTTTAGGACACTGGAATAGCTGAGTGATTATATATATATTTTTAAGAGAATCAATTCTCAAGTGTGTAGCTTTTCATCCTGCATGTTCCTGGTCACTTGGACAGGTAAGAAGATTAGAAAAAAATTGTTTTCCTTGTTTGAGATTTTTCTCTGTTACAGTTTTAGGATCAGTATCTATGAAATAGTTTAACTGCTGAGCATGTTTAAATCAGTAGAAAATTTGTTGATCTTCCAAGTCATAAATTTACTCAAGCCAACTGTAAGGTATAGCAAGGGAACATAGTGATTGGAAACAGTTCACTTCACCCGCCTGAAACTAAGAATCAACTCTTCAGTATATGGATCACTGGTATGTAATAATCGACTATTATTGGTCTGTCTGTTGATCTCTTTTTAAATCAGTTTGGAACCTCCTGGAGTTATTTTCTTGCTCTCCTGACATCAATCCCATGTGGCAGAGGAGTTGTGTATAACCGCTTTGGTTTAATCAATAGAATAATTGATAAACCAGATAAGATTTAAACTGATTATAGCCCCAGCAGAATTCCCCAGAGGCCTTGGACTCTCTTAATTTTGACATGTGTGTTGTGTACCCTGAGGATGAAGTGCAGTTTGAATTATCTGTTTTTATTTGCTTAATGATGGGGAGGGTGTTAAAGTCAAATGTTTAATTAACCCAGCAATAGGCTGCGTTGTCATTTACACACAACTGATTGAGATATCTCATGGAGAATACTGAATAGGAATGATAATGTGGCACTGGGATGGAAGATTGCTTTTTCAATCCATTTGCTGGGTCACTGCTTTGAATGTCTTATTGGATGAAAGGCATTCAGCCTGGAGAAAAAAATTCAGCATTTAAGTACATTTTGTTCTCTTCTCTTCATCTAACCCCCTCCCTGCCCAGAAGTTAACTAAAACAGATATGTTCTAGATTCAATAAGCCATTCATGTACTAGTAAGAGATCAGGGTAGTCAGTTGCCTCAAGCTGCATAATTTCCTGTGGAAACAGAAAAATCCTACTAGCCTCCAAGGTATTCTAAATGTGAACTCTTTTGTCCCTCATATCCCTTGTCCCTTGCCATTATTGTGGCATTGTTTTTGGTTACTTGTGCCTTGCTTTTCTGTGTAGTGTTTGCTTGATGTGCAGCTACCTCTGTGGCCACAGGCAGGCCTTTTTCTCCTAAAGAAGTATATTCTTCATTACATTTTTGCTATTTCATGAAGCTGGCTTCTATTTGGTTATATAGGGAGATTGTTGAACTACTTAGGTGAAAATGTGAAGTATATAGATTCTTGTTACTTTTGCTTCTGCTATTATATAAACAATTGGTTTCGTATATATTTCATTTTGTTGAGAAGCAGTTTGCTTTCTGTATGGACTAAAAAACTAGGTCAGGAAAGATCTAATAGTCCACACCATCAAAAATGCAGTTCAGACAATTGGAGTTTTAATGACTTGCTGCCCACAAAAAAATCCCTGACTAGCTTTATAATCAAATGTGGAATTCTTTGGAGGCATATTGAACAAAATTTTAAAAATTTTTATCATGACTTTCCTTCTTTGTAGTTCTTATGTTTCTTCCTTCTGTCCCCCAAAGATCTAAACCAAGAATTTACTAATTTTTTTTCTTTGCCTTAGTCATTTATATTCCAGAGAGCACAATAAAGAGAAGGATACAAGATTGATTTTTTTATGTGTGTCCTCTTGAAAGCATAGTCTGGGGCATGGCTACTTGTGTTGGTGTGAATTTGGGAGGGTTACAAAGCAAGGGAAGCATGCAGCTGGTTTTCAGGCTGAGGCTGGACTACTGCAGGTCAAGGCAGACCCGACTAGTGGCTTATCTTGAGGGACGTAAGTAATAGACCAAATATAGAGCAGCTATTTCAGGAATCATGTAGGTCATTTAATTATCCATTATGATTGAGTGGCTAATGCTCTTTTGGCAATTACATGACCTCTGTTATTCTTGAAACCTTTCCAGGCCCTTGTGGGTTGAATGACCCACCAGTCAGTGCTTGCAGACTTCATTCCACCCAGAAGTAAAGGAGATGCTGGAAACTACTGGCATTTAGAAGTGGCTCTGCTTTCTTTACCAACCATTACCCAGAATGTCCTTTGTACAGCAGTCAGTGATAGGCAGCTAGTTTCGAACTATTCCTTCATTATCTGCAGGAGCAAGAGGTACATTGGTTTCCACAAGAGGGACTTGTGGCAAAAGGAACTTTAATACCAAAGTTGGTTATTATGGTATTCACAGGTTCTGTACTATAAGAACAAGTACAGTTATATGGTATTAAAACTAAAATTTGATATCTGTCAAACCAGCTGCTGTTACCAAACTCTGAAGTTAGTAAAGCAATTTTTTCCATAACAAAACAAAATGCTATTGATGATACTAGTAGAATTTAAAAGATCATTACAATTAGCCTAGTTTAAATTTGGCTAATCGTTATTTATTTAATTAAATAATCATGCTAAAATGTTTAATTAAATAAAAAATCCACTTCAAAATTGAGGTGCTGATCCAAAACAGACTAATTCTAGAACATTTTGATTAAAGTTTCTCACTTTTTTTCCTTAATCAACAAAAAATCGTTAGTATTCCCAAAGAAAGCTCTTTATTCCTGCTAAATGATAGTAAAGCTTGCTTTTTGTAATTGTAGTGACTTATCAAGTAATTTTGAGAAAATAAAATAATGTAGATTTCTTGTGATTTTTTTTTTTTTAGATTAAAACAGTTATCGAAAAAACAAACCAGTTATGGTGGGGAAAGTGAACACACCATAATCAAACTATTTGTAGGATTTGTCAGAAATTCACAAACAAAATTCTATGTACTTTAGCAAAATGGAAGATTTAAGGTATATAACCATTCTCTAGCATTCTAAATAATTTAAGACTGTAGGCTTAAAAGAAAAAATTGTGTTAGAATAACACACAAACATATCCTTTAAGTAGAAACCATTTTATTTGTTATGGAAAAAAAATCTACAAGGTTATCTATCCCTGGGACAGTAAAAGTAACCATCTTCCCAAATAAATTTATTAAACTACTCCTGGTAGAAATCTAAGTTAATCTGTTTTGGTTTTATGTTCATCTTGTTGAAAAACTGAAGACATTAATTGGTGTTTATAATCTTTGACCCTTGAGAAATAGAAGCCTTCTCACTTAAATTTTAAATTCTGTAGGCCAATTCTACCTTGGTGTCTGGCTACTTAGAGACCTTTGAGGATGCAGTGAGTGTGAATTATATGTATTAGCTATTTTCTGTTTAAAAACATATTTTTCTTCATTTTACTTTTTTTTATTTTTGTAGTGACAATAAGCAGAAAATGAGAAAGCAGAATTAATAATAAAAGCAAAAGTTATAGCTTATACTCAACTATCCTAAATAAGGGGTATAGTTAGTGTACTTGGGATTTTAAGAGGAAAGCAAGGGATATAGAGCAAAATGATTTTTTATTGATAAGTTGTTATTCTTTAAGGCATACCCTTCAAGACCTATGTTGGACCATGTTTTTTACCCTTAGGAATCAGAAGTCTGTATGAGTCAATGAGAGGAGATGCTATTTATAATTTTAAAGACCCGAAAATTCATTAAGACTGTATAATTAGTGGAAAAATCCATAGGATAATAATTCCATAGAGTATTTTTTTTACTTTGTCAAAATGATTTTTTAAGTAATTTTTTAATTTTTCAATTACAGCTGACATACAATATTAGTTTTAGGTGTAGAGCATAAATAAATAATAAGAAGAAAAGTGATTAAATAAGGGAATTCATAAGAGAAATATACAACTAAACACAACTCTTAACCTACCCCAATACGGTTTTCAGAAATTTACTTATTACATGGGATGATTTTATTTTTATTCCAAAATAGGTAGACATTTGGGGATATTACAGTTGATCAACTTATAGGAACCTTAAATTTCTTTCACAATATTGTTGAATTGCAATAAAATGGGAACACCAAAGCCTGGAAGATATCCGAGGTGATGAAAGTCATTTAGCAGAAAAATATCAGGAACAAGGATGACAGAAAGAACTATTCTGCAGAGAGAAAGGATTTGGGTGTATGTCCTAAGGGCTCTATAGTTCTTGATTTTGAGAAATCAAGAAGATCTACAGAATGCAGATGTCTTTGAGTTACAAAAATAACCAGATGTCCTTATTAGTAGAAGCAAATGTTTGCTTCTTAATTTACACAAAACTATATGCAGACAATCTCTGGGTGAAATATTGTGTAAATATGGCAGCAAAGAACGTTGTGGCATGAAAGGATCTGTCCTAAATACCTAATCATAAAGGTTTATATCTTGAAAAGGGAAAAAATTTTAAGATTTACGTAGATGTAAAGGTAAAAAAAATGTTATGTAGATTTTGATTAAGGAATCACAAAGCTGAATGTGTTCAGACAGCTGTGTAATATCTCTCCTCTTCACAAAACAGATGATTGTTTTACCTTTTCTTTTGTCCCCATATTTATTGATATAAATTTATCCTTCTATAGCTATACTTTTAATGGTGAAATATTAAAATGCTGTATTATGATATATTCTGTAACTTGAAAGTTAACAAAAGCAATGCTGCTCCTTCATGCGCTTGCTTTGTCACTCTGGTGCAGTTCTTCTCTTCCATTCTTCTTATCAGAGTATCTCAATGCTTAGTTGAGCTTGTTTATCTTAAAAGAGCAGGAGGCAGGCTTTTAGGGAGTAAGCTACATGTTCCAGTATAACAGGCACCAATGCTGTTTGACTTGAAAAACATTTGATCTCTTACATTAACAGCCCATGTCACTGTAATAGGGACTACAGACGGGCTGTTGTTCAGTTTTCTATTATTTTAGCTTTGAAAGAACTGTTAGTGCTGCTCCAAAATCTTCCAGTCTAAAATTGTATATTGGCTGTCCCCCCAGGACTCGTAAGTAAACAAGGTGATATGTGTGAAGGGAGCATATTTTGTTAGCTTTGTTTTAAATAAGAACCTTTCCTATCTAAAGGTGGTTTTTGTCTGATCCCTGAGTGTGCTGCATGACGTTGCTTGTGTAAATTTGCAGATATAGCAGTATCTTAAAGCAGATTTTTGTTTGTTACTAATGTGTATGCTCAGTAACTGTTAATTATGAACTTCCATATTTTTTTTCTTCAATAGGAACGTATTTAGTTTTCTCATGAAGCTTAACTTGAAATGTCCTGCACAATTTCCCTAAGTATAGCAGTTTGAACAGCAGTTGTTGAAAATGGCAAGCAAGAATTTAAAGGGTATGTTTGTTAGACTTAAATATTACTTAGCTTTATTTTAAGATACTCAGTTATTGGTTATTTCTATGCCAGGAATAGTTTGACAGCTGGAATCAGGTAGCAGTATTTAAAGAACAGAAAATATAACTTGTAAAATCAGGTTGTTTTCTTTTTTAAGAGTACCTCTTATTTTAATAGTGATACAATGGCAGCTTATTATAGTAGTGGTAGAATGGCAGCAGACAATTTTACTTCTTTCTTCCTTCCTCTGTTTATTTCCAAGGACCTAGTTTGTTTTCCTGTTCTAATTCCTTTTTTATATGAGACAACACTACCTGGCCACCCAACACTTTCCTTGAATTTAACCTAAAATACATCAGCCAGTACAAGCATAATTGGTTGAAAGGCAGCCATCTATCTGGGGAGTTCTTCTAAATACTAGATGTGTCATGTGCTTTGACGTGACATATCTGTAATATCTCTGAATACAGAAAGCACTTTCTGCATTAGCTGTAGGTGTTAAAGCAGTAGTGTGTTTTAAGAATGTGTGCTGTGCAAATTCTGGCTTGTGAGGTAATGACAAGTGTTTGCCTGAATAGACAATATATTTTTTCCCCCTAAGGTCCCCACACACCTAGTTTCCCTCAAGCTCATCATCTCTGTCAGGTTAATCAATAGGCACCGTATGGCAGAGGGTCAGTAATCAGTGTCATCGTGCCTTTAAATCGTGTTGAAAATTTGCTTAAAGCCTGGGCCAATTAACATCGAGATGATGAATGGATGGGAAGATGGGAAGAGCCTGACGCTCAGGGGCTTTGTGAGGAGGAGATGCTCAGCTGTTGAGCAGCAGACACCAGCGAATAAAATCAGCCATTCATGTGAGCTCAGTCCACCCACTCTTAATGATAATGTCAATCTAGCAAAATATATACACATTGGAGTTGTCACGAGTTCATAAATCAAAGGAGTTTGTCAAAGGCATTCAGATTAACGAGGCAGCAGCAATAACAAGTCAAATTTGCATAGAGAATTGCTCGAATCTCAGTAAATTATGATCCTGTTTTTCATTTGATTATTTGCTAATGTCTCAAGAGGGAGAATGATTATATTAGCATGCAAAACCTACTCCAGAAGTAGAAATCTGAGGTATAGAAGACCAGCACACTATGACAATTAATCAGTTTCTGCATACTAGCATAAATGCACAAAGCCCAGAAATGAACTTCTTTTTTATTATTATTTCTCCTTGCTACTGATCCAAATGGTTCAGCTTGACAGAGACTTTATATTGCTTTAACAGTGTTCTGAATTGTGCCTGCAGGCAAGACATAGTTATGCAGCTATAACCAACCTATCCATCTGCCAACCAGATTGGAATTCTCCTATCCAAGGCTTCCATTAACCCCCACTGACAGCTCCAAACAGGATTAAGAATTTGGAAGCATAAAAAATAGTTGTTCTTGGCCCTGGCCGGTTGGCTGAGTGGTAGAGCGTCGGCCTGGCGTGCAGAAGTCCCGGGTTCGATTCCCGGCCAGGGCACACAGGAGAGGCGCCCATCTGCTTCTCCACCCCTCCCCCCCTCCTTCCTCTCTGTCTCTGTCTTCCCCTCCTGCAGCAAGGCTCCATTGGAGCAAAGATGGCCCGGGCGCTGGGGATGGCTCCTTGGCCTCTGCCCCAGGCGCTAGAGTGGCTCTGGTCGCAACAGAGTGACGCCCTGGAGTGGCAGAGCATCGCCCCCTGGTGGGCAGAGCGTTGCCCCCTGGTGGGCGTGCCGGGTGGATCCCGGTCAGGCACATGCGGGAGTCTGTCTGACTGTCTCTTCCGGTTTCCAGCTTCAGAAAAATACAAAAAAAAAAAATAGTTGTTCTTTGCAAATATACACAATCCCTTTGCATTTTGAGAAAGGCTGCATCTGTGTTTTATAATTAGTATTGGACAGTGTATAGCAGGTGGAAAATCCTACTTGGCATTTTTTTTTTTTTAACTTCTGCCATAGGGAGTAAGGCAGTGCTAATGGAATCCTGTGTGTTTGGTAGTCCCCGAGAGTGCTTTCCATTATATCTGGTTCCTAGCACTCTGCTTCAGTTGGTGTATTACTAGAAAATATCACTTCTTTTAAGCCTTAACTGGTTGATCTTGCTGAAGTTTAGCCATATAGGGAGGCTTTGATATGGTTGTGGTTTAATAGAGTATGTCAAATGATAAACGTGCTGGAGAAACAGTGTTCATGAAAATATTATCTATGAGCCCTCCCTAAAACTGGGTCTTGAGTATGATTCTTCAGTCAGCTCCTGAACTTAAATGACCTAAGTTTTCACTATTGTATCTTAGAAAGATTAATTAAAATTTGTTTGAACACACACATATATACAGTGTTTTATTTATGTCACCTTTGAAGAGTTTGAATGATTTTTATGTACTTAAATTATCTTTTAACCTTGTAAAAGAAATAGTTTCTACTTTTGAAAATTGTAAATCATATATATTTGGAGGCTATAATTAGCTCCAAATTATATAATAAGTTAATGGGGAAAATATTAATTCAGTTACTAATTTACCAATCAAGCCCACTATCTGATGTTTACAACTAGCTATTAGAAATTGGTCTCAAGATTTTTTTCTTCATGTGGGTTGTCATTTTACATGATAATTAACAAATGATTCTATTTTTAAAATGTGTTTAAAATCAGAATTATAATTCACCATAATTTACCTGCTTTGCTAAAATGATATAATTTTCCTGGTTACAGAGTCCTTTGAATTCTCCCAATGAAGAACATGGCGTTAGGTGGGGAATATTACTTCTAGTTCGGGAGCTGGTTATTTTATTTATAACAGGTGTCTATTCAGATAGGCTCAGGCTCTATTGCACCATCCAACCTTGAGCAAGATGCTTACTCAAAGATTATTATAAGTCATTATGAGTAGCTTGACTTTTCATCACTGTGTAAATTAGTTTAGTTTTTCATTTGATTATATAATCAACTCTTAATTATCCATGTCATCAGGAGTGTGTGTTCAAATAGATAACTGAAAACAGTAAATAAGCCACTTACTAGGTCATAGAAAATATTGTTCCACCCATGAAAATGCTGTTTGCTACTATCAGAACCTCTTTAACTTCTTATTTTAGATACTATAGACCTCTGAAAAGTTGGGAATGCTTTGCTTATTCACAGAACTTTTTCTTCTTAATCAAGTGTCTGCAGACTTTATCTGTAAAGGACCAGATAATAAACAGGCTTTGTGGGCCATAGGATCTCTGTCATGACTATTCACTTCTGCCATTGTAATGTGAAAACAACCATAGACAAGAGGCTAGTGAACAGGGTGGCTAAGTTTCAATAAAACTTTATTTGCAAAAAAAAAACAAAAAACACCACAATACTCTATTTAAAGCAGGAGCCTACTAACTCATGCTCTAAATCAGGGGTAGTCAACCTTTTTATACCTACTGCCCACTTTTGTATCTCTGTTAGTAGTAAAATTTTCTAACCGCCCACCGGTTCCACAGTAATGGTGATTTATAAAGTAGGGAAGTAACTTTACTTTATAAAATTCATAAAGCAGGCCCTGGCCGGTTGGCTCAGTGGTAGAGCGTCAGCCTGGCGTGCAAGAGTCCTGGATTTGATTCCCGGCCAGGGCACACAGGAGAAGCGCCCATCTGCTTCTCCACCTCTCCCCCTCTCCTTCCCCTCTCTCTCTCTTCCCCTCCCGCAGCCAAGGCTCCATTGGAGCAAAGTTTGCCTGGGCGCTGAGGATGGCTCTATGGCCTCTGCCTCAGGCGCTAGAGTAGCTCTGGTCGCAACAGAGCGACGCCCCGGATGGGCAGAGCATCGCCCCCTGGTGGGCGTGCCGGGTGGATCCCGGTCGGGCGCATGCGGGAGTCTGTCTGATTGCCTCCCCGTTTCTGGCTTTGGAAAAATACAAAAATAAAAAATAAAAAAATTTATAAAGCAGAGTTACAGCAAGTTAGAGCATATAATAATAATTACTTACCAAGATACATTGTCGGATTTTTACTAAGTTTGGCAGAATAAATCTTTATAAAACAACTTACTATAGTTAAATCTATCTTTTTATTTATACTTTGGTTGCTCCACTACCACCCACCATGAAAGCTGGAACGCCCACTAGTAGTGGGGAGTAGGAACCGGGTTGACTACCACTGATCTAAATTATCATATTGGCAGTATAAGTGGTGGGATAGGACTCCAGTTGGGTATCACTTTGAAGTTTCTCTACTATGAAAATCATTTTTAAAGTTAGCTGAATGGTGTAGAAATAGGGTTTCAATTATTTATTAAGCCCTGATTATCTAAATGTATAACATCTAATGCGAGGTAGAGGGGGTCACAAAGACTTTGCCCAATAAGCTTTCAATCTTATTGGGTAGTTGAGCATAATGTGCAAACATTTATCTAAGTGTCAAACTGTGTGGACCAAGATAAAAATGTTAAGGAATTTTCAGGGGAAATGGAATAGTTGTATGGTTTCTTAGAGGTGACAGCTGACATTCATTTTAAGAATGGGTAAGAGTTGAAGAGCTTAAATAATTTGCTTGTGTTTATAATTGTAGAGTGAACTAGACTAGAATCAAAGGTTCTTTAGCCTGAAAGTTTCAAGATCATATCACATATTCATGAGATTATGGAGAGACTTGCTTAACTAGGACAGAAAATGTATTTTGAGGGAAGTAATGATGTAATGCAGCAGAAAATTCTGAAAGGTCTTGAAAACCAGGCGCAGAACTCTGAATTTGATTTCATAAAAACCAAGAGCCACTAAAAGTTTTTGAGGGAAAAAGACAACCATGAAAATAGTAGTGTTTACGAAAGATGAATCTGGCAATAGTATTTAATCCAATAAACATTTAAAACACATCTTCTCAAGCTTTGTGCTGAGACACTGAAAAATGAAGATGAAAAAGAAGCTGGCCTACCCTGAAGGAACTTACAGTATAAGGTGGGGGTGAGGAGCTCATTCATATAGAGCTATCACATCGAAAGATAGAATATAAAGAGTAAGTGCCAAAATAGAAATAAGATGCTAATTCAGAGTAATTAATTTCAGCTGGGGCTAGGTAGAATGGGTGGTAGGGTGCAGGAGATAAACATAGGTTTCTCAGAGACGGTATCGTGTCTGTTACCTTTTTTTTTTTTTTTTTTTTTTTTTTTTTTTTTGAGAGAGAGAGAGAGAGAATGCCAGGAAGGGAGAGAGGGGAGAGGAGGGAGATGAGAGGCATCAGCTCATAGTTGCTTTACTTTAGTTGTTCACTGATTGCTTCTCATATGTGCATCGACTGAGGAAAGGGGGGGGGGGGCTCAAGCAGAGCCAGTGACTTTGGGCTCAAGCCAGCAACCTTGGGATCATGTTGATGATCTCACACTCAACCCAGTGACCTCCATGTTTGCAGCCGGGCCCTCAGCATCTGGGGCCAATGCTCTATCCATTGCACTACCACCAGTCAGGCTCAGTTGACTCTTGAATCAGGAGTTTGTAGGTAAAGAGATTAGGAAAGAAGGCTATTAAAGGTTGAGGGAATAGAATTAGCAAAAGCATAGTGATGTGGGGTTGTTTTTTTAATTTTTTTTAGGTTTTTTTTTTTTCCAAGACAGAGAAAGAATCAGAGAGAGGGATAGACAGGGACAGACAGACAGGAACGGTGAGAGATGAGAAGCATCAATCATTAGGTTTTTGTTGCGACACCTAAGATGTTCATTGATTGCTTTCTCATATGTGCCTTGACCGTGAGCCTTCAGCAGACCGAGTAACCCCTTGCTCAAGCTAGCGACCTTGGGCCCAAGCTGGTGAGCTTTGCTCAAACCAGATGAGCCCGCGCTCAAGCTGGCGACCTCAGGGTCTTGAACCTGGGTCCTCCGCATCCCAGTTCGATGCTCTATCCACTGCGCCACCACCTAGTCAGGCGTGATGTGGGGTTTTATTTGTTGTTGTTTTGAAAAATTATAAATATGTCATGAAAATGGTGCAAGAAACTTTGATGGAAATGTAAGTTGGCGAGATTGTGATGCTATACTAAGAATTTGGACTTGTAGGTGACAGAGAACTATAAAAGGTTTTTGAGTGGGGAGTAGTATCTTTTTAAAACAATGATTCTGGCCTGACCAGGTGATGGCGCAGTGGATAGAGCGTCAGACTGAGATGCGGAGGACCCAGGTTTGAGACCCCGAGGCAACCAGCTTGAGTGTGGGCTCATCTGGTTTGAGCAAAAAAGACCACCAACTTGAACCCAAGGTCGCTGGCTCCAGCAAGGGGTTACTCGGTCTGCTGAAGGCCCGCGGTCAAGGCACATATGAGAAAGCAATCAATGAACAACTAGGGTGTTGCAACACGCAACGAAAAACTAATAATTGATGCTTCTCATCTCTCTCCATTCCTGTCTGTCTGTCCCTATCTATCCCTCTCTCTGACTTACTCTCTCTGTAAAAAATAAATAAAATTAAACAATTCAACCTTTTAAAACAATGATTCTGACACTATTGTATAGAATGGTTCAGTGATAGATTTAGGCAAAGATATCAGAGGCTGTCTCAATAGTAATAGTACTGGTAAGAAGTGTTGGTCATCTAGACTTGAGTAGTAGCAGTGGAAATGCAAACTATTAAAATAGATGATTTATAGGAAAAACTGAAGACCTAAATTGGCAGATACATTCAAAGGAAAAAGAGGGTGGGTAAAACTTGAGGATTTAAGTGTGGGGTGGAAAGGAAATTTTAAAAGGTAAGTGCTGGCCTAGAACGGGCAAGAATTATAAAAGATTGTTTTAAATTTGGATATGTTGATTTTCAGAGAGTTTAAGGTTATCATCTGAATACTTTTTTGGTGTGGTTCCTTTTTTCTTTTTATTCGCCCCCAGGTTACTTCTAGAAACATTTTATCCAAAATACATCCCTGAGATCTAATGTATGAGTTTTAGCAATATTTCACCTTACTGACTTTCCCCTACAGACCTGTTACAGTGTCTTCAGGAGTTACAAACCAAATGCTTTCAGTTTTAAGTTAAATTCAAAGTTGTCAGTGAGGCTTTAATTCTGCCACTTTTAATTCTAAGCTGGTAAATGCTAGGCTAAGAGATAAATATTTGAGTTTATATTAAAGGTAAGAAGTTCTATAGTATCTTCAGAAATATTTTTATATATTACTATTTATACAATATTGCTCCTGCGGGACTACCCATTCTGTAAGTAAATTACTATAATGAAACTTTTCATCTGAATGTTGTGAATGAATTCTGAGCACTCAGGTTTTTCTAGTTGGTTCAGGGTTAAGTGGTGGAGTATAACTTTTATTTATATTTGATAGATTTTTTTCCCCAGAAATTTATTTTTCATTTATCTGACTTCTGTTTTTCTGTATCATAACATATTTTCTTCTTGGTTTCATCTATTTTGTTAATTTTTATATTGACAATTTCAGATTTACAAACAAGTTAAAAAGTATAGTACAAAGGATTGCTTTATACTTTTCATACAGCTTCTCCCTATGTTAACATGCTCCCACATTTGCTTTATCTCTTATTTATATATTCACATATATACACTCACATCCTCTGTTTTTCTGAACCATTTAAAAGTTACAGACATAATGTCCCTTTACCTCTAAATGTTTAATTGCATGTTTTCTAAAAACAAGGACATTCTTATAAATAATCACAGCACAAATTATCAAAATCAGGAAATTGAATGTATAAACAAACTGGTACATTCATACAATGATTCTAGTTGGGGCAATGAAAAGAACTACTGATATATGCAACAACACAGATGAGCCTCAAATATATTATGCTAACTAAGTGGGGAAAAAAATAGCCTCAAAAATTTACATACTTTACGGCTGCATTTTAAGACATTTTGGAAAAGACAAAATTACTGAAATAAAATAAGTGATTATTGGGGAACAGGGTTGACTATAAAGGAGCACTGCAAGAGAATTTTGGGAATGATGGAACTGCTTTACATCTTTTTTATTATTATTAATTTTTCCATTGATTTGGGGGCTGGGGGGAAGAGACAGAAAGAGAGAGAAAAATCAACTTGTTTCACTTAGTTGTTCCATTTTGTTATGTACTCATTGATTGCTTTTTGTACGTGCCCTGACTGGGAGTTGAACCTGTAGCCTCCGATGCACCAGGTCGAGGATTTATCCACTGAGACACTGGCCAGGCCATTGCTTTACATCTTAATTGTGGCAGAAGTTGCACAACTGTATGCTTTTGTCAAAACCAAAAAAGAGTGATTTTTTCTGTATGTAAAATTTAAAAGTGGGGAAAGAATCAGGAAATTAACATTGATTTTTTTTGTGTGTGTGACAGAGACAGAGAGAGGGATAGATAGGAATAGACTGGCAGGAAGGGAGAGAGATGAGAAGCATCAATTCTTTGTTGCAGTTCTTTAGTTGTTCATTGATTGCTTTCTCGTGTGCCTTGACCAGGGGGCTACAGCAGAGCAAATGACCCCTTGCTCAAACCAGCAACCGTGGGCTTCACTTTAGTGAGTGACCTTTGGGCTCAAGCCAGTGAACATGGGGTCATGTCTATGATCCCACGCTCAAGTCTGTGAGCCCACACTCAAGCTGGATGAGCTTGTGCTCAAGCTGGCGACCTTGGGGTTTCGAACGTGGGTCCTTTGCATCTCCATCCGACGCTCTATCCACTGCTACACTGCCTAGTCAGGCTGATACAATGTTACTAGCTCATCTAAAGATCTTATTCAGCCTGACCAGGCGGTGGCGCAGTAGATAGAGCGTCGGACTGGGATGTGGAAGACCCAGGTTCGAGACCCCGAGCTCACCAGCTTGAGCGCAGGCTCATTTGGTTTGAGCAAAAAGCCCACCAACGTGAACCGAAGGTCGCTGGCTCCAGCAAGGGGTTACTCGGTTTGCTGAAGGCCCGCAGTCAAGGCACATATGAGAAAGCAATCAATGAACAACTAAGGTGTTGCAACACACAATGAAAAACTAAGGATTGATGCTTCTCATCTCTCTCTGTCCCTGTCTATCTCACTCTCTGTCTCTGTAAAAAAAAAAAAAAAAAAATCTTATTCAAAAATTTTCCAGTTCCAATAATGTCCTTTATACCGTAATGTCATAATGCCTGCTCACTAGTTACCTATCAAAATTAAATAAAATAGAGGGTCAGGAGGAAGAAAATTATAGATATGGACTATAGAGTTACTACTCATTTTGTGAGCTCAAATCACTATTTTCCAGTATGATTCAGTGTAGAAGAGTTGACCACCAATTTTGTTTTCCCAGGTATAAGATGCATCCTTTTCCAAAAAGTTTGGGATCTCAAAACTGGATGTGTCTTATACAGTGGTGTGGCATTTCAAATGCCATAGATGGAACTGAGGACGAGGCAATATATGAAGACAGTGATTCATTAGCAGACACAGGTGAGAACAAGCTAATGGATGGACAGTGATAGGAATTATATGAATTTTATGATGAATAAAACTTGAGTTTGCCTGACTGGGCAGTGGCACAGTGGATAGAGCATCGGACTGGGATGCCGAGGACCCAGGTTCAAGACCCCAAGTTCGCCTGCTTGAGTGTGGGCTCATCTGGTTTGAGCAAGGCTCACCAGCTTGAGCCCAAGGTCGCTGGCTCTAGCAAGGGGTTACTTAGTCTGCTGTAGCCCCCCCTCAAGGCACATATGAGAAAGCAACGAACAACTAAGGTGCTGCAACAAAGAATTGATGCTTCTCATCTCTCTCCCTTCCTGTCTGTCTCTGTCACAAAACAAATAAATAAAATTAAAATGCTTTAAAAAAAAACTTGAGTTCAATAACTTTATGTAATACTCCCCCCCCCAAATTTTGGGCCCCAAAATTAAGGTGTGTTTCATACATGCAAAATACAGTAATCCCAGATCACAAATTGCATTTAGTTATCATGTCTCTTTAGTTTTCTTTTACTTGAAACAGTTCCTCAGTCTTTCTTTGTATTTCATGACCTTGACATTTTTTGTTACATACAGACTTTATAAGCTGTCAATTTGGTTTAGTCTGTTAAGGGGTTATGTGTTTTTGGCAAGGTTATCTCAGAAATGATAATACGTATGTTCTTCTGAATACGTCATATGAAGAGACACATATAATGTTAAAGTGATGACTGTCAGATTTCTCCACTCTGACGTTACTGTTTTTCCTTTTGTAATTATTAAGTATCTTATGGAGATACATTCTGACATTATGTAACTATTGACTGGTATTTGCCTTTCACTGCTAATTTATGTGATGAGTCTTGCTGGCATTAATTAGTTACCCTTAAATAAAACTTACTGGACATACTGTAGCTTGATGACCCAGGGCAGTTGTGAACATTCCTTATTAGGATGCATAATAGTTTTGTTTTTATTTTTACAGGGACAGAGAAAGAGAGAGAGGGATAGATAGGGCCAGACAGACAGGAATGGAGAGAGATGAGAAAGAAGCATCGATCATCAGTTTTTTTGTTGTGACACCTTAGTTGTTCATTGATTGCTTTCTCATATGTGCCTTGATCGTGGGCCTTCAGCAGACCGAGTAACCCCTTGCTCGAGCCAGCGACCTTGGGTCCAAGCTGGTGAGCTTTGCTCAAACCAGATGAGCCCACGCTTTAGCTGGCGACCTCAGGGTCTTGAACCTGGGTCCTCCGCATCCCAGTTCGATGCTCTATTCACTGCGCCACCACCTGGTCAGGCAAGATGCATAATAGTTAAATGTACAAGGAATAACTGTGCTGCTGAGCTCTCCTGGGTGATGTTGGAGAGTGCACAGGCTTTGAGAACCAGAGGTGACCACTTAGGTATACTTGGCCATTTCATGTATACTTCCACCCTCAAATGTGTACCATGACCCTCAAGACTGTGGAGCTTTTCATCTCTTATTCACTGGCTTTCTGGCTCTCCTCTATTGGGAGGATACCTTACCCCTTTCTCCTGATATCATAACTGTTTAATGTCACTACCTCTATTTTATGTAACAGCAGTGTTGAATTTTTGTATTGATTTGTTTTCTCATGGTAGATTGATGGTTCAGGGTAAAATGTTGAATCATTCTATCCAGTAAGGTCTAGCTGTAACAATGTTTTTCTTTTTTTCTTGTTTAGGAGTTACTCTTTTTAACAACACAACATATGTGTATGTATAATCTCCTTTGCCCTGATGGGAAGGGAACTACTACTCTACAGCTGTGTTCTGCTCTTAGTAATTATCCTTTAAACTCCCTTCACCTTTTCATACCTAGATGTTCTCATAACGCCCACTCAATAGTTCTCCATCGAAATCAACTAAAATTGATTGAAGGATTAGGAGGAAGAAAATCATGAACATGGACTAGATAGTGTTCTTTTTATTAGGGTTCAGATCACCATTTTTCACTGTATAATTTAGTATAGAGAGTTTACCATCAATTTTGTTTCATCCCAAGCACCTGTAGAGTAAAAATGTGATTTATAATATCTTTTTTTTTTTTACAAGGACAGAGACAGAGTCAGAGAGAGGGATAGAGAGGGACAGACAGACAGGAACGAAAAGAGATGAGAAGCATCAATCATCAGTTTTTCGTTGTGACACCTTAGTTGTTCATTGATTGCTTTCTCATATGTGCCTTGACCGCAGGCCTTCAGCAGACCGAGTAACCCCTTGCTCGAGCCAGCGACCTTGGGTCCAAGCTGGTGAGCTTTTGCTCAAACCAGATGAGCCTGCGCTCAAGCTGGCAACCTCAGGGTCTCGAACCTGGGTCCTCTGCATCCCAGTCCGACGCTCTATCCATTGTGCCACCGCCTGGCCAGGCTATAATATCTTTAATATAACAAACTTCCACCACAAAGTAATTAGGCTTCCAAGTTTATAATAATGACATTTTGACAAAATATAATTCATTTTGACATATAGGACCTTACATGAATGAAACATATTTTGATGGTCTGAAAAGGTATTTTATTTAAAAGAAGATGGAACTTCATGGTGTGCGGGAGTAGTTACTTGCAAATTATAAGTTTATAATTGAATACTGGCTTAATTGAATACAGTTATAATTGAATACTGGCTTAATTGAATATAGTTATAATTGAGTACTGGCTTAAGTTTTTATTACATAAGACATTTAATTTTAGTATTTAAAACAGTGATCTATACTTTAAAAAAGTTAAATACAGGCATATCTTGGAGATATTCCAGGTTCTATTCCCAGCCGTTGCAATAAAGTGAGTACAGGCATACCTCAAACAAATTGCGGGTTTGGTTGCAGGCCATCATAATAGCGATTATCACAATAAAGGGAACCAGTCTTTTTGCTGGTGTACGATCTTGCCTTCAGTTTGTAATAAGACTAGGTATGCCTTGATACAAATTGACCCTTGCCCTTTTTTGATTCTCTTATACTGGCATGTATTGCTAGTTTTCTTATTTGGAATGCTGTATAGCAATTAACTATATCTCGTCTTCATCTATTTGTAGATAGTCTACAAAATGGGGAGAAAAGGCTCTGGCCGGTTGGCTCAGTGGTAGAGCGTCGGCCTGGCGTGTGGGAGTCCCGGGTTCAATTCCCGGCCAGGGCACACAGGAGAAGCGCCCATCTGCTTCTCCACCCCTCCCCCTCTCCTTCCTCTCTGTCTCTCTCTTCCCCTCCCGCAGCCAAGGCTCCATTGGAGCAAAATCGGCCCGGGCGCTGAGGATGGCTCTGTGGCCTCTGCCTCAGGCGATAGAATGGCTCTGATTGTGGGAGAACCCCAGATGAGCAGAGCATTCCCTCCTGGTGGGCAAGCCGGGTGGATCCCGGTCGGGCACATGCAGGAATCTGTCTGACTGCCTCCCCGTTTCCAAATTCAGAAAAAAAAAAAAATGGGGATAAAAGCAGTTAGAACTCTTAAGTTATTAAGTCTCGGTTCCTTGCTTGTACCATAGCATGTTTTTTCTTCTTTGTCTTACTTTTAGGGACTTTTATCTTAAAGTGATCATCGCAAATATAAAATATCAAGTTAAACTTCATGAGAGATTTCTGTCCAAAAGGAATACCTTAGTTCCAACAGTGTTCAAAGGAACAGTACTGGCCTGTCAAGCCAACTAAAGGCAATACACAAACCACACACATATATTAGCCACAGAGATACAAGGGTCTTTAAATGACACTATATATATGCTGTTTATTTTTTATTAATTTTAAAAATATTATATTTGATACAAACCAAAAAGGTATAACTAATATCTAAGTTTAAAATAGTTGTGATCCTATATTGTATAATGATTTCATACTCGTATGAAAATTTTCAGATAAACTCATTTGTAGGAAAGATTTCTAGACCTAAAAATAAAGGAACTTGCCACTTAGACTGTGATGAATATATGTAATATAATGAATGAATATGCCAACTATAAATTTAAAATATTTATTATTTGTTTGTTTGTTTATTTATTTAAGTGAGAGGTGGGGAAGCAGAGGGACAGACTCCTGCATGCACCCCAACCAGTAGTCCATCCAGCAAGCCCACTAGGGGGGTGATGGTCTGCCCATCTGGGGCTGTTACTCTGTTGCTCATCAGCTGAGCCATTTTTTTAGTGTGTGAGGCAGAGGCCACAGAGCCATCCTCAGCACTCAAGGCCAACTTGCTCAAACCAATTGAACCATGGTTGCAGGAGAGGGAGAGAGACTGAGAGAGAAAAGGGGAAGGGAGAGGGGTAGAGAAGCAGAATGGTCTCTTCTCCTGTGTGCACTGACTGGGAATCGAACCCAGGACATCCACATGAATGGCCTACCAGCGAGGCCAATTTAAAAATATTAACAATGTAATTATGGAAAATAGAACCCAAATAATATGCATTTGTTTGGATTTCTTGTATTTGTCTTGCAGACAGTGATTTACATGTGTTGGTTTCCAGATATTTTTTCAATTATTTTTTATTGTGGTAAAATACACATAAAATTTATTATCTTAACCATTTTTAAGTGTACTGTTCAGTGGTATTAAATACACTCATTCATCCTCATCCATCTGTATAACTGTCTTATCTTGTAAAATTGAAATTCTCTGTTAAATAATAACTCCCCATGCACCCCTTCTCCCAGTCCCTGGCAACCACCATTCTACTTTTTGTTTCTACAATTTTGACTATTCTAAGTATCTCATATAAGTCTAATCATACAATGTTTATCTTTTGTGACTGACTTATTTCACTTAGCATAATGTCCTTAAGATTCACTCATGTTGTATGTGCCAGAATCTCCTTCCTTTTTAAGGGTGAATACTATTTTATTTTAGTTCAGTGAGATTCTTATTGGTCATTGTCACCCTGTTGAAGTTAATTTTCTAATTAAAAACCAATTATTTTGTATAATGTCAAATTTACCATCAATATTAGTACTATTTTTCATTATTAGTTCTTGGCATTACTAATAAAAGATTTTATAATTATCTTTAAAAAAAATACTATTTCAACCTGACCAGGCAGTGCACAGTGGATGGAGTGTCGAACTGGGATGCAGAGGACCCAGGTTCGAAACCCCAAGGTCTCTGGTTTGACCGTGAGCTCATCCGTCTTGAGTGTGAGCTCACCAGCTTGACCGCGGGGTCACTGGCTTGAGCAAGGGGTCACTAGCTCTGCTGTAGGTCTCCCTCGTCCCTCCCTCAGGGCACATATAAGAAAGCAGTCAATGAACAACTAAGGTGCCACAACAAAGAATTGATGCTTCTCGTCTCTCTCCCTTCCTGTCTGTCTGTCCCTATCTGTTCCTCTCTCTGTCTTTCTCTCTTTGTCACACACACACAAAAATACTATTTCATTGTGTGTGTATATACCACATTTTGCTTATCTCTTCCTCCATCAAAGGATATTTGTGTTGGTTCCATATTTTAGCTATTGTAAATAATGCTGCTGTGAACACGGATGTACAAATATCTCTTTGAGACTCTGCTTTCAGTTCTTTGGAGCATATATGCAGAAGTAAAATTGTTGGATAATATAGTAATTCTACTTTTAATTTTTTAAGAAATCTGCATACTGTTTTTCATAGTAGTACATTTCCAGAAAGGTACCATTTTATATTCCCACCAATAGTGCACAAGAAAGGGTAAAGAGGAGATGAATGGCGATGAAAGGAGACGACTTGGGACGGTAAACACACAGTGCAATCTACAGATGATGTGTTATATAGCATTGTACACCTGAAACCTATAGACAACAATTTTTTTAACCAATGTCACCCAATGAATCCAATTTTAAAAAAGAGTTCTAATTTCTCAACATCCTCACCATTCTGATTTTCTTTGTTTGATAGTAGCCTTCTTAATGAAAGTAAGGTGATATTTTCTTAGAGTTTTGATTTGCCTTTCCAAAATGATTAGTGATATTGCACATCTTTTCATGTGGTTTTTGACCAGTTGTATATCTTTGTTGGAAATGTCCAAGTCCTTTGTCCATTTTTGGATTGGGTTGTTTGTTATTATTGTTGAGTTCTACAATTTCTCTGTGTATTCTGAATATCAATACTTTATCAGATGTATGATTTGAAAATATTTTCTTCCATTCTTTGGGTTGCCTTTTTACTCTGTTGATAATTAGGACTCTAAATTTGCTTTCAAATGGACTATTCCCCCCCCCCCTTCTTAAGTATTAAAAAAATTTCATTGATATGTTAGGGTCTTTTAGCTGCTGTTTGAGGTGATAGTGGCAAAGATGGATTCTAATCCTAAATTGCTGATTAAATGTTGTTTTGAGCTAAGTACTAAGCTATTTTAAATAAAGAAAATGAAACCTGTGAAGAGGTAGAAGAGAAAGAGCTACATTTGAAAATCCACACTTTGAGAACTTGTACTACCAAACATTTACTATAGTTTAACACTAATTATTTTTTGGCCCTGACCAGTGGCTCAGTGAATAGACTGTCAGCTTGGCATATGGACGTCCTGGGCTTGATCCCTGGTCAGGGCACACAGGAAAAGCAACCATCTGCTTCTCTTCCCTGCCTTCTCCTTCTTTTCTCTCTTTTCCCCTCTCACAGCCAGCAGCTCAGTTGGTTTTAGCGTGGCCCTGTGCACTGAGGATAGCTCGATTGGTCTGAGCAGGTCAGCCTCAGTTGCTAAAAATAGCCCTGTACTCTAGCATTGGCCCAGATGGGGTTGCCAGGTGGATCCCGGTCAGGGCGCATGTGGGGATCTGCCTCACTATCTCCCCCTTTCTCACCTAAAACAAAACAAAACAAATCCCAAAAAACTAATTCTTTTCAAATGAAAGTAACAGTAATGGTTTAAGTTTTTATCAGCTAAGTGTAGAATAGAGCTTACTTGTGTCTG
Organism: Saccopteryx leptura; assembly: GCF_036850995.1. Taxonomy (NCBI): domain Eukaryota; kingdom Metazoa; phylum Chordata; class Mammalia; order Chiroptera; family Emballonuridae; genus Saccopteryx; species Saccopteryx leptura. The sequence goes on along the minus strand of NC_089515.1, from coordinate 26,129,408 downwards.
TTGTCACCCTGCACTTTCAAAGAACAATAAACAAGACTTTTAGGCCCTGGCCGGTTGGCTCAGTGGTAGAGCGTCGGCCTGGCGTGCAGAAGTCCCGGGTTCGATTCCCGGCCAGGGCACACAGGAGAAGCGCCCATCTGCTTCTCCACCCCTCCCCCTCTCCTTCCTCTCTGTCTCTCTCTTCCCCTCCCGCAGCAAGGCTCCATTGGAGCAAAGATGGCCCGGGCGCTGGGGATGGCTCCTTGGCCTCTGCCCCAGGTGCTAGAGTGGCTCTGGTCGCAACAGAGCAACGCCCCGGAGGGGGAGAGCATCGCCCCCTGGTGGGCAGAGCGTCGCCCCCTGGTGGGCGTGCCGGGTGGATCCCGGTCGGGCGCATGCGGGAGTCTGTCTGACTGTCTATCCCCATTTCCAACTTCAGAAAAATACAAAAATAAATAAATAAATAAAATAAATAAACAAGACTTTTAATGAATTTGATCTGCTGAGCAGTGCTTAAATATAGATAAAATACTTCCTACCTAAATCCCTGTATACATTTATTTATATACATGGGCATATGATTTCCTATTCATAAGTATATGTCTGTATGTATATAAATCTTCAAATAAATAAATGCATAAAAATACATGGTATTCTAACTTACAGAATTAGAAATGTATCCAGTTTACTCCCACAGAATAAGATTGAAGATAATGAGAAGTGAATTAAAGCTTACTTTCTTTCACAGAATTCCTCAGAGAGAGAAGACTGTAATAATGGCGAACCCCCTAGGAAGATAATACCAGAGAAGAATTCACTTAGACAGGTATGAAATTCAGTCTTACTTAAAATAAAAGGCTACCAACAACAAAACAAAAGACAGGAAATTCTTCATTTGCCATTTGTTAAACATTGGAGTTTAAGAGTGCTCTGAAGTTGATATGGCTATGGCCATCAATTTCAGTCAGGTAACACTTTTCCTAATTATTAAAACTATCCTACCTATACAAGCAAAGGACAGTCAATTGCTTATGAGTAGTGAAAACAAAATCAAAGAAAAGGTTTCTTATATAGGAATAACTTGAAATGCTTCTTAAGTGCAGATAGAATAGTTGACTTTAAACCTTATTTTCCTTTTAAGATTCACCATACATTTAAAAAATTAATAATCAGAAAGGATCTGCCTATAGTAAGTTAGCTCCTGAGCAATATTTGTTGCCTTTTCTAAATGTAAAAGCTGTCAATGATGACAACCTAAAAAATTTATTTTACTCACCACTGATCCCACTCTCCAAAAATAACACATTTTACTTTGAAAGTTCAATTCTATAGAGCTTTCTTTTTAAAAAATTAAAACGTTAAACCATTTGGTCATAAAGATTTGCTCTTCTCACTGCCTATAGCAGCAACAAAAACAAAATTATTGCAGTGTTGTCAGAGAGTAGGTATAACACCTGTTCATTTTTTTGACATCACATTTTATTCTTTTGTATTTTTTAATTTTTCAATGATACCACCTATTTTTAATATAAAATTGGATAAGATTAGTACCAGCAGTAGTAAGAATAATTTTAATTTACTTGCATTTATGGCATTATTCTAGTAAAAAGGACATTTAATATTTGTTGCATACCCACCATGAACCTTATACTTGTTTTATATAATCCTCATAATAATCCTGTGAGGTTGCTATATGGGATTTCCAATTCAGAGATAAAGAAAATGGAAGCTTAGAGATTAGATGGTTTATTTAGCTAGTCAAGTGATTTGAAACCCAGTTCTATGTGTTTCCACTTCTGCCTTCTGCCTCCAGTTTGTATACAATGTTAATTTAGGGGAGAAGCACTTGAAACTGTGACACTCATTTTTTATTTACTATAAGCTATACCTTTATTTGGAGATAAGCTCCTGGTGTATAAATGTAAATAAATAGAACACTAATGAATAAGATAAATTTGGAGGTGGAAACAACTGTCAGAAAACAATGACATGACAAAAAGTTTTGGCAACTTTATTTAAGCTAACAAACGAATTTTCACTCTGCAAAGTTATAAATTAATTTTAATAGGCTGATCCAGATGGTCCATTTGGAAAATGGATAGGCTGATCTGTTGAAAATTAAACTAAATTTATCTCTCTCATACTTCAAACTGAAGCGAGAGAGAGAATCATGCTTATTAAGTCCAGCACATACAGATGGACCAGCAGGTCACACATGGGACTAATCTGATTCATTTTAAAAATAAATGCATACATTATTGAATCATTTTCTTCTTGCAAGATCTGTTGTGTACAATACTTGAAAGAAATTTAATATTTTTTCATTGCTTTTTAGCAGGTTCATTTTATCCCCTTCATTTTAATTTAACCATTTTTTTTTCCTTCCAAGTGCTCCAAAATGATTTTTCTGATTCTGTCAGTGTTGAGATCCAAGCTCTGGAGATTAATTAGGTCATGAGGCTCTCCCCACCCCCTTTCTTTGTAAAGGGTTTTATCTCCATTCTTTTTGTGAAGAGCATGAACTCAATGTTCTTGGAAAGAGAAATGGCCTTTAGAAACAGAGAAGTAGGAGATCCTCCTGGGGCCCTCCGAGTCTTTTAGCTTCTGGGTGTTTTAACAGCCCCATGAATGCAGATTTGTAAATTTATTGCAGTGCCATCTGGTTTTTTGCTCGAACCAGATTACTGTTGGCTTGTGTCTGTCTATTGTGGTGGTCACTCCCTAGGAGCTTGCCCTCTCAATCTTAGGGAAGAGTGATGAATAACAGGGGTCAATAGAGGCAGGTCACAGGGCAGCTGTCCAGGACTGCCCTGAACTTGATTACCCCACTGCTGATTTTTTAAATGTCTGACATAATGTATAAACTGTTTAAACTCCCTCTTTTCTCTACTGCATACGACAATAATGAAATGCCATCCCCCATTCCCCCCTTTAGTAAAGTTATGTAGATGAGAAGAAGCCAAGGCTGCCTTTTACCTTGTATTGATGTAAGTAGGATTTGTATCAGATATCCAATCCCTTAACTTGAGAGTCTTTTGCAGATATTTCTAATGGGATTTCAGGAACTCTTTCACCATTGATTTTAAAATGCTTAGTTACATTCTAACAAGTTTAGTAATATAAACTATTTTTATAGTTTACATATATTATTCTAAAGTATGTATGGTTTACCATTGTTGATATGATATGACCACTATGTGTTAACTTAGAAATTTATTTAATTATTGGAGGAGCTGAAAAAAGTGTTCTCATTACAATTCTTGTAGACATTAAAAGGATAATGGATTATTATAAACAACTTTAAACCAAAAATTTGGCAACTTGGATGAAATGGACAAAGTTCTTAAAAAATGCAATTTACTGAAACAACACAAGGTGAAACAAATTTGAATAGCCCCATGTCTATGAAAGAAATTGAATTAACTATCAAAAGGCCCATATGGTTTTATTGGTAAATTCTATCAGATATTTAAGGAATAAATAACACCAATCTTCCAACATCAGTAGGCAGGAAAGTTGGTGGGGAGGGGACAGGGGTAGCAATGTATCCTTTTAATCTTCTAACTTTCAGAATAATCTTACCTCTTGGCTTTAAGTAAAATGTGAACTTTTATTTAAATGATGTACAAAGTAGTTACATTCTTCTTTCTACTTTTATTCCTATAACATGAAACAAGTAAGTAAACCATACACAGCAGCTGTTTTTATAGCTTTTTTTCATATCTGCAAACAAGGGCAAAGGCCTGGGAGGAGACATGAAAGTACTCATTACTTTTTGAAAATGTAGCCTTACAACATGCAACTCCTTTGCTTCACATTGGTGCTAATAGGATCTGTCAGCCCTGCCTTTCTCTGTAATTGAGTAAATTGTGACCTCTGTCTAATCCTTCCCCCACCCCCATTCCCTTTGTGCATGTGTCCACTTACCATCCTGAGAAGGTGGGCAGTGATAAATAAAGCATTGAGTAGAGCTCTCTGAGCGCTTTGAGAGCAGCATGATGCCAGCCCTCTAGTTATATTTCTTTAAGTGCTTACGTTTTTCTGTATTCTTTCTCTTGTGTAGCTGGAACCCTGGGGATGCAAAGCCATGAGAGAGGCCAAGAAGCTAACAAAGTAGCTGTCTCCCTTGTTAGCTTGTTCCTTTATTCTTTAAAAACAAGATAAAAACCATCTGGCTCAGGGCATTACATTTTCCTCCCCCATGCACCTCTATAGATGGAGACTTCACCTGCAGTGAGGGTTTACATTGATTAGGGAGGGAGCAGTAATTCAAGCTTCCATCCTCTTCAAGGATACTTTGCAGTCTTTAAAGGTGCTGACCCACTGAGTTAAACTGTCAAGGGAGGATAAAAAAGTATCTTCATCCCAGGAGGTAACAGCTGCCAGGTTTTCAACACCTTGCACGCTGCTGGAAAAATGTCACAACTGTCAACTGAAAGAAAAATGACTCTGTTGTCATCTTCTGTTAATGACTGGGCCTTATAAAAGGAACTACATAGGTCTTTGAAAGGAATAAGCCTTTTTCCTTGCCTACTACACCCCTACCTCCTCAAATTCCTATGTTGTTCTAAACATCACCTTGGAGGAAATCCGCAAAAAGAAACAGCAGTGAAGAACTTAAAGTGAAAACATCCCGGTATAAACATGGAAGTGATTGGCATAGCTCCTTTATACAGTTGGATGAATAGGAGGAAAAAGCACATCACTGACACAGAAAATGACATTATAGCATGTATTAAAGAAACAAGTCATTTATAAGCTACTGAACTGAGAGAAAACATACTGTACTTCTGCTCTTTGGAAGACAATTTGTTTTAAAGCAGCATCCAGATGGGTAAATACCACATTCCTTTGTCAAGAGTCACTTCTTTTCTTTCTTTCTTTTTTTTAAAATTTTATTTATTTATTTATTTTTTTACAGAGACAGAGAGTGAGTCAGAGAGGGATAGACAGGGACAGACAGGAATGGAGAGAAATGAGAAGCATCAATCATTAGTTTTTCATTGCACGTTGCAACACCTTAGTTGTTCATTGATTGCTTTCTCATATGTGCCTTGACCACGGGCCTTCAGCAGACCGAGTAACCCCTTGCTGGAGCCAGCGACCTTGGGTTCAAGCTGGTGGGCTTTTGCTCAAACCAGAGGAGCCCGCGCTCAAGCTGGCGACCTCAGGTCTTGAACCTGGGTCTTCCACATCCCAGTCCGACGCTCCATCCACTGTGCCACCGCCTGGTCAGGCTTTTCTTTCTTTAAAAACAAACTCACTGATATATTTCCTTTAATAGCTCTGCATTGTTTGTATATGATTGCATTCCCTTCTTTCTGATTTGATTGATGAGGGGGGAAAGGTTTAATGAAGTCTCTGATATCAGGCAGGCAAGGGCTGGGTTTTTTTATTTGTTTTAGGTTAGTCATTTTAATTGTATTGAGTAATTAGAAGGTACACACAGCCAAGGGAGCTTTGTTCTGATAATTGCTCAAGAAAACCCATTCTGTATCTGCTGTTGCTTTGTGTTAAGACATTTCTCCCCCTAGTGGCAATAGTAAGCACTTTGACTTGGCAGTAGGCAAGGTGTAATTGCAATGTGACAAACTATGCTTAAGGGACTATCTTGTAAATACTTTAGTTTGGGATTTGGCATTATTTCATTATATATGTGTGCTTTTTCCCCTGTGAAACTTCCTACCTCTTTTTTTTTCTGAAGTGCTTTGGGCTTTGAATGGAAAAAAATTGCCTGAGATGTTTATTAAAAAAAAAAATCACAGTGCATCCTGGGTAATGTTTTGCAGCTTGACTTAATTTTAGTCATCTGTTTTAATTACCTATTTATAAAAATGCTTTTGCATTTGTAGACATTATTTAATACTTTGTAGGAAGCACCTCATTTGAAATAAATAAATAAATTGTATTTATTTTAAACAGTTCATATAAAAGACCTTAAAGGTAATTAATGTAGGTCTCTTAAGTAAGACAAAAGTGATCTTTCCAAGTCTGATGAAGTGATTTGTTTATTTAACTTCTCACTTCAGCTGAATCCTTCAGAGTCTAATAACTTTTTTAAAAAAAACAACAACAACAACATTGTTTGGCAATTTGTGTCTAGCTACAAAAAGCCCTTCTTCAAAAAGCAGCAATTTAATAACAGCTCTTTTAAAATTACTTTGAGGAAGGAAGACTATATAGGGGGTTGATGTTTTGTTTTATTTTTATTTCAGTGTAATCATGCTTTGATAAATTGTGTAATCACTGACTTAGTAGAAAAAATATTATTGAACTCCTGGGTTGCAATGACCATAAAAAGTGTATTTTCATATAAAGACTTGAGATATTGTGAATAAATTATAAAGGAAACAGTTTATCTGCTGGTTGAAGTCCATATGAGCCCAATTCATTTTGTGTTCAGTGCTAAATCTGGATGTACCATTAAAAAAAAAATGAGGTGGGGGGTAGCCTATTGAGCCCAGTTGCGTGAGTCCTTAAAAAAATCTGCCCTAAGAGCAACATGGAATGAGATTAGATAAAGCTTTGCATCTACTGAATGAGATTCTGTAGATCTGTGTGACATTTTTAAAGCCCAGTTCCAGCTTTCCTAGATGTCGCTTTGTAGTTTGCTTTTTCTGTCCCATATTCTTGCTGGGGACTTGATTTGATGTTACCATATATCGGAAGGTCCCTATCTCCCCCTCCCCAGCCCATTTTCATTATACTATATCTTGTTTTGCTATAGGGCTGCTAAACAGATTTCTTAAGCAGCTTTTTGCAAGGTTAAAAGAATGCAGCCTGGTAACAAGTTTGTGTCATTTTAAATATATACCTTCTAGTAAATAAGAAGTCTGGCAATCAATCCCTTTTAGTGTGTTATATGTTTCACCTGACAACTAAACCTTCTATTGATTAGCCATTACTTTGTTAGATAATCCTATGTCATTGAATCCATTGTAAAAAATTAAACTCTTTAAAATGTTTTACCCTAGCAGCAGTGTGAAAATTGAAAACTTGTTCAGAATTACAGCCTGCTTTCACAAAGGTAGTTTTCAGCAAGGCATCTTACTGGTTTACGCTTACGTGCTTTATATGCAATATAAAAACATATTAAAGTACACCAACGCAAAACTCCCTGCCTCTGGTTCAGCAGTGAAGCTACCTTTTCAAATGTTGCATGGGGACAGAAGGCATCTTGCTTGAGGCTATTATACTCACTAGTTTAATTATAGCCTGGAAGGAGTCTTATAATAATAAAATGTTGAATGTAAAATATTGAATATTTTAGCTTTTTATCCCAAAGTGATCTAAGGACTGTGTGACAAGTTTTAGTTCACTAATCTATATAACTTCCTTAGGAGATAAACAAGATCAATATACCCATTTTACAGATGGAATGTCTAGAAAATAAAAGCCTATATTTAGCCTTTTTCTGGAAACTTCTATAAGCCCCAAATAGGTTTCTTGAATCTATCTAATGTTCCCCTGAATGTGTTATACTCATTTCTGAGGGAAAAAGGAATTTTGGAGGGAACCAAATTAGTTTTCTACCTGCTGTGACTTTTTTCCCTGAAATATAACATAATGTTTTTATTAATTATCTGGACAAACCTGATATTCTTCCCCCTAATATGTTAACTGTATGCTTTTACATTTTTATTGAAATAAAATATTCATACAGTGAATTGTGTAAATGTTATGTAAATTGGGTCAGTGAACTTTTGATAAGTCTGTCTACCATGTAACCACTACTCCAATCAAGATATAGAACACTTTCTTTCCTTTTCCTTTTCTTTTTTTCCTTTCCTTCCCTTCCCTTCCCTCCCTTCTCTTCCCTCCCTTCTCCTCCCCCTCCCCTCCCCTCATCTCCCCTCCCTTTCACTTCCTTTCACTTCCTTTCCTCTTTCTTTCTTTTTTAGGTGAAAGGAGGGGAGATAGTGAGGCTGACTCTCATATGCACCCCACCGGGATCCACCTGGCAACCTTGTCTGGGGCTAATGCTCGAGTACCAGGCTATTTTTAGTGCCTTCAGCTGACGTGCTGGGGACCAGCTGAATTATCCTCAGTGCCTGTGGCCCACGCTTAAACCAGTCGAGCCACTGGCTGCAGGAGGGGAAGAGGGAGAGGAAGAGAAGCAGATGGTCACTTCTCCTGTGTGCCCTAACTGGGAATTGAACCGGGATGTCCATATGCCAGGCCGACGCTCTCTCCACTGACCAAACTGGCCAGGGCCTATAGAACACTTTCATTACCAAGAAAGTTTCCTTAGTCTCCTTCCCAGACAACTTCCCCACCTCCATTGAATCAAATATGATTAGCTTACTGTCACAGATTAGTTTTGACTTTTCTAGAATTTCATGTTCTAGAATCATACAGGTTGGGGGTCTGACTTACTATGTATGTATATGATTTATTTATGCTGCTGTGTATTCAAGTAGTTTATTCTCTTATTATAGAGCATGTTCCCCTGAGTAGATATACTAGTTTATTTTCAAATTCTTTTTTTGATGAATACCTAAGTTATTTCTGTCTTTTTAAATGAAATAGCTATGAATGTTCTTACATAGAGCTTTTTTGGTGAGTATGTGTTGAATATTTTTCCATGTGCGTGTTGGCTATTCAAATATATATTTTTTATAATGTATCTAAGTTTTTTGCCATTTGAACAAATTGCTTTGTCTGCCTTCTAAAGTTGTAGAACTAAACTGTATTGAGTTCTAGATACCATATGTGTATTCTTAATATTTTCTCAGTCTGTGTCTTGCCTATTTATTCACGGTATTTTGATAAGTTTCTAATTTTTAAAGGAAGTAGTCCATCTCTCAATTCTTACCCTGTGATTGTGAATGTATTCTTCTAGAAAATTTATAAGTTTAGCTTTTACCTTTATGTATGTCTATGGTCCATCTCAAATTAATTTGGATGTGTGGTGAAGTAAATTTGGGTTCATTGTATTCCTCTTGTCTTTTTATTTTTATAATTAACTTCATTTTGCTTGTAATAACAAAGATGGAAACATCCCCGTGCTTTTTTTTTCAGTTGTTTTGCCACCATTGTTGAAAAGACTTTCCTGTTATGATTGAATTACATGGTGCCTTTGTCAAAAATCAGTTGGCTGTGCAAGTGGCTGTACAGTTGGCTATATACCATTTTTTTCACTCCATAAAATGCACCTGACTATATAAGACGCACCTAAGGTTTTAAGGAGGAATATAAGAAAAACAATATTCTGAACCAAATGGTGTGTTAAAATATTTAATAAAGCATACCACAATAATATATATATATATTTTTTTTCATTTTTCTGAAGCTGGAAACGGGGAGAGACAGTCAGACAGACTCCCGCATGCGCCCGACCGGGATCCACCCGGCACGCCCACCATGGGGCGACGCTCTGCCCACCAGGGGGCGATGCTCTGCCCATCCTGGGCGTCGCCATGTTGCGACCAGAGCCACTCTAGCGCCTGAGGCAGAGGCCACAGAGCCATCCCCAGCGCCCGGGCCATCTTTGCTCCAATGGAGCCCTGGCTGCGGGAGGGGAAGAGAGAGACAGAGAGGAAAGCGCGGCGGAGGGGTGGAGAAGCAAATGGGCGCTTCTCCTGTGTGCCCTGGCCGGGAATCGAACCCGGGTCCTCCGCACGCTAGGCCGACGCTCTACCGCTGAGCCAACCGGCCAGGGCCCACAATAATATTTCAACAATGTAAACTCGACAGCAGTATTAACAACGATTAGCACTGTTATTAACAAATGAGAAGAGACTTTAATGTTTGAATACTCTTCTAATTTTCTGGGAACCCGCAGCAGCTAAAATAAAATGGACGTTTGCTCCATAAGATGCATATGAATTTTCCCCTCGACTTTGGGGAAGAAAAGTGCGTCTTACGGAGTGAAAAATACAGTACATCTATTTCTGAACCTCCTAGAGAAGAGGCTGCTGTTCCATGCAGAGCAGAGGGTGGCAGCAGCTGAGGCTCCAACCTCTTACTTCAGGCCTCTACATGACACAGATGATGAGCTCAGGATCCTTCCTGTTTTTAGAGGTGCCTGTCCTTGTTCCAAAAGCAGTAGTCAACCCTCCCCATTCACAAGTTCTGCACCCGCGATTCAACCAACCAACCCCAAATCAAAAATATTTGGGAATAAAGTTAAATTGTTGCTAACAGGTACCAGTAGTAAGGTCTGCAGTGGTTGTATCTGTACTGAACATGTACAGATGTTTTTTTCCTTGTCATTATTCCCTAAACAATCAGTATAACAGTTATTTACATAGTATTTACATTGTATTGGGTATTATAAGTAATCGGGATGATTTATAGTATGTGGAAGGATATGCATAGGTTATATGGAAATACCATGCCATTTTATATAAGGGAGTTGAGCATCCAAGGATTTTGGTATCTTTGGGGTGAGGGGCTATCTTAAAACAAATCCTGTGAGAATACCTAGGGATGATTTTATTACACTGCCTTGACTATTGTAGCATTATGTCTTAAAATCAGGTTGTGTTGGGTCCCCCATATTTTTATTTTTAATATTTTGGCTTTTCTAGATACTTTACATTTAAATTTCAGAATTGATTTAGCAAAAGTTTTTTGATGCTATTATAAAACTTTTTCATTCTGCCCTGGCCGGTTTGCTCAGTGTTAGAGTGTCATCCCAGCTTGTGAATGTCCCGAGTTTGATTCCCAGTCAGGTCACACAGGAGAAGCCCATCTGCTTCTCTCCCCCCCCCCCTCTTGCTTTTCTCTCTCTCTCTCTCTCTCTCTCTCTCTCATTTCTTCCCCTCCTGTAGCCAAGGCTCGATTAGAGTGAGTTGGCCCTGGGTGCTGAGGATGGCTCCATGGCCTCTGCCTCAGGCGTTAAAGACTGGCTCCATAGGCCCTGGCCGGTTGGCTCAGTGGTAGAGCGTCGGCCTGGCGTGCAGGAGTCCCAGGTTCGATTCCCGGCCAGGGCACACAGGAGAAGCGCCCATCTGCTTCTCCACCCCTCCCCCTCTCCTTCTTCTCTGTCTCTCTCTTCCTCTCCCGCAGCCAAGGCTCCATTGGAGCAAAAGTTTGCCCCGGGGCTGAGGATGGCTCTGTGGCCTCTGCCTCAGACGCTAGAATGGCTCTGATTGCGGCAGAGCGACGCTCCAGATGTGCAGAGCATCGCCCCCTGGTGGGCGTGCCGGGTGGATCCCGGTCGGGCGCATGCGGGAGTCTGTCTGACTGCCTCCCCGTTTCCAACTTCAGAAAAATTCCAAAAAAAAACAAACAAGAAACCTGGCTCCAGCATCACCCCCTAGTGGGCTTGTGGGGTGGATCTCGGTTGGGGCACATGGGGGAATTGGTTGGAGGCAGAGGCCTCCCCTCCTCTCACTTAAAAAAAAAAATCATCCTATTTCTTACTTTCTTACATTGATTTCAGGGAGAGAAAGAGAGAAAAAAATATTGATTTGTTGTCCCACTTATTTACACATTTATTGGTTGATTCTTGTATGTACCCTGATTGGTGATCGAACCTGCAACCTTGGCATGTTGGGAAAATGCTCTGACCAATGAAGCTACCCAGCTAGAGCTAAATACAGTGGATTTTTTTTACTGTTGACCTTGTCTCCTGTCAATTAATAAAGATAATTTTATTTTCCAGCTTATATGCCTTTTGTATCTTTTTCTTGCTCATTTGAATGTCGAATAGATGTGGTAAGAGGACTTCTTTGCCTTGTTCCCAGTCTTAGAGGGATAGTATTAACTCTTTCATCATTGAGTATGGTGTTAGTGGAAATTTTTTAATTTCTTTTTCTTTGACTTCCTTTTTTTTTAGATAGGAGGGGAGAGAGAGAGAGAGACAGAAACATTGATCTGTTCCTGTATGTGGCCTAACTGGGAATCAAACCCACAACCTTGGGATGATGCTCAAACCAGCCAAGCTATCCGGCCAGGACTTTAGATTTTCTTTAATGAGATTGAGTTCCCTTTTGAGTTAAAGTTCCCTTTCATTCCTACCTTGCTGAGGTTTTCTTTTCTTTCTATATATTTTTTTAAATTATGAATGGGTGTTTTTTGTCTTGATTTGTTTTGTTTTGAAGTGAGAAGCGGAGAGGCAGAGAGACAGACTCCTGTATGTGCCTGACCAGGATTCACCCAGCAAGCCTACTAGGGGGCGATGCTCTGCCCATCTGGGCTGTTGCTCCATCGCAACCAGAGCCATTCTAGCTCCTGAGGCGAAGGCCATGGAGCCATTTTCAGTGCCCCAGCCAACTTTGCTCCAGTGGAGCCTTGGCTGCAGGAGGGGAAGAGAGAGATAGAAAGGAGAGGGAGAAGGGTGGAGAAGTGGATGGGCACTTCTCCTGTGTGCCCTAGCCAGGAATCGAACCCAGGACATCCACACGCCGGGCCAATGCTCTACTACTTAGCCAGCCCACTAGGGCCTAATTATGAATAGATGTTTAATTCTGTCAACTGTTTCCCCCCTTTTATTCTGTTAATGTGGTAAATTACATGACTTTAATAAGAATTTTTGTGTCTGTTCATGAGGAATACGTAATTTTCTTTCTACTTTTTTTGGTTTGTTTGTTTCTTACGTTTTGGTGTCAGGGTTATGCAGACCTTATAAAATGAGTTGGGAAGTCTTCTCCATTTTCTAAAAGTGTTTGTTTATGACTTTGGTGTTGTTTCTTCCTTAAGCTTTAATATAATTCACCAGTGAAACCATCTGGGGCAGAAGGTTGTTTTTATGTTTTGTTTTATTGTGAAATAATTTAAATATTTTAAAATTTATATAGAATGAATTTTAATAACAATTAAAATTTCTTTGATATAGAGTGATTCAGATTTTCTATTTTTTATTGTGCCAGTCTGGTTAATTTGTATCTCTTAAGAAATAAACATTTCTTGTGTTAAACAACACATTGCAATCTGTTAATATCTTTTATTTTAATACTCAGATTATTCCATATTGGGCCAATGAGCGCCCCTCTGACATATCTCCATCATTCCTTGAGTATTTCCAGGTTCATCTTGTGTTTTCTCTGCTCAATCCTGGAATCAGCCATTTCTCCAGGGGGATATGGTTCCTTTTAATGGAGAATGGAATTGAGAAGCCAAGCTTTAAACATTAGCTTTTTTTTTTTTTTTTTATAGTGAAGGAGAGACAGGAAGGGAGAGAGACGAGAGCATCAACTTATAGTTGCGGCATTTTAGATGTTCATTGATTGCTTTTCATACGTCCTTTGATAGGGGTGGGAGTGGGGGGTCCAGCCAAGCCAGTGACCCCTTGCTCAAGCCAGCAACCTTAAGATCATGTCAGTGATTCCATGCTCAAGCTGGTGAATCTATGCTCAAACCGGTGACCTCGGGTTTCAAACCTGGAACCTCAGTGTCCCAGGTTGACCCTCTATCCACTGTGCCGCCACCAGTCAGACCAAACATTAATTTTTATTGTACACCTATATTTATATTTTTTGAAAACCATGAGTTCATATGAATATATCTAGTTCTAATCCAACACCACAGTTTTTCAAGATTTCTCCCTTTTCATATTTGTAATTTTTTCTAATAGTAAGAAACCATGTTTGAGATTTTTTTCCCTTCAGCACTTTAAAAGTATTGCTCCTGCCTGACCAGTTGGTGGCACAGTGGGTAGAGTGTCGGCCTTGGGATGCTGAGGACCCAGGTTCAAAACCCCGAGGTTGCCAGCTTGAGTGTGGGCTTATGTGGCTTGAGCAGCGCAGGGTCACTGGCTAGAGTGTGGGATCATAGACATGACCCCATGGTTGCTGGCTTGAGCAAGGGGTCATTGGCTCAGCTGGAGTCCTCCCCCGCCCCATCAGGACACATAGGAGAAAGCAATTAACGAACAACTAAGATGCCATAACTACGAGTTGATGCTTCTTACCTCTCTTCCTTCCAATCTGTCCCTCCACCTCTTTTTCTCTGTCCCCCCCCCCCCTTTCGCTTAAAAAAATGTTGCATCTTTATCTTCTAGCTGTCCCTATTTATGGTGAAAAGTCTGCCACTGTTTATATTGCTTCCATGTATGCAGAACCCTTGTTTTCTGGCTGCTTCCAGGTTTTGTCTTTGTGGCAGGTTTTGTCTTTGTGGTTTTCAGCAGTTTTTACTGTGATGGGCCTAAGTTTTGGTTTCTTTGTATTTAATCTCCCTGGGGTTTGCTAATCTTATATCAGTAAGCCAATGGTTTTCCCCAAATTGGAGAAACATTTGGTCACTATTTTCATAATTTTTTTGTGCCCCATTCTTGCCTTTTTTCTGCGTCTCCAAGTAAATATATGTTAGGTTATTGAAATTATCCCACAGATGACTGAGATCCTGCTAATTGTTTTTCTTTCTCTCTCTGTTAGTTTAGCTCATTTCAGTTGATAGATCTTGAATTTCATAGACCTTTTCTTCTGCCATCTCCAGTCTGTTTAAGCACTTTTAGTAAATTTTTAACTTCAGATAATGTACTTATTTTTAATTCTAGAATTTCTTTTTGGTTCATTTTACATTTTATTTTTTTGTGTGTGTGAAAATTTTCATCTCAGAATTTCCATTTCGATCATATAGTTTTTTTGTTTTTTGTTTTTTGGGTTTTTTTGTATTTTTCTGAAGTTGGAAACCGGGAGAGACAGACAGACTCCCGCATGTGCCCGACCAGGATCCACCCGGCACGCCCACCAGGGGGCGACACTCTGCCCACCAGGGGGCGATGCTCTGCCCCTCTGGGGCATCGCTCTGTTGCGACCAGGGCCACTCTAGCGCCTGGGGTAGAGGCCAAGGAGCCATCCCCAGCGCCCGGGTCATCTTTGCTCCAGTGGAGCTTCGGCTGCGGGAGGGGAAGAGAGAGACAGAGAGGAAGGAGAGGGGGAGGGGTGGAGAAACAGATGGGCACTTCTCCTGTGTGCCCTAGCCGGTAATCAAACCCGGGACTTCTGCACGCCAGGCCAACGCTCTACCGCTGAGCCAACCGGCCAGGGCCTCAATCATATAGTTTTTAATTTAATTTAATTTTTTTAGTGAGAAGAGGGGAGGCAGAGACAAACTCCCACTTGCACCCTAACCAGGATCCACCCGGCAAGTCCACTAGGGGGCGATGCTCTGCCCATCTGGGGCCCTTGTTCTATTGCAACCAAGCCATTTATTTTAGCGCCTGAGGTGGAAGCCATGGAACCATCCTCAGCGCCCAGGCCAACTGGCTGCGGGAGGGGAGGAGGAGAGAGAGAGAGAGAGGCAAGAGGGGGAAGGATGGAGAAGTAGATGGGTGCTTCTCCTGTGTGCCCTGGCCAGGAATCGAACTTGGGACATGCACACACTGGGCCAGTGCTCTACCACTGAGCCAACCAGTTAGGGCCTGATCATATTTTTCATTTAAGTTGTTGAACATATTTAGTATAGTTTCTTTTTTTTTTTTTTTTTTGTATTTTTCTGAAGCTGGAAATAGGGAGAGGCAGTCAGACAGACTCCCATGTGCCCGACCGGGATCCACCCGGCACGCCCACCAGGGGGCGACGCTCTGCCCATCTGGGGGCGTCGCTATGTTGCGACCAGAGCCACTCCAGCTCCTGAGGCAGAGGCCACAGAGCCATCCCCAGCGCCTGGGCCATCTTTGCTCCAATGGAGCCTCAGATGCAGGAGGGGAAGAGAGAGACAAAGAGGAAGGAGAGGGGGAGGGGTGGAGAAGCAGATGGGCGCTTCTCCTGTGTGCCCTGGCCGGGAATCGAACCTGGGACTTCTGCATGCCAGGCCGACGCTCTACCACTCAGCCAACCAGCCAGGGCCATAGTATAGTTTCTGTAGTGCCTTTAACTCAATCATCTCCTGGTCATTTCTGTTTGTTCCTTTTTCTCTTGACTATGGGTCTCATTATCTGCTTTTTCTCATATATATCAGTGTTTTTATTATATGATGGGCATTTTAAATGATACATAACAGAGATTATGGATTCTTTTATTTCCCACTGATTTACTTTCTGGCTGGTAATAGTGACTTTAAATAGAGTGTGGTTTTGCATCCATTAGGGCAGGTGTGTTTTGATTTTGCCCTTAGTCCTAAAGCAGATCTCTTCGTCCTAAGATTTATTCTTTAGTCTCAATGCAGGGTCTTTCTGAAATTTCTGTGGAAAGTTTGACGTGCTTATTAAACCCCTTTAACTTAGCAGGAATCAAGTTATAAACTGTGTCTCCCCTCATGGGGAATTCTGCTTAGATATTTTAGTCTTCCAGCTGTTACTTTCCTTTGGAATCCTTGGAGGCTCCCACTCATGTATGTAGCTTGGGGTTAGCCATGGATTTGAGGGAAATTTATATGTATGTTTGCTGCTTCTTCCCTCCCCCATAGCTCTTTCTATTTTCTGTGATTTCTCAATTCCCAGCCACTATGGTAGCCCTGAACTCCATCCTCTGACATCTCAAGCCAATAGACTGGCTTTCTAATTGAATTTTAGCCACCCTGCACCAAGTGAACTGGTGAGTAGTACCCTTAGGGAATAAGCGCAAAGACATGGATCTCACCCAGATTGGTTATCCTCTTTTGGGTTAGTCTACTCCTCCCCCCAGTTTCTGCCTACTTTAGGTCAATTTCCTGCCTTTAAGTAGTTATTTTAAAATATTTTTTATGGTTTATAAGTATTATCTCAAGAGGATTAATTTAAATACAAACATTTTTACCATTGTTGGAACCAGAATTCTTTGGCTTAAAGTTTTATTTTATTCAGTATATACCAGTTACTGTATAAATTTCTTTTTAAAACACAGTAAATTTACTTTATAAAAATTGTGTGTTGTCTGTCTTTGAATAGTAAATATTTGTGATATTAGTAGTTGCAAAAGAAGTACTGAATCCTGAAGCACAGAATATAAATTTACCAGCAGTCTTGTACACTAATGTCAAATGATCCAATTTATTCTTTTGAAATACGTGTTTGAAATCATTTCAATTTAAATGATTTAAGAATAAAACAGTTGAGTGGATACATTTTTTAATTAAGTAAAAGCAGGGGAGGCATAGAGACAGACCCCCACATGTGCCCAATGGTGATCTACCTGGCAAGTCCCCTCCCTATGAGGCATTGCTCTGCCCATGGGGGGAGGTTTGCTCTGTTGCTGGGCAGCCAAGCTATTTTTTAGTGTCTGAGGCCCAGAGGCCAGGGAGCCATCCTTAGTGCCAGGGGCCAACTCTCTGGAATCAATCAAACCATGGCTGTGGGAGGAGAGAGAGAGAGAAAGACAGAGAGTGAAGGGAGAGGGGTTGAGAAGCAGATGGTCACTTCTCCTGTAAGCCCTGAACAGAATCGAACCCAGGGCATCCACACACTGGGCAGTGCTCTACCACTGAGCTAACTGGCCAGGGTCAAGTGGATACATTTTTAAAAGTTAAACTTGTTTAAATGGAAAACTAATTTTATAACATTTTTTCTGTTTTAGAAATTTTTTTAATGTCTACCTATTCTCATTCCAAAGAATAATTGACCAAAAATGAACTATTTAAAACATCTATGCAACCATGCTCATATAAATAAATAAATAAATATACAAGTAAATAGGCAAAGAAGTTATAGCTCTTCCTTACAGAAAAATTTCAGTTAATAAATATAGAAGGAAAGGGAGAAATTTAAAAATTACTAATAGCCTGACCAGGCGGTAGAGCAGTGGATAGAGCGTCGGACTGGGATGCAGAGGACCCGGGTTCAAGACCCCGAGGTCGCCAGCCTGAGTGTGGGCTCATCTGGTTTGAGGGAGAGCCCACCAGCTTGAACCCAAGGTTGCGGGCTCCAGCAAGAGGTTACTAGGTCTGCTGGAGGCCCGCGGTCAAGGCACATATGGGAAGGCAGTCAATGAACAACTAAGGTGTTGCAACGCACAATGAAAAACTAATGATTGATGCTTCTCATCTCTCTCCGTTCCAGTCTGTCTGTCCCTGTCTATCCCTCTCTCTGGCTCACTCTCTGTCTCTGTAAAAAATAAATAAATAAATAAAAATTAAAAATTACTAATAGAACAACACCACAGTAAAAATTACCATAGGCAAGATCAGGGGTCCCCAAACTCTTTACACAGGGGGCCTCAGACCGTTGGAGGGCCGGACTATAAAAAAAAACTATGAACATAGAGCGTTGGCCTAGCGTGCGGAGGACCTGGGTTCGATTCCCGGCCAGGGCACACAGGAGAAGCGCCCATTTGCTTCTCCACCCCTCCGCCGCGCCTTCCTCTCTGTCTCTCTCTTCCCCTCCCGCAGCCAAGGCTCCATTGGAGCGCAGATGGCCCGGGCGCTGGGGATGGCTCTGTGGCCTCTGCCTCAGGTGCTAGAGTGGCTCTGGTCGCAACATGGCGACGCCCAGGATGGGCAGAGAGCATTGCCCCCTGGTGGACAGAGCGTCGCCCCTGGTGGGCGTGCCGGGTGGATCCCGGTCGGGCGCATGCAGGAGTCTGTCTGACTGTCTCTCCCTGTTTCCAGCTTCAGAAAAATGCAAAAAAAAAAAACAACAACAAAAAAAAACTGAACAAATCCCTTTGCACACTGCACATATCTTATTTTAAAGTAAAAAAACAAAATGGGAACAAATACAATATTTAAAATAAAGAACAAGTAAATTTAAATCAACAAACTGACCAGTATTTCAATGGGCACTGTGGGCCTGCTTTTGGCTAATGAGATGGTCAGTGTGCTCCCCTCATTGACCACCAATGAAAGAGGTGCCCCTTCCGGAAGTGCGGCAGGGGGCCGGATAAATGGCCTCGGAGGCCGCATGCAGCCCGCAGGCCGTAGTTTGGGGATCCCTGGGCAAGATCCAGCAATGGATGCTAAAATTAGCAGGCAAAGTTGAAGCAAAAAAAGAATATTTGCATAATTTCAAAGTATTTTCCTCAATGTTTAATAATTCCTAAAGGAAACAATAATAAGCTTACAATTGAGAATCTTGGCAGACATGATCTTAGGCAAGTGATCACAGTAAACATCACCCAAAATATTCATCAACATACCTCCTGACTTGATACATTGAGATGGACACATCACCACTGTGGTATCCTTCCTAATAATTCAATCTGATCATGAAAAACATTAGACAAACCCAATTTGAGGTATATTCCATAGATTAATTAATTAGTATTTTTCAGATGTGACAGTCATGAAAGATGAGAAGTTGTAACAGATTGGAGGAGTCTAAGGAGACATGACAACTGAATACAATGTGGGGGGTATTGGATCAGATCCTCCCATCCAAGTATTAACCAGCCTCTGAGATCAGACAAGATCAAGAGCATTCAGGGTGGTATGGCCATAGTCTTGGATTAGATCCTAATCTGAAAAAGGGTATTACCGGGAAAAGTGGTGAAACTCAAGTTTTTTATATTGTACCATGTCGATTCCTTAGTTTTGGTAAATGTTCTGTATGTACTTACATTAGGGGAAGCTGGGGGAAAGGTATACAGGAACTTGTACCTATTTTTGCAACTGCTCTGTATATCTAGAAATTTTTTAAAGAAATAGATTCTTTCCTATTGTTAGTTTTAAGAAATCACCTGTGTCTTCAGATTTTTTGTTTGTTTGTTTGTTTGTTTGTTGGCAGAGACAAAGAGAGAGAGGGACTGACAGGAAGGGAGAGAGATGAGAAACATCAATTCTTTGTTGCGGCTCCTTAGTTGTTCATTGGTTGATTTCTCATATGTGCCTTGATGGGGGGGGGGGGGGGGACTACAGCAGATCGAGTGACCCCTTGCTCAAGCCAGCAACCTTGGGCTCAAGCTGGTGAGCCTTGCTCAAACCAGCTGAGCCTGCGATCAAGCTGGTGACCTCAGGGTCTCGAACCTGGGTCCTCCACATCCCAGTCCGATGCTCTATACACTGCACCACTGTCTGGTCAGGCTCTTCAGATTTTTCTCTTTAATTTCATTCAGCACACATTTATACCAATAGTTCTCAAAGAGTGTTCCTGGACTAGCAGCATTAATATCAACTGAAGACTTGTTAAAAAAGAAAAATCTGAGAAGCTCTGGGTATAGGGCCTAGCAATGTGTTTTAACAAACCCTTCAGGAGATTCTGATGCATGCTAAAGTTTAAGAAATGATTTGTACCATCAATAAAAACTTAAGACTAGCACTCACCAGGTAGCTCAGTTGGATAAATCATCATCCCAATACACCAAGGTGCAGGTTCGATCCCTGATGAGGGCACATACAAGAATCAACCAATGAGCCTAATCAGTGGTGGTGCAGTGAATAGAGCATTGACCTGGGATGCTGAGGACCTAGATCTAAAACTCTGAGGTCTCTGGCTTGAGTATGGGCTGATCTGGCTTGCGTGCAGGCTCACCAGCCTGAGCGCAGGGTTGCCAACTTGAGTGGGGATCATAGACATGGTCACTGGTTTGAGCCCAAGTTCGCTGGCTTGATCAAGGGGTCACTGGCTCAGCTGGAGCCTTCTGGTCAAGGCACACATGAGAAGTAATTAGTAAACAACTAAAGTAACGCCACTATGAGTTGATGCTTCTCATCTCTCTCCCTTCCTGTTTGTCTCTCTCTGCCTTTCTCTTTAAAAAAAAATCAATCAATAAATGCATAAGTGGAACAACAAAATTGATGTTTCTCTCTCTTCCTCCTTCCATCCTGTCTCTAAACTCAATAAATTAAAAAAGAAAAAAATTATGACTAAACGGAAACATCTTTATTAAAATTTTGGCCAATTGTTAATAATGTTTGCTTACCATAAAGTATAACCAGTTTTCTTTTTAATTGTGGTAAAATAATGTAGCATGACATTTACCATATTAGTCATTTTAAAATGTATAGTTCAGTGGTATTAAATATATTCACATTGTTGTGTAACTGTCACCACTATCCATCCTCATAATTCTTTTCTACCCTATAAAACTGAAACTCTGTACCTGTTAAACAATAACTACCACTCCCCTCTTCTCCCAGTCCCTGGCATCCACTATTCTACTTTGTCTCTATGATTTGACTACTTTGAATATCTTGTATAAATGGAACCATACAGTCTTTATCCTTTTGTGATGGGTTTATTTCACTTAACATAATGTCCTCAAGGCTCATCCATGTTATAGTATATGTAATAATTTCCCTTTTTAAGGCTGGATACTATTCTGTTGTGTATATCTACCACATTTTGCTTATCCCTTAACCCATCAATGGACACTTGGATTGCTTCCACATTTTAGCTATTGTGGATAATGCTGCTGTGAACACAATATACAAATATACCCTCAGGACTGTTTTCAGTTCTTTGGGGTATATACCCAGAAGTGGAATTGTTGAGTCATATGGTAATTGTAATTTTTAATTGTTTCATTTTTCACAATAGCTATACCATTTTACATTCCCACTAACAGTGCACAAAGGTCCCAATTTCTCCACATCCTTGCCAGCACTTGTTTTCTGTTTTTGTTTTTGTTTTTTTACTAATACTCATCCTAATGGGGTGAAATGGCACCTTATTATACAATAGGTTTGATTTGCATTGCCCTAATCGTTAGTGTTTGTTGTTGAACATCTTTTTGTGTACTTGCCATCTATTCAAGTCCTTTGACCATTTTAAAATAACTAACACCCTCAGCTTCCATACATACAGTGAGCCGCAGCTACTCACATACTTGTTCATGAGCACATCAGTGGTTCTTATGGGCTTTTACTTTCTTTGTTTTCTCCTGTCTGCCTTTCCCTTAGTGTTTATACGTTTGGAGATTACAAATAGGATCTATTTAGGTGTTGATTTTGAGAAATAGGGCAGAATTTGAAAATTATAGATGACAATGTTTTCATATTTAAACCTGGTGTTTTTTTTTTTTTAATTCTCTTTACAGACTTATAACAGCTGTGCCAGACTCTGCTTAAACCAAGAAACAGTATGTCTAGCAAGCACTGCTATGAAGACTGAAAATTGTGTGGCCAAAGTAAGTAATGCTAATATATATTATACCGTATCATAACAATACCTTACCTATAGACATCTTCACTCACTGTTTCTATTAAAGACTATTGCAGTATTTTATATTTTAAAAAAGGATGTATCAGGCATATTTAATCTAAATTAGAATACAAATTGGAAACTTCATATTTTCAGTTACAACAGAATTTTTCAATTATGTATTCTGGTCACACTTTTGTCTAAATCATGTTTGTTGTTTGAGACTAGTTATGGATTATCACAAATAACTAAGATTTGTACAAGGAAATATACAATTATTTTTTAAGTTTGTTCATGACTGTTAGATGTAATTAAGTACCATTTACACCATTGCAAGAATTGTGAAATATGCTACAGAAAATCCAATTATTATATCACTATTGCTATTTAGTACATGGGTTAATAGTAGTAATATTCCTTTCAGTGATCTTGATCTGAGGGGACAAGTATATTTAAATCGTGCATATAAATTACCCTCTTTCTTATGTATAAATGTGTGCCATATCTGTAGTCTAAATACAAAAAAGAATCTTTCATATTAGAGATCTTACAATTTAATAATCTTATCAACTATGACTCACATTTTTTAATTACTCTAAAAGCTCTAATTACTGAGGCGCTTTAACCTAAATTTAGATAGCAGCCATTTTGATTCTTCCAAGAATAAGTAATATTCCAGTTTGGGCTCTGTTTTTAGACTTTTACTTCACATATCTGTAAAATTATTGCCTTCTATAACTGTTTTGTCACTATTACAACATTCTCAACTTTAACTCCTTTAAGTTTAATCTATTGTATTACACACTTAGGCTCTCAATTACTTATTGTTATTATTAGAACTGGTAGTCTCCATCCTTTGCTACAAAAATCAAAGGAAAGCAATATATATATTTTTTAATTTCTTAAAATATTCAGTGGTCTCTAGGCCTACTTTATCAACTGAAAATATGGCATAGGAAAATATAGTCAATGGAAATGATCCGTATAAGGAATGTCAGAATTTATTTAAAATTATGGTTTAAAGTTAAGTCATGTGTCTCTTAAATTAGAATGTCTTAATGATTTGCTGTAAAATATTGTATATATTATAAATTATATATATATATTTTATTTTTCAGTCATTAGGTTACAACTAGCAAATGTTGATTGACCCTATTTTGTATCCTTTAAAAATAATGTCTCCTTTCTGACCATACTGCTCTGTTTCATCACAAGTGGGTGACTTCTGGCTAAAGAAGCTAAAATCTTAACATGAGTACCGATCCCAGGACAGGGTGATGATGTTAATGAGTTTCATTGAGAGCTGTCCAAGTGAGCATCTGTTCCTTTTGTTTTCTCCATACTTTGTAAGCCAGGATCTCTGAGCTGTGTAGTTATGTTGGTGGGTGTCTGTGTGATGGGGTGGTTTGTTTTGGGGTTTTTGTTTTTTCTTTCTCTCTCACCCTCTGTTTCATTGGTGCATGGTTAGAAATCTGGTATCTGGCACAGTGGCACAATTTCTTCTATACTCTTGGGTGAGATATTAAGTTTGCTCATTGCTGCTCATCAGTCTGTTTCCTCTGCTCCCAGATTGTGACCCTCTCATCCTATTATTGCTTATTTCAACATTATTCTGACATCTATGTCCTTTCATTGTTTCCTTAAATACCCTAATTTAATAATGATTTCTATCATTTTTTTTATTGAAACTGGTTCCATCTATTGGCCCATGTCCTGTCTTTTGGTTCATTTCTTCAGACTTGAGCCAAATAAACAGTTGATCAATGCCAAATAAAGACATGTAGCTGAATTATTTTTTCTTATTAACAGCCTTCAGTGAGGTACCAATAACATGGGAATAGGGGAAGAATTTTCCCATTTTCATTTACATGTGTTATAGTATCTTATGATTCTGTGCTGTTTCTGTTGGCCTTGTTCATTGCTTGACCTTTGGAAGGTAATGACTTGCTACTATTTTTGTAGGTCTGCAAGCTTGTCCCTATTTCCTGCTCTTCACTTTTAGCCCTTAACTGAATAGTTTCGTCTGCTGCACTTGATATGGCTGCAGTGGTTTTTAACTTGGTACAGTGTCTGTTATTGATTCGGATTGTTCTCCAAAGTGGCCTTGAATGTCCAGCCATCTCCATGTGAGAGCAACTATAATATAGTGATAGCAACCATTTTTGGCTCTAGTTCAAAGCAGTAATTCTAATACGAGTGACTTTGGTTGGGGTAGAGATAGTAATTAAAGTCTATAACCTTACTATCTAATACTGTTTACATGCATTTTAGAGAAAACTTTAATACCAGTTATCCCCTTAAAAACAGCAATGGTGTTATGTTCAGACTACTAATAGTACATTGTATATAACTCTTCATTGCCAGAAATATCTTACAATAAATGTTTTACAATAGGCCTAAGAAAAGGGACCCATTAGTCCTCTTTAGAATATGAGAAAACAAAGTTGTAAGACAAACTACAGTATAGCCACCCTAGGTTAATAATAATCTTCTGAATCTCTAACTTAAAGAATGAGGCTTTAAAAAAGATTTAAAAATAAAAATGGAGGAAGGGTCATTTTATCAGTATAACTTAATCCTAGTAATATTTGGAGGTACTGAAATGTCTTATTTTCTTCCAAAGCCTTCCTTCTTACTAATTATAGGCCTGTATTTCATGAAATTTGTGTTTGGAACTTGATGAGCTTTGTTTTTATTGTAGCTTTAAATGGACAGTCATTATTGACTGCCAACTTAGTCTTCAAAATCAATAATTAGGTTGTACCTAATTGTCAGCCTTCATGATGTTTTGTAGTTGATAAAGACAACTAACTGGAAAAATGAGGAGCATTTAAATAGTACTGAAAAGTTTGGTTTCAGGCTTTTCCCTGATTTACCCTAACACACACGTGCGCACACACACACACACACACACACACACGAGTTAAAATTGAGTTGTTTGAACATATACCTAGATTTCTGTCCAAGTAGGAATAAGTACTCTATGTTTGGAAAATAAACCACTTCAGCAGTCCTTTGTAGATGTTCTTGTTGTTGTTTGTTGTTGTTATTGTTTTTTACTTGAGACTAATAATCTGTTTGGAACTGACTGAGACAGAAAAATGTGATGTTCCTTTCTACTTACTCCAGATTTTGATAGAAGACTTGTTTTATTTATTTCCAAAATTATATCCGCAGGAAACAAGCTGTTTAAATTCAGATTATGCTGAAGCAAAATGGTCCTGGTATGGGAAGCAACGTGCTGTTTTATGAGCACAGAGTCCCTTTTCTCATAACTGATTGATAGTAAATATTTTCCTGAAGAATTATTGCCAACCATGAACAGTGCAACTGTTTCACTTTTTTTCCGTGCTACTTGCTGTACCAGCCATTGTCGGTAATTAAGATCTACAATTCACAATGCAGACGTTTGCACTTCCTCTGGGTCTGCGCTTTTTATAAGGCATTTCAGCTGTTCAGAGTTTCTTTTGAGTTTTAAACTACACGTTAACAGGCTTCTTTAATATACTGTTCTACAACTAGCATGTCAGATGGTCCATTCGTCACACAGGCTCCTCTGTTGGGTCTAACAATTAGCTTTGTGGAGAATATATTTAGATTAACCATATTACTGAGGATGATGTGGTTGAAAAAACTCTACACATTAGGCTTATTGCTAAGGCAGGAATAAAGTTCAGAAGTAATATTTTTCCTTTCATCTTTAAATGTTCATATAAATTTAATGAGTTTTAATGGGGTGGGGGTTATAGAGAGGTTCTGAGAAATACTAGTAGAGTGACTTTTCCAAGTTTACTTTGAAGTAATAATAGAATCAAGGACCGTTGTGACAGACAAGAGTTTGTGTGTTTGTCATTTAAGGATATAAGAATACATAACCTTCTAGACGTGCATGATATTTAGGAATACAGACAAAGAGTACCAAACTGGACCGGCAGATTTACTGCACATTTGTTGTGTAATCAGCTTTAGGAACCCTACTTAGCATATGCCATTGGAGAGGAAAGTATGCATAGGAATCCTGGTCTGTATTAAAATTGGTAAAATTCGAAGTCATTTTCAACCATTTCAAGAAAATCAATTTAAAAAATAAAAAGTGACGATCTTCACGAATTATGCCTGAGAGTCGGAGTAACTACTTGCAGTTTCCTTACTACCTGCATTCATTGTTAAACACACAAGAGAAACAAGAAACTGAAACCTTAACAAAACAGGTTTAAAACTTTGCGCCGAGTGGAGATCAGACTGGCTGTTTTTAAGCCTGACGTCAGATGCATTGATTCTGCACGTTGGCCTCCATCTTCCAGCAGAGCAGATCTGCAGAGAAAGGCAGGACATCGGTTTCAGTGCTGATTTCCTGGTGGGCCCTTGAATAGAAGACAGAATTTAAACAAAGCCTTTCCACAGCACTTTTATTTGCCAAAAACCTAAAACTTTCTGTAGTTCTTTTGAGCTACAACCACAGTATTTCTGGAAACTTTTTTTCCTTGTGAACTCTTTATGAACCTTTTTTTAATAGCAGCGGTGGTTCAACTGTTGGGAACCACTGATACATCTGACTGAGATACTTCAAGATGCTAGGCTAGACCTTCTTCACATTTCTTTCTAGCCAGGAAGCTTATAAGATTGAGTTTGTCTTTGTGGATTGATCTAGATTAGCATGAGATGAGCCCAGTCAGTGTCTTCATCCATGAAAAAGGAAAGGTTGGGAGAGAGGGGTGAAGGAAGAAAGTTCTTCATCAAGAATTGACTGCAGTATTGCCTGCTGATGCATGTCAGATCACCCGCACGGAGAGATCACATGGCTCCTCCAAAAGTCAAACGATCAATTCGCCTCGTTTTGGCTCTGTACTTAATGCACAAACAGTGCGATCTGCGGGGCTGTAATTGCATTGTTAGGGCCAAGGAACAAGCCTGTGCCTTTTCAGCAGACAGCTGGCAGGGAGAGAGGCATGTTGTTAGGAAAGAGAGAGGCAAGGCAAATAAAATTACTGCTAACGCTCAGAGATCGGCAGGAGTCCTACTTGCCTAATCTTACCGGTGGGAGCAAGCGGCTGTTGTAATCCAATTATAGCAGCATAAGCAATTTGTTAGACACTCCGCATAATGTAACAATTTCCCAATAAACTCTGACTTGTAATAACGTCGGCAAGAGTCCGCATAAATCTGCCCGAATGGTGGGGGCTGAAGCGTTCGGCTGGGGGCTTGTAATTGGCACCATCAGCACGTTTTGCAGAGTGCAGTATGGTGCAGTCTTTTAGTGCAGGAATTTTAAGGAGAAAAGCATGCCACACGTTCTTAGAAAAAAGAAAAGTGACTGTTAAAAGGGGAGCAGCAAGAAGGGCATACTCTTGCCTGCACGTTACCTACCAATCTTAGTGTAGAAAGAAAACAGGAGGAAGCCATGTTTCCTTCTAATACTAAAGGGGGGAGAAGGGGGTGCCTGGTGGATTAAATTCCTATATTTAAAAGGCATCAGTTTTTATTATTTATACCCTCCTCCAGCCCCCCAAAATGCTGTTCAGACAGCATTTAGCTAACATTTTTATCTGTTCATAGCCAAGCAAGCCTAGAAATACGAAGTTTAAATCTATTTTCTTCTAGAGTTTAGCATTTTCTTTATAACCAGAAAATATAGTTTCTTTGTGCCAAAAACAGTTCTTTCTTTTAAAGATATTATCTCATTGAATATTAAACCTTTCTGGAGAGTTCTGTCTTCTGCTTTACGAAACTGTCTCTTACTGAAGGGTTTTAAAACCCAGCTTGTTGTTTGCTTAGCTGGCTTTACTACACTGCTTATTTTACAATTCTGAAATATATTGTGAATATATATGTTACTAGGATTAGTAATCTTTCTTGTTGAACACTTACATTGTATGAGAATACATTTTTTTTTTTTACTTTAAAACTACCTGTAAGGTTATTACAGAAATAATTTTGACTCCTAAGTCATAAAATTTTTGTTTTGGAAAAATATTTGTTGTTTTGTGGAGAAAATAAAACCTCCATTATTTATTGATTGATTAGAATTTCCAGTCACAGAATAGAGTTTGTTATTTATACGAGGTATAGGATGTGGAGAATACTCATAGATTTTAGTTAATAAACAGGTTTTCATCCAACCGAGTGTGCATTAAATGTTATCTATCTACTTTCTTATGCCAACCCGACTCTTCGTTGTTGTTAATTTATATCAAAGCCAAGCATTTGAAATAAGAACAGAATTCTTCAGAATATCATATTGCTGTGGGTATTATTACAATAAATATTTACTTTCCGTATAAACATTTTCTTCTGAAGCAAATGCTGCCTCGTTTGACTGGAGCTATATCAATAAACTGTGGTACCTCTAATAAAGCCACTCAGTGTCTGAGTTTAACTAATGGCTGATTTTCATGGCTTTGACAGTGAGCTGTGTGCGTTATTTTCTCCTGATATTGTAAAAATAATGAGAGCAAATTAGAACAATCAGTTTACACAGATAGCTCCTGATTGGAGGCGATGGGCAATATGGCAGCAGGTAATCCATCTTCGGGCTCCTGTCACATTAACTTCAGCAGTGTGAAAAGATCAGGTGGTGGGAAGCAGGGATCCTGCCCAATCGGAACACTGAAATTAATGAGAAGAGCATTGTTCTGTGATCAACCTTTCAATTAGCGAGACTGGAAACGGAGGGAGTGATGAAAACAGCAGCACAGCCGCACAATGCCAGGCACAGTTCCTGACAAGGGGAAAAGTCTGTGGGTTTTTAACTTCACATTTTTCTTGCAGTATATAGACATTATGTTTCCACATTAGAGCTGGTTCACAGATTTTAAGAAATACTGCCTGCTTCCCAAAGTAGTGTCACAAATATGGTTGATGTGTTAATAATCTATAAACTATAATTCTGTCCTGGAGCATTTAGGATTTTGATCTCCAGAACACTTTCTTTGGTATTGCAAACTGGATTTTAACTTCTGAATTTTTAAAAATCAGATGATCAGAGAAATTAAATTTTAAAAAGTTCTGCCTTGTCGACCTACCACCATCCCACCCTTCCAGTTTAGTTGCAAATAGCATGAGATTTTTCTGGTTTGGAGCAATTCTGTCACCTTTTGGGTTGCATAAAAGAGGAGCAAAATCCAGGCAAGTAAGCGATGACATATTTAAAGTGTGTTTGTTTCCTGGTTCTGTTCATTAGGAAATTTATTGTTGTTTTTAGTTGTTTTGTTTTAATGCCATTAGTTTTTCAGTATTGGGGGCTGTGTGATTTCCATTTATTTAATTGAGAATTGAATATCAATGAATGATGTTTATAGGAGGAAGAGGGGAGAAATCTATGCAGTAACTGTGACTAAAGGCTGATTCATCCACTTAACACTCAATTATACCAAAATTGTAACCTTGTTAATTAACCCTGTAATATGAGAAAATATGAATAAGGCTACGGAAGATATGAATGAGCCAAATTTTCACTACCAAATCAGTTTTCTGGACTTTCTTTAGCAGGCTGTAAATGAAGGAAAGTTGTGAGGCCTAATAATATATCTATTATAGGCTATGTAAATGAATCCAGATATCTTCCATAGATATATAAATAAACTTGTTTTCTTGATATTGACAGTTAATTGACTTAAGCATTTATTTAAAGTATTAATACATAAAAATTAGTTATCAGTACCCATCTGAGTATAGCAAGAAAGAGCCTAAAGAATAATACAAAATATTCAGGTTAACTGTAAGATCATCTTTTCTCATCATGGTTAATAAGACTGTATATATACACACACATATATATATTGCTAACAGTGATTCTTGTAGCCCTAAGATACTATATTTACAAAATGCAAGTCCCTGGTATTATACCTCTGTGCAAAACTTATAAAACAGAGGCACTTTACTTCCCCCTGGTACCTATCTCTCTATGATTCTTCTCCATAAAATTTTTAGTAGACTTTTTGAATTCTGTCAGAAACCTGGTTTTTGTTTTTGTTTTTTGAGTGATAATGAGCTTTTACTGAAAATACATATTTACTGTATTTTTCACTCCATAAGACGCACCTGACCATAAGACACACCTAGGGTTTTAAGGAGGAAAATAAGAAAAAAAATATTCTGAACCAAATTGTGTGTTAAAATATTTAATAAAATACCATATTTTTCGCTCCATAAGATGCATGGGCATTTCCCCCTCCACTTTTGGGGGGGGGAGTACATCTCATGGAGTGAAAAATACGGAGTATTTAGACTAATATGTATCAGTATTTCACAATTAGTGACTTAATACTAAGTAGTCTCTAGGACTTACCCCGTCTACTCTTTAAGAGAATGGTGCTGCTGTGCATATTAATACACTGCTCACAAAAATTAGGGGTTCAAGGAACGTGCAGATAGTCCAGTACTGTGTGCGTTTTCACCAATGAAATAAAAGTTGGTTTTGCATCTCATTTGCATAATTGAACAACTTTCTTTGATTTGTTGTTTGCTTTTCTGATGTTCATGTTAAATTTAAAAATATCAAATGCTTTTTTTTATTGCTTCATATTCATTTTGAAATATCCCCTAATTTTTGTGAACAGTATATTTTAAAGACCACTTGTTAGAATTCTGCAGGATACTTTTTTGCACTCCTTATCTGGGAGAGAGATTTTTATTCTTATAGCTTTTATGGATTTTTGTAGCTTGTCAGTCTCCTCTCTCCTAGTTTGACAGTTTCAGAAGCCTGGGCTCATAAGCTCTCTATGAATAAATATGTTCTTAGTTATATGGTATAAATAGATCACTTACAAAGCTTGTGAAACCTGAGCTCTCCTTTTGAACCTTTTAGTATCCATGAGCTCAGGATCCATACATGTTAAATTTTATTCTTGTTTCATGACTTCAGCTTATAAAGCAAATGAGCTATGAATTCAAATGTCTGTTCTCTATACCAAGTTTCATGTATTTTTTCCTTTTTTCTATGATTCTGGAATTCCATATGATATAGTGATCTTGCCAATATTTGTTATTGTTGTTACAGTTCTTTTCCAGTAAGATTTGCTTAAGATCAGTGTTAAAATAGATGTCACTTTTATGAGGACGTCTTTTTTTGTTTATACTAGTAATTACACAATGTCTAACCGGCTGAATGACTAAGAAACTCCTTTTTTGATTTCCTAACGGAGCTAGAGTTACAAAGTCACTTTAAATTCTACTAGTCCCAAATCTCATCAGTAGAGTTCACTTTAGAGAGCTTTTTATTAGTCTAACCCTTTGGAGTTCACCCTTACACCCTTATGTAAAGTTCTTATGTATGAAACCAGTTGAATCTCTTGAGGCTATTATAATCCTTTTAAGCCTCACTCCCCACCCCCACCACTTTTTTAGTTTCTTATATATGTTCCTATATAAGGAATTGAAATGTGTCCACTTTCTTTTTTGTGTGTCTTCAGGATGGAAGGCCTTTTTCTTTTTTTTTGAGAATACATTGTTATTTTTGCCCCTGTGTTTAGGTACTGTAGTGCTACCTATGTGATGTATTCCTTTTTTGTGTGTGTGTGTATTTTTCTGAAGTTGGAAACGGGGAGGCAGTCAGACAGACTCCCGCATGCGCCCAACCAGGATCCACCCGGCATGCCCACCAGGGGGCGATGCTCTGCCCATCTGGGGCATTGCTCTGTTGCAACCAGAGCCATTCTAGTGCCTGAGGCAGAGGCCATGGAGCTGTCCCCAGCACCCGGGCCAACTTTGCTCCAATGAAGCCTTGGCTGCGGAAGGGGACGAGAGAGACAGAGAGGAAGGAGAGGGGGAGGGGTAGAGAAACAGATGGGCGCCTCTCCTGTGTGCCCTGGCTCTTCTCTGTGCCCAGGCCAGGAATCGAACCTGGGACTCCTGCACGCCAGGCCGATGCTCTACCACTGAGCCAACCGGCCAGGGCCTATGTGATGTATTTCAATTCTTACATGAACCTGATGAAATGGATATTACCCTTATTTTACAGTAAAGGAACTTGAAGCTTAGGGAAGTTAAACCTTTTCCCAAGATTTCACGTCCCTAAGTTGTAGAGTCAAGTTTTGAACTCAGATCTAACTTCAGAGTCCCTGCTCTACTACACCCTGTTACCTTTCAAGTAGTATTTAGAGGTCTCGTGTATCTCTCCTACTATTATAGTTGGTCTCACACTAAGAAGCACCTATAACTTTTCTACATTTGAGTTCTATAGATTTTTGACATCTAGCAAATGTTATTTCTTTATTTCTAGCCCTTTCTGTGACACTCCTCTATTACTTATAAAATACCTAGTTCTGACTGAACTGATCCAAGTACTCTATTCAGAAAACTTAACTATCCTGGGTTACCTACTCAGTAATTCTACTATGTAACTTTAAATGTTTACTCAGTAATAATCACCTACCTTATAAACATAGGCCTTAAAAGATCTAAGATGACTTTGTGGCTCTATGTTCCATTGCTCTACATATAAAATAAGTGGAACAGTATGAGTCCAGATACTGTTCAAGGTGGTGATTCATACCTTAATAATTGTTTTAGAAGTTGTTGTTGAATACAGATCTCGTCCTACTGTCTGTTAAGATTTATGATATAAACATACTTGGGCAGTCCTTTTATACCAAAGATTTATTTTTCCTGGTTAAGCTTAGTAATTAACTTTGTCAATTTAAAATATGTCCCTTAAAGCTTCAAAGCCCAGGCTCTGATTGAACTTAAGTAAAAATTTTTATAGTTTTGTGTATGCTTCTAGCTAGTTTGGTGATTGTGAAGACATGATGAAGGTTAATAGGTGGATGCTGATATCCTCCATATCAGACAGCAGAGAGGAGGCTTGGGACAGGAGTTAAATGGTTAAGAAGAAATAGGTTCAGCAAAGGCAAAGGAAAACAAAAAGCAAACAGACCTTAATGAGAGAGAGAGAGAGAGAGAGTAAAAATCTCCCTGTATATTCTCTAATGTAAAGAATAGAAGTTTTTGATAGTTAAGGTTAACATAAATGTCATGCTCAAGCTTGTAAAAATATATATTCAAACTTGCTTACATGAAGCACTAAGACCATGACAAACAGGAATATTGAAATATTCTAAAAGAATGGACATAAACTTAATTATGTTTATACTTCAGACATCACTTCTTTAACTTTATCCACATTTTTTAGAATATTTAACAGCATTAGTAATTTAATTATAAAGTTATTTTTAAATCTGAGAGCAAGCCAAAAGGGAAATATAGAGAGAAAACCATGTTTAAAAAGAGATGGTTCCTACAGTGTTAACTATGGAGTGTGTAGCGTGACTCTGTAATGGAATATCATGGCAGGGGGTATAATACTGTAAATAAGATGAATATGCCACTTGTGGATTAATGGGCAACCTAAAGAGTGGCTTTATTTACATCGATGTGTGAGGTTCGTTTTCAGTTTGTGTGTTTTCTCTTATTGTGATTAGAGTACTTATAAACCTGATAGTTTAATTAGAGAACTTTTGAAAAAAATGTTTCCTTTAATCCTGATATTAATACGCATATACACACACACAGGTGTTTATATGATATTTTGGTAGGATTAATAAAGTATCATCTTAGCCTTTAAAATTGATAGGTTAAAGGAGTTTTCTTTTAACTTTTTCTTTGGGTAACACTTAAGGGTTCTGAAGTTAAATCCAAGAAATATAGCTCTTTTATATTTTGTTATAAATGATAAGGAGTAGGTGTAGATACCAGATGTATCCAGATGACAGTAGATTCTGTTTGCAGTGATATAGTGTTGTGGCTATGGGATGCTTTTCAAAGGTTTGATTACAAAGTAATGTAAACTTGAATACATGCAGCCTAGAGTCACCGTCTCATTATAACATGAAAACATGCAAGAAGCATAGATTCTAAATGAGAGCTTTATGTAACTATTATTTTTAGTCAATTATTTGGGTTGCTGTTGATTGTCAATTAATACTATTATTGATGCTCTTGAAATTTCAAAAGTTTGTAATTGAGACAATTACTTACTCCTTGCTTTCTCTCAATTGAAAATGTTTGATAAAAGTTCCTTATAAAAGGCAAATTGTATGCAAAAGGTAGACCCTCAGATTATATTTGTTGAGTCTGATTGACTTGAAAACAAACAAAAAAATTTGAAATATGTTTATAGTATTAAAATCCAGAGATTGTGTCATCAAATATGACAGCCTTTTGCACTATTACTTACTGAATAGTCACAGTGTGCCAGACACTGGGCCAAGGGTTTGTTTGTTTTTTTCCTTTTAAGTGAGATGACAGCATGTCTTTTTTTTTTTTTTAATTTTTTTTTTAAAATTCATTTTAGAGAAGAGAGAGAAAGGGAGAGAGAGAGACAGAGAGGGAGAGAGAGAGGAGAGAGAGAGAGAGAGAGAAGGTGGGGAGGAGATGGAAGCATCAACTCCCATATGTGCCTTGACCAGGCAAGCCCAGGGTTTCGAACCGGCGACCTCAGCATTTCCAGGTCGACGTTTTATCCACTGCACTACCGCAGGTCAGGCTGGGCCAAGGGTTTTTATATACTGTATACACTCTCACTTGAATCCTCACAGTCTTATTGAGCCATAACCCCATTTTACGTACAAATAAAATAGAACTCAGATCACGCAATTTACCCAAGGTATGTTGCAGAACTGGAATTTGAACCCAGACTGTCTGGCCCAATGGCCTGTGCTTTCAGCCACTGTGTTTTGTAAATTTTAGTACATAGAAATTATGGTAGATGTAGCAAATAGGAGATTATTTACAGAATTCTCTATGGTGCCTATTATATGGTAACAATTTATTAACACATAGCCAGAATTTGAAAAATATGGAAGTATGCAAATTGGTTATATAAAATCATGATCTAATAATACATTTAGGTTTTTATTCTTCTTTTGCATATACAAGATTTTCCTTTTCTGCATTCCATGAGAAATGATAAAAATCAAAAATACCTCAATTAGCAACCACAAACAAGTAAAACTGTTAATTGAACCTTGTAATCTCCTCTGCTGTCTGTAAGGCTTTTCTTTTCAGGCTTTGATTGTGTGTAATAAAACTGTTGCTTAATTAATGCCAGGGTTCTGAAGCCTTAGGATACCACAAAATAGAGTGAAGTGGAGAAACCAAAGGCAGCTTCAAATAGCTTTTCTGTCATGTTAATTTAGATCTGTCATTCTTGTTCTAGTTCATGATATACGGCTCCCAGCAGAGACTAGGTGAATTGAAAAAGAAGCAGTAGTGAATCTCGTTTTAGGAAAAACACAACTCATGATTGAGGCTCTCAGTAGGTTAATGAATAACTGTTATCAGACAATATTTCATTTCCTAGTTTGAGCTGCCCTTGGAATGAATGTGGCCATGTTAATGTGACCAGCAGACATGGTGCAAACCCAAACTAAGTGGTGGCTTGGCATCATGGTTTAGTGGTAGGTGCAGGAAAGATCCAGGGCTGACCTTCATGGAGCACTACTGCCTTTGGCAGAGGGGTGCTTGTGTGTAACCAGAGCACAAGAGAGGGCCTTGTACTGAGTTGTATTAATCACCATTTAGAATGCTAAAAAAAAAAGCAACAACAAAAATTTCCTTGGAAACTGCTAAAGTTT
This sequence comes from Saccopteryx leptura, assembly GCF_036850995.1. Taxonomy (NCBI): domain Eukaryota; kingdom Metazoa; phylum Chordata; class Mammalia; order Chiroptera; family Emballonuridae; genus Saccopteryx; species Saccopteryx leptura. The sequence goes on along the minus strand of NC_089515.1, from coordinate 26,093,978 downwards.
TCTTTAACTATGGACACACTTTTTGAGGGATCTCCATGCTAAAAACAAGTTGATAGGAAATGTTTGTTTCATATTATAACTCAAATTATTTCTGAATTTTAGAATGCAGAATAGTGAATAACATGTAATAGTCTTCACTAAAATGAATTTACTTTTAAGGTGACTCTACATTCTCTTCTTTTTCATTCTCATTCTCTCTCCTTGATTCAAGAAGCTCATTAATTATAGCTAGTTTCATAGTTCTATTACTTTTAACAAGAGTTTTGAAAAACTGTATTTCTTTCAGGGTGGGGAAGAATGCAAAATGAAGCCCCTTTTATTTCTGGCTACATTCCTTGATGGTTGTATTACAGTCTTTGAACTTTTAGAGCATGCTCAAATTCTGCCTGGAGTACATAGGATTACAACATCATATCTAAATTATACTGTCTGGCTATATCCAAACATGAAATAGACATTGCTGAGTGGAAGCATTGATATCATAATTTCAAATGGTTAAGGTGTCAGTGGAGAAGGGAGTTTACAAGCATGGGAAAAAAATACAGGCTTCAATCTGAATAGGTTTCTATTGTCCAGGGGGTTATTTAATGCTAATAAATACTTGTTTAGAATGGCTGGAACTAGGTTAAGTGTTTATAGCCAAACCTTTCTCTTCTCCACCGAAGAGCAAGGTTCTCCTAACACTGACCTACTTTGTTCTTATCCAGTACTGTAGGGACAATGGTTATGCAGCCATGGAGAGAAAAATAGATGAAGATCAGAAAAATTTTTCTGTAGGAAGTGCTTGGTAGCATGTTCCTTTGTTGGTGAGACACAATGTTGCCACAAATCATGTATAAATATTCTAAATTCTTTAATATTATAACAGTTGTAACCATTTTTAAGCATCCTTTCTAAGTAGATATTTCTCTCCTGGCTTTCTGTATTGTGAACTTTATAAAACTGGCTTAGGCAGCCTATTAATTATTCATACCATAGCAACAATTAAAGCAAATTAAAAATAAAAATCGCCATATTGCATTTAACCGTGGGCAGCACCAAAATGTGTCAGCTCTGTAAGAGCCTGTGGTGTTTCCTTAGTTAAAAGTGCTAGAGGGAGCTCTAACCTTGTTCAGCGTAGTGGCATATGGGAACAATTGTCTGTATGTGGCCTTAGGGTTGCAATTGAAGACAGAGGCTAACGCTGTTCCATGGCAGAAATTTAAATCTTTTTTATTAGAACTTCCTGTTTCTTTTATATCAGAAAATAAGGATTAGGGCTATCTATCTATTACCAAACAGGACTTTATTCACCCTTCTCTCTCTTTCTATGAATACTCTTTCTACTACAGTATTCAGAAGACCCTCAGTTTGACTCAATAAATTTTCAAAAAGTGATGCCAAGATTCTTTTTAAAAGAAAGAGGAAAGTAAAGTACAAGAACATTCCAGAAGCCTAATCCTGCCCCCCTTCCAAGGGTGGTAACCATTACCTCACTTCTAACATCATACATTAGTTTTGCCTGTTTTGGACCTTGTATAAGTGGAATCATACAGTGCATCATTTACTGTTTGACTTATATCACTCAACATAATTGTTGAGAGTCATATTGTTGTATATAGTTGTAACATTTTTATTCTCATTGATGTGCAGTATTTCATTGTGTAACTATACCAGATTTATTCATTTTATTGCTGATGAATATTTGAGTTGCTCTCAGATTTTGATAACTACAAAATATTATATATATGTATATGTATATATCTTTTTCCCCCCGTGTGTGAATATGTACAATGAATACACGTATTCTGTGTAACTAGAAAGAGAACTGGAATTGCCAAACTGGTGATATCAATTTACTGTATTTTCCCCATGTATAAGATGCACCCTTTTTCTTTTTTTCTTTTTTCTTTTTTTTTAAGAGATGACTCATTTTTTTTTTTTAATTTGATTCAGTCTTAAATGTTCATGATTTCCCACACAATATACTCCTCTGTGCATGCCATCAAGGGCTTTGGTGAGACTTTTTTTTTTTTTTTTTTTTTTACAGAGGCAGAGATAGACAGGGACAGACAGACAGGAACGGAAAGAGATGAGAAGCATCAATCATCAGTTTCTCGTTGCGCGTTGCGACTTCTTAGTTGTTCATTGATTGCTTTCTCACATGTGCCTTGACCGCGGGCCTTCAGCAGACCGAGTAATCCCCTGCTGGAGCCAGCGACCTTGGTTCTAAGCTGGTGAGCTCTTTGCTCAAGCCAGATGAGCCCGCGCTCAAGCTGGCGACCTTGGGGTCTCGAACCTGGGTCCTTCTGCATCCCAGTCCGATGCTCTATCCACTGCGCCACCACCTGGTCAGGCAGATGCACCCTTTTTCAAAAAATTTGGAGTCTAAAAACTGGGTACATCTTATACAGTGATTGTGGCATTTCAAAGGCTATAGATGGAACTGAGGACGAGGCAATATATATGAAGACAGTGATTCATCATCAGACACAGATGAAGACAAGCTAATGGATGAGAGTTTTGACAGTAATGAGGACTTGTATGAATTTTATGATGAATAAAACTTGAGTTCAATAATTATGTAATACTTTTTTTTTTTCTTCAAATTTTGGGCCCCAAAATTAAGGTGTGTCTTATCTACAGGGAAATATTTATACGTTATACTCTCTAGAGCAGTGAATGAGAGTTCCATTTTTCCTTCGTTAACCAATTTTTGTCTAGCTTTTTATTGTACTATTCTGGTATTGTATAACAGCAGTATCACATTATAGGGTGTTTTTTAACATATAACAAAATTTAGGGTTTTTTTACATTTAAAGTCTTAACCATTCTTGAGTGTACAATTCAATAATGTTAATACATTTACATTGTTATCGCTTGTTTTTGTTGTTTTTTATTATGAAAAGCTTAACAAATTTATATGTCATCTTTATGCAGAGGCCTTGTTAATGTTCTCTGTATTGTTCCAATTTTAGTTTGTTTGCTGCTAAAGTGAGCAGGTTATTACTTGTTTTTAATCTAAATTTTTCTTAACACCTAAAATTGAGCATCTTTTTATATGTCGATTGAACATTTAAATGTGAAGTGCCAGCCTGACCTGTAGTGGCACAGTGGGTAAAGCATTCAACCTGGAACGCTGAGGTCGCAGGTTCAAAACCGTGGACTTGCTGGGTCAAGGCACATACAGGAAGCAACTATGACTTGATGCTCTTTGCTCCTCCTGCTCCCTGCCTTTATCTCTCTCTCTCTCTCTTTCTTTCTCCCTCCCTTCTTCCCTTTCTTCCCCTTTCCCCCTCTCCCCCTCTCTCCGCTTTCTAAAAAAAATCAATTTTTTTTTAAAGTCTTTCCCATTTTTCTACTGGGTTTTACGTATTTTTTTTCTTTTTTTTTTAAATTTATTTATTGCTTTTCGAGAGAGAGGAAGAGAGAGAGACAGAAAGGCAGAAGAAACATTGATTGGTTCTTGTTTGTGCCCAGAATGGGGATCGAACCTACAACCTTTGCATATTGGGATGATGCTCTAACCAACTAAGCTATCTGACCAGAGCTGTTTTTCTTTTTTTTTCTTTTGTATTTTTCTGAAGCTAGAAACGGGGAGGCAGTCAGACAGACTCCCGCATGCGCCTGACCGGGATCCACCCGGCATGCCCACCAGGGGGCGATGCTCTGCCCATCCGGGACGTCGCTCTGTTGCGACCAGAGCCATTCTAGCGCCTGGGGCAGAGGCCATGGAGCCATCCCCAGCGCCCGGGCCATCTTTTGCTCCAATGGAGCCTTGGCTGCGGGAGGGGAAGAGAGAGACAGAGAGGAAGGAGAGGGGGAGGGGTGGAGAAGCAGATGGGCGCTTCTCCTGTGTGCCCTAGCCGGGAATCGAACCCGGGACTTCCGCACGCCAGGCCGACGCTCTACCACTGAGCCAACCGGCCAGGGCCAGAGCTGTTTTTCTTAATGATTTGTGGTTTTTTAAAATAAATCCTGGGTACAGGTCCTTTGTCTGATACGTGTGTTGCACATATTTTCTCCTACTCTATAACTTGCCTTTGCACTTTTTAAATGATGTCTATTGATGAACAAAGTTTCTTAATTTTCATATATTTCAATTTATCAGTTTTTGTTTTATATAATTAGAATTTTGACATTCTATTTAAGAAATCTGTGTCTACTACCTCAGTGTAATGAAGATATTCTTATTTTTTCTTCCTAAATTTTATTATTTAAACCTTTTACATTTAGATCTAAAATCCATTTTTTAAAGATGTTTATTTTATTGATTTGAGAGAAAGAGAGACAGAGACAGGAACATCACTCTGTTCCTCTATGTGCCCTGACCGGGGATTGAACTGGTGACCTCTGCTTCAGGATGATGCTCTAACCAACCGAACCATCCGGCCAGAGCTAAAATCCATTTAATTTTTGTGTGCAGTAATAGGTACAGCTGATATTTTTTTAATATCATATGCAGTTGATCCAGCACCATTTATTAAGATACCCCGCTGTGCTAGATTGCTTTCTTTTTAAAAAAATAAAATTTATTGGGGTGACATTGGTTAATAGGATCATATAGGTTTCAAGTTTACATTTCTATGATACATGATCTCCATATTGCATTGTGTGTCCATCACCCAAAGTCAAGTCATCTTCTGTCACCATATATTTGGCCCCCTTTAATCCCCCCATCTCCTTCCTCTGGTAACCACTATACTCTTATTTGTGTCTATGCGCCTCAGTTTTAAAGATTTTATTTATTGATTTTTAGAGAAAAAGAGGGCAAGAAACATCAGCTTGTAGTTGCTTCACTTTAGTTGTTCATTGATTGTTTCTTGTATGTGCCTTGACCAGGCAAGCCCAGGCTTTGAATCAGTGACCTCAGCATTCCAAGTCAATGCTCTATCCACTGCGCCACCACAGGTCAGGCTGTGAGTCTCAGTTTTATATCCCACATGTTAGTGAAATCATATAGTTCTTAGCTTTTCCTGACTGACTTATTTCACTTAGCATAATATTCTCAAGGTGATAAGCAGTTGACCCAGTACCATTTATTAAAAATATTTATTTCTCTCTGTACTGTATTGTTTTCTTTGTCATAAATTACATTTACATGACTGTATATGTATGGATTTTTGTCAAATCTTGACCTCTGATGGTAAACCCTCTAGTTTTGTTGTTATGCTTTAATATTACCTTGGTTATTCTTGGCTATTTGCATTTCCATATAAAATTTAGAGTCAACTTGCCAATATTTACCATCTGTGACCTTTGTACCGCCTCATATAGCACTTGCACATAGAAAGTTCTCAATATATTTGTTTAAATGAGGTAACTCAGTGCACACAGAAGTTCCTTAACTGTAATTTACTCTGATTTCACCCAGAGCCTTAAGAGGCTGGCTTACTGGGCTGCTCTTTCCATCTAATCACATTTTAAATTATTTTTTTCTTTCTTCACAGTTCTATCACCAGTCACATCAGCTAATGGTGGCCAGACAAGTTAGCTAATTTTAAAATATTTTAATTCCTAATTCCCCTTCCTGGAGAATTTGGTATGGAGTTTCAGTTCAAACTTCAGTTTCAGAGTTTGGTGGGCATGTCCTGATACAACCTGAGTTGCTGCAATGGTTTCTACATATAGCAAACAATAATAGGTCCTTTATTGAGCATTTATGTGCCAGACTTAATGTGCTTAATATTTTATACATAATCTCCTGTATTTCTTTAACAACCCTGGGAAATAGGTGGTACTATCCCACTTTTCATGTGAAAAAATATTGAGGCTTACAGAGAAGAACTAGCTTACTCAAGCCTACATAGTTTGTACATTGCAGACACAGGGCTTGACCTAGGCTTGGCTGGCACTATGTAGTGTGCTTCCTTTAAAATAATAATTTATTTTTACTTTATAAGTAATGCCCAGCCTCCTTGCTATTATCCCTAGAACTGTCCTCCAGAAAGTCTGTTTCTGTCTTCCAACTCACCCCAACCTACCCTATCACTGCTACTGTCTTAGTCCAAGTCCATTCTGATAATCAGCCCACTCTTCCAGCTTTACTCACTTACAATATAGGCCCTTTAGATTGCTCACTATCAAAAAATGCCATCACCATGGAAATTGATACCACAAATTCTGTTTGTATCTTTCAATGAAACTTGATCTTTCAAATGGAAATTGAGTTCCAGTTCTTTCCATAATCATTTCTTATAGGAGCTAATATGCCACCTTAATCTTGAGAACACCTGTTGACCTTTGGAATCTGAAAGAATAAAATGTCTCTAAGATATAGCAAGCTATGGGCTGTACTGCTGAAAATTCAACTGGCAGAGAACAGCAGCCATCTAAATGATCGTGACCACTATAACCTTGATAAAGCGTTCAGAGGATCCCAGTAGGCTTTCATAACTATTTGCAGATTCTTCATGTAGCCCTGCTGCTTTGATTTGGCCCTAAATAAAACAAGTTGGTATATTAAATTGATATAATTTTTTTTATGCCATCACATGAAGTAAAGGGATTTTTAATAAGCAGATTCATTTATTGACAGTTTTTTAGAAAATCTTCTCTTAAATACCGGGAACTATTCTAGGTGGGGAAATAAGAGAGTAAAGAGAAAGAAATGAGACAAATTGAGACACAAGAAGACATTGTTAGGTCTTCAGATTCTAGTGTAAGCCCTGAGAAAGGTTAACACTTAAAATGTTTTAAATTCTTAATTATGGGATATTTTAGCATGCAGAAAAAATCGGAATAATAATGTTACCTAGGTACCTGTCACTCAGAATGATAGCATTTTTTTGCATAAAAAACTCAATTGTTGCAAAAAAAAACTTGACTTATTCTTGGCATTTTGAAATATATTGCTTGCCCAAATAATATTATGAAAAATATTTCTCTTTTTACTTGACAAACATCCTTAAATTCTAATATGCTGGTTTCTTAGTAAGAAAATGTAAAGGCTGAGTCTCTATTTTTAAATTTTTTGCTCAGCTCTTTTAATACACCATAGAACTGAATCATAGACTCCAAATATAAAAGCCAGACTGAACCTCAGGTGATCCTGTTCACCCACTCATTTTACATTTGACATCCTGTAGTAATAGAGACCTGCCAAGATCACATAGCTAATCAGTGATAGGGTTGGGTCATAATGCTGCCTCATTTTTGTTGTAGGGCTATTTACATGTGTGTCAACTATAAGAAAACATTTTATGAGGGTTTGTTTCCAAAGCATCAAATTTCAGTATATATTCCTTAAACAGAAAATAGAAACAGTAACTTCAGAACATTGGACTCAGAAAAATTTCATGGGGAAAAATTGCTACCTTTGATTTTCATATTTATAGTGCTGTATGTGAGCTGAAGCCATGCCCAAGTGAAGTAGAAAGGTTGGGTGGTAAATAAGGCAATGTCTTTATAGAAACCATTTCATGCTTTAGGAAAGCCAGGTTCTACCAAGAAAGAATACAATTCCTATTTCTAAATCAAGTGCATTATGAAGTAACTGTCTTCCTGATTTTCATATTTTTCTCCTACCTTGATCCTGGAAAACAAAATTTTTTGTGACCTTCTAGATTCAGTCTTTCCTCAGAAACACCTAAAACCTGCAGTTTATGGCCCATGGAACCCCATAAAAATAGTGCCATGTGAGGGAAATGTAAATAACCTTCAGACAAAATCACAAGTTAATGGGGTTGTTTTTTTTTTTGCTGGTTTGTTTTTTTTGTTTGTTTTTGTTTTTTTGTATTTTTCTGAAGTTGGAAACGGGGAGGCAGTCAGACAGACTCCCGCATGCACCCTACCAGTATCCACCCGGCATGCCCACCAGGGGACGACGCTCTGCCCATCTGGGGCATTGCTCTGTTGCAACCAGGGCCATTCTAGCGCCTGAGGCAGAGGCCATGTAGCCATCCTCAGCACCCTGGCCAACCTTGCTCCAATGGAGCCTTGGCTGTGGTAGGGGAAGAGAGAGACAGAGAGGAAGGAGAGGGGGAGGGGTGGAGAAGCAGATGGGCGCCTCTCCTGTGTGCCCTGGCCGGGAATCGGACCTGGGACTCCTGCACGCCAGGCCTTTGCTCTACTACTGAGCCAACCGACCAGGGCCCTTTTTGCTGGTTTTGAGAGAAAGGAGGGTGGGTTCTGATGCTAGAATTTTAGTCTGGTTTCTGCCCTAGCTTTGTCTTTGCTGATTACTAAAATAAAGTACTGTACAGAGTCTAAAGCAGCGGTTCTCAAGCCATCGGAAATATATATTTTATTTAAAAATGTATTGTGTAATAAATATGTATTTTCCAATGGCTTTAGGCGACCCCTGTGTTTTGGTCGTTCGACCCCCGCCAGGGTTGCGACCCACAGGTTGAGAACCGCTGGTCTAAAGGAAGCTAAATGTACCCTGTACCCTATAGGATGTTAGCTCTTTGGTAGAAACCAGTAATACATTGAAAGTCTTGTTACCACTCTTGTATTTTCTTTACTTTCTTCCTTTAATAAAGTTGAGTTGTGTGGGAATATGTTTTGGCAGTTGCTCTGAAAGATTGAAAGTGAAAAAAAAAACTGACGTTCAAATGTCTTTTATTCCATATTGTGGAATATATTTTTAAGTCTTTCTTTTGCTCCAGTTGTTAAAGGTCAATAATCATTCCTTTTGGAAGTTCCATTTTACTTTGTTTATTAAGTTTTGCATGGTAATACTTTACATATTTTATTACTACATAAAAGTAGTCAAACTAACCTTAGAAAACAATGGATTAAAGGTTACCAAGTTAGGGTACTATGGACAAAGTCTCGGTGTAGTGGAAGTATCATTCTTGTTGATGAGAGAAGGGGACTCAGTTACGTTTATACCATAAGGCAATTTACCACTGCACTCCCCAAAAGCATTAGTTTGGGATTAAAAATTCATTTCACCAATTTTTGAGCTCCTGTTGCAAAGATATATCATTATCTCTGTCCTTCAAACTTTATTTATTTATTTATCTTGAGAGAGAGAGAGAGGGAGGGAGAAAGGGCGAGAGATGAAAAGCATCATCTCGTAGTTGCAGCACTTCAGTTCATTGATTGCTTCTCATGTGTGCCTTGACCAGGGGGCTTAAGCAGACCCAGTGACCCCTTGCGGAAGCCAGTGACCTTGGGCTCAAGCCAGAGACCTTGGGCTTTAAGCCAGCAACCATAGGGTCATGTTGATGATCCCATGCTCAAGCCAGCAACCTCGTGCTCAAGCTGGTGACCTCGGGGTTTCAAACCTGGACTTCAGCATCCCAGGTAGATGCTCTATCCACTGTGCCACCACCAGTCAAGTGGTCCTTCAGAGCTTAAAAGTAAAGGTTTCTGGACGTAAAATTATTATAAAAGCAAAGAAGATTATATTTAATAAAGTACTAAGCTAATTATTATTAACAGCTATGTACATTACGTTCTTTCTAGTTAAAAGCATTATGACAGCTAATGCCCCTTACTAGGTGCCTTTACATGTGTTACCTTATTTTTATCCCAACATTACCCCTTCCTGGTAAGTACTGTAAGAATCGCCATTTGATAGATGAGGAAATTGAGGCAGAGAGAAGTTAAGTAACTTAGCCAAGATCACGCATCAAGTAAATGATAGAGCTGGGAAAGAATCGTTTCCAAATTACAGTTATTTTTTATGATGTTCTATTACATACACATAACTGCTTCAGAAGAACATTTGAACTGTCTTCACTGTAGCACTTGTGGTCTTGGTGCTCACATACACTGCTTTTGGCTATAGGAAATGTATTTATCCATCCTTGCGAAGCTGTCCTGTAGGTCTTCTACGTTTAGTCTTAGTCATTGACCTGGAGCTTCATTGTCATTAAAAAGAAAAAGGGCCAGAATTTTATTTTAGAAAAATTGTAAACTTTATGTAGCAATTGCATTTTGAAATTTTGTCTGAATGCAAGTAACTTAAAAGTGCATCTGAGCAAGTTATTTTGATTACCTCTGCCAAAAAAAACCACACAAAAAAAACAGACACTGCATCCAAACTAAGCCTTTTCCTGGATAAATTAAGAAAACAATTACCCAACTATTCCAGAGAGAAATGTCTTTAGTCCCTCGATGCTCTAAGGGTTATTAAAGTTTTACCTGCAGATAACCAAGACTTCCAGAAGTTACAAGTCATTTACTTCATTCACTGCAGCTAAGAGAGGCCTCTGCTACTGCCTCATAGGATTATTTCTTGCTGCATTTAACATGCATTAACAAGCATTTGGAAAGAGTTGAATTTCTTCTAGAAAGCTGAGTTGGCTTCTTGAGATCCTATTCCCAAAACCTTGTATTTTTCTAATCCAGGTGTTAGATATAGCTTCTCAAAGGCATTCTTCAAGAGCAAGTTTTACCAAGTCATTGAGACATTTTTATTAGACACAAAATGTAAGAATGAGAGCACAAAGAGGAGAGGGTAGTTTTTCCTCTTTATTAAAAACTGGCAATATTTTTTTCCATTTTTTAATTGTGCTTTATGTCTCTTGTGTTTTCCTCTTGAGAGCCAGTGCCTCCATCATTTCCTGTTATTTATGGTAGAACTTAACTTTCTGATGCTAAAATAAAGGGAGGATGTGAGGGAAAATCAAGGAGAAGACTCTTAGTTTAAACTTTCTCCAATGCAGAAATTTTTATTTTGGTAATATTAACATTATTTAACATTCAGATGAGCAGGCTCTGTCTTAAGCCATGACACAAATTCTTCTAAAATAGTTCTTCATCTCCTCTCCCTTTTGATGTTTATTGTTTATTGTGTGAGATATGACCTGTTTGTCCAACAAGCATATTGTTTTTCTTGGAGTAGGTGAACTTAGTAATGCTAGGTTCATTTTGCATTTGGTATTATTTATTCTTTTTCCCCTTGTCTCTCTTCACTTCACCCTTACTCCGCCCATCTCTTTCCTAGCTCCTCATCTCTCTCCCCTTTGCCTTCTCTCCCTACCGCCATTTACCCTTCCCGTCTTTCCCATCTCTTTCCTATCCCCACCTTGGGTCCCCACTCTCTCCTTCACCCAGAAGACACAGAAATATCCTCTCCCCATACATCAAATATGTGACTAATGATTTTTTTAAAGACCAGAAAGATATATACCCACCAACATGTGAACATTGTTTATTTGTTGATGATGGAAATTATGGGCAATTTTTAGGTTCTTTGTGCTTCTGTGTTTTTTATATTTTCTAAAATGTGCCTATTATATCAATAAATGCTGTTTCTAAAAGTCATTTGAATTTTTTCTGTTCCTGACCCCAATAGATTTTTATTTAATAAAATTAAAAACAAAACAAAATGAGAAATAAGATTTGATCCTCCAGTGAATATGAATTTGGTTTGCCATTTGATATTCAGTTTTCCAAATCCTTTCAACTTTCAGAACGATGGCCTCTTGGACGTCAGCTGTTGGTGCTCTCACAGCATATAATGAACATTAAATACAGACTCACAAATTAGGCTTAAAATCTTAGATCCTATAAGACATTTTTTGCCGTTTTCTACCCTCACCAAAATTAGTTCATGTTTTGTTTTTTGTATTATTTCTATACTATGAAGGGTGGTCAGTATAGCAGACTTGGCAATTGATACACAGATTTGTTTTCAGCCCTTTTAATCAGTCTTGGGAGAGTAGAGGGGACTGGCATTGGTGGGCAGCCATTCTGTTATTGTTAAACCTTGTCTATTGTCCTTGGTGCTGTTGGTTATAAAAACGCATAAAACTCATTCTGTCCTAAGCCATGACACAAACTCTTCGACACTTAAATATTAAAACTCCAAGGTTAGATTCGAGTTTGACCAAAAGAAGAACTTCTTGACTATTTCCTTCTCATTTGGCTATCTTGAGTGTGGAGGTGAATGTAAGACTAGATAACGTGTACTAAGCATTTCCTAGCTATAGGGTACTTGGTTCAGAAAGAGTTAAATGTTGTAGTTAGGGAATGGTTTTCTAACTGCAGGGGCTTTTGAAAAGAGATCTAGGAATTCTGTAGTTAATTGAATTCTTCAGGCATGAACTTATTTTATGGTCGTTGAAAAAATTTGAGTGATCCACATTCTCTTGCTTTGCTACTAGATATAGTTCATATAGTATTCTAGAAGTCCAAAATTTTTAAAAGAAGTTTTATGCCTATTTAAGCTGGTTGGACATTTTATATGATAAACATGACATTTGAAAAGATTTTACACAATATATTATTTCCTTGTTTTGCTCTTCTCTCTAGCTTTTTCTTTCCTTCTTTCCTCACTTCCCCAGATCTACATTACTGGTGCATTTTCCCATTTTTCCCCATCTTGTGAGCAAAGTTTTAACAGTACATAGAAAGTTAACTGCCTGGAGTCTTTTAAATATAAGTAACACGCAACCAGTAATAAGCTGTCGGTTGTTTTTTTGCTGCCTGCAAAGAAACATAAACACAGTGCTCATTTCTGGCAGGTTTTTACTGTCAGAGTTTCTCCTATTATATTTATCTTACAATTTGCCAGGGGGTGAAGTTATTAAGTTTTAGCAGCAGCCATCGATCAAGTTCACAAGTTAACACGATAAAGGCTCTGTGCCGCTCCGATCCGGGGAAATGATGATCCTCACTCGGTAATTAACTAAATGAGAAAGTTAAATCTTACTTGAGAGCTGGGAGAGATGAAAGAGAGGTGTTTGTCAGTTTCTCAGTGGAAATTAGAAGCAGTTTTCTGCAATTCCCTAAGCTGCTGCTCTGTCATATTTTACATAAGCACTGGGAAAACGTCTTGTAATTAGTGCTGTCATGGAGGATTTTTTTTTGCTGAAGGATGTTGGAATAATTCATTAGATTATCAAGAAAGGCTTGTGTCCTGAAATGATTAGCACAGTGAAATTTAAACCATTAACGATAACAAGTTTAGAGCTTGCTGCAGTGCAGAGGCACCCGGGGTATGTCTGAGCCTATTTCAATCATTTCTTATAATTAAACATTATGTCCTTTTTTTCCCCCATTACTAAATCCCATCCAAAAATTCTTTTAAGGTGGCACTGTCTACATCAGTGGTTTTACCAGCCTTGGACGTGTGTATAGTTAGTAGCTATAATAATGCAGCAGTAAATTACACTGCTGTGAGTTTCTTGGTTTAGAACAAAAGAACCTATAGCTCTGGAAGTGATAAAATTGCATGAAGAAACCCACTACAGAAACAAGAGCCTCAGTTTTAAAACCTAAAAAATGTCAAGTGATTATCCTCTCCCTTTAACTACCTCAAAAATCCAGAAATAATCAAAGTGGCTTGGCTTTGCTTTGCTTTTGGTGAATTTTTTTTGTATTACTTTCCCTATAATTAGTAAATAGAAAAAAATATTGGCAAATGTCCTGTCTTCAAATAATCATTTATACCAGTACTGTTGTGTATTCATTTCCTAGTGAGTTTTATTTCAGAGACGTGATTGCAAGCTTTTTCTTATTGATTATTAAAATCCCCTCATTAAAAGATGATCAGTTCATAATGTGAACTTTTCTTCTGCTGACAAATCTGCCCCTTCCTGTCTTCCATGTTCACTAATCAGATATGACATATTTATGAGTTCACCTAATATATAATCATATTTAGTAGAAGCTGTTAAAATATTAATGCAATAATCCCATTGTGAAGTGTGAGTTTACTCCTGTTGAAATGTTTATCCCATTCTCTATGTGCAGCCACCATTTTCTTTTCATTCGGACTCTCACCCCAAAAAGAGAATGGACTACTTTTTTGGTCATTGAAAGCTTTCAAGGTTTTATTTTTTTAAGAACTGAAAACTGGAATGTTAAAAGTTATGTCCCACTTTTGAGCATTCATTACCTTTTACTCTGCATGTTCAATTTATGGCCAGATTTCTTTTGTTTCTTTTGAAATCTCCTCATTAAAAGATGCTCAAGTGCCAATGGTCTCTATCTTTCCTGGGTTCCTTTTTCTGTTCTGCCCTGGCTCTTTGGGAGTACGAGAGCTGTCTAGACCTCACTGCTATCACTGTCTCCATCATTAGGTGTGCTTTTTATTTCTTTCAGACCTAATCAAAATGTAGACAATATCATTTCCTCTTAATTCAGCCATGACAGTGTTGACTTATTTTAAGAGCTATTTTTACAAAGAAATCAAGGAAAAATAACAGAATAAAGAACTTTAAAATCCATGGTTTTTAAGCCCTGGCCGGTTGGCTCAGCGGTAGAGCGTCGGCCTAGCGTGCGGAGGACCCGGGTTCGATTCCCGGCCAGGGCACACAGGAGAAGCGCTCATTTGCTTCTCCACCCCTCTGCTGCGCTTTCCTCTCTGTCTCTCTCTTCCCCTCCCGCAGCCGAGGCTCCATTGGAGCAAAGATGGCCCGGGCGCTGGGGATGGCTCTGTGGCCTCTGCCCCAGGCGCTAGAGTGGCTCTGGTCGCAATATGGCGACGCCCAGGATGGGCAGAGCGTCGCCCCTGGTGGGCGTGCCGGGTGGATCCCGGTCGGGCGCATGCGGGAGTCTGTCTGACTGTCTCTCCCTGTTTCCAGCTTCAGAAAAATGAAAAAAAAAAAAATCCATGGTTTTTTTGGATGCTCATTTAACTAAAGCCTGGCAACAACCAATAGATAGTATAGTATAGACCTTTAAAAAATCCTCACTTCTCCCTCAAAACTCTTGAATGTTTTACCTTGTTTCTCTCGACCACAGGAGCAAGAACCCTGGTTCAGTCCCCACTCAGGTTAATGGACCAGGTTAAATAGTTGAGGGATCAGTTCTCCTGAAGAAGTAAATTATTATATTGAAATAAATGTGTATTATAACCCAGACTTATAATTCTCAACAGGTCCTCTCTCTTCCTTTCTCTCTTGTGAAGGGAAAATACCTTCTAAACACTTCCTAATCCGCCTTTTCTAATTTTAGGCACAATCTCCACTGACTGGATTATTTTATCAGCCTTCTGATTGGTGTCCCTTCCTCTGCTCTCATGACTTGCTTGTGTTATCCTCTTCCCACCTCCTCAGCCCCTCCCCTCACCACTGCCACCACCATTCTCTGTGTGGCAGCTGGTGTAAATATTTCTGAAGTATATATCAGATGATGTCATATTTGACTACTTCAAAATCTCAGGGGCTCTTCTTTGCACTTTGGATGAAATCCATACTCCTTACTGAGACCCAGAAGGCCTTATATGATCTGGCCCCAGGCAAGCTCACTAACCTCATTTCCCACCCCTTGCCCTCTCATTCACTTGCCCCAGTTATGCTAGCCTGCTTTCTTGCACTTAAACACACCTTGCTCTTCTGTGTAGAAGGCCTTTCCCCAGATCATCAGAAGACTGACTCACCATTTAGATCTCAGCTCATGTTACGTCCTTCAGCCTCATTTCACAACCTCAGTTAAAATAGGTTGTACTATCACCCCCTATTTTATCTTACCTTATTTTGTTTTCTTCACAATACTTATTTGTTTCTGGAATTAACATATTTATTATCTATTTTTTTCTCTACCCTTCTCCAGAGAAGGCAAAGAAACTTTGTATGCCCGTTCACCACACTTCCCCTAGCACCTAGAAAAGTGCCTAGCACATAGTAAATGCTTGTTGGTTGCTTGATAACTAAAGTTCCAGCCTTAGTCAAAATTCTTATCCTGTGCCTTATCCCCAGCACAGCTCTGCGCATTTTATTCTCACATTCATTCATCATCTTAATCATACCTCCTTCCCCCAGCACAGGTTTCAATGCCAGTCTTCCTTCAGAGCCCTTCTTTAAGCCAAACAGAATCCTTAAATATCATTTGCATCTCTCTAGTCATAAATATTACTCTTTGCAAAGGCCTTGCTCCCCTAATTCCAAATGGGGTCCTATGTCTGGAACATTTTCTTTCTCTACTTACCACACCCTTTCTTAGTGGTTAAATAAAGCAGAGTTTGCATGCAAACTAGGAACGTCTGTCATTTTACCATCAAGGTTAGCCAGTCCGTGCTGTATCTTTTAACCTATACAGTTAGCAAAGTCAGCACACTTAATATTACAGTGCTGTGGTGGTTAGACTGGTTGGTGTCTGCAAGTGTGCATGTTTCCTTCCTGGCCCCGGCGGCAGCTTCAGAGAAATCCCTGGTAATTTTGAAAGTGATGCATGCAATATGTTTTCGGGAGGGAAAATGTTAGTTAGCCCTTAGCTTTTGAGGACTAAGCTGTGGACAGTCGTATAAATACTTAAGTTTTTTTCATTTTGTGTGCTTGTCACCTGACAGCTTCTTTCTTCTTTCTTTGGGAGATAACTGTCCATTATAAACAGAAAAGCAGGAAAGGAGATGTGCAGGGGTGGCAGAAAGGTTGTGTTACCATTAAACTGAGGTTGTTTGTCAGCTTTCCCAGACATTTGAACAGTAGTGGTTGAGTCATCGGGCTGTTGTTGGGAAAGCCAAATCAATTCTATTGCCACCAGTAACCATTACCCTCTCCCATACTCTCTAATATACAACTTTTTCATTTTTTAATAATTGATCTTTTTCACCATACCCTTGTGGATTTTTAAAGGTTCTCAGATTGAAATTTTGCTGCATTTACTTTAGACATCAGTAGAAAAATCTGTATGGCAGAATGATAGAGGGACATGGGTTGATAACAAAGGCCTTTATCTCCAGAATTCTCTACAAATATAATATCTTAGTTACAAATGAAATTAATATTGCATTGGTATTTATTCTTAGGAATACTCATTCTTAGAAATTTTAAAAACTAATTTTATTAAGGTGATTTACATGTAATAAAACATCCATTTAAAGTGTACAGTTAGATGAACTTTGGCAAATGTATACACCTGTGTAACAATCAAGTTATAGAAAATTGTCATTGCCCCAAAATTTCCCTACTGCCCTTAGTCAGTCATTCTTATTCCCATATTCAGCCCCAGGCTACCACAGGTCTATTTTTATTATTATAAATTAGATTTGTTGTTCCTAGAATTTTGTTTAAATAGAATCATAAAGTATGTACTCTTGTGCCTGTCTTCCTTTGTTCAGCATGTTTTTGAGATTTATCCTTGTCATTTTTTGTATCTGTAGCTCATTCTTTTTGTTAATGAGTACTATTCCATCATACAGATAATAACAATTTGTTTATCAGTTCAACTCTTGATGGACATTGTGATTCTTTCAGTTTGGGAATAAAGCAGCTGTGAATATTCACATACAAGTCTTTGCGTGTAAATATGCTTCATTTAAGGGGCTAAGTACGTAGGAGTGTAGTTGTTGGGTCATGTGTTAAGTAAACGTTTCACTGTATAAGAAACAGTCAACAGTTTTCTAATGTGGCTGTACCATTATACATTACTGTCAGCAGTGTATGAGAGACCCAGTTCCTCCTCATTCTTGCCAACACTTAGTATGGTCAGTCTCTTTAATTTTAGTCATTCTAAGTAAGTAGAGAGTGGTGTCTTGTGAATTTAATTTTCACTTTCCTAGTCACTAATGATGTTCATGTGCTTATTGGCCATCCATGGATCTTTTTTTGTGAATTGTCTCTTCAAATCATTTGCCCATTTAAAGAAAAAGGGTTATTTTCTTTCTTTTTTGTTTTCTTTCTTCTTTTTTTTATTCAGTGAGAAGAGGGGAGGCAGAGAGACAGATTCCTGCATGTGCCCTGACTAGGATCCACCCAGCAAGCCCACAAAGGGGTGATGCTCTCCCCATCTGGGGTATTGCTCCATTGCTCAGCAGCCAACCTCTTCTTAGCGCCTGAGCAGGAATCCATGGAGCCATCCTCAGCACCTGGGGCCAACTCGCTCCAATTGAGCCGTTGCAGGAGGAGAGAGAGAGAGAGAGAGAGAGAGAAGCAAGAGGGGGAAGAGAGAAGCAGATGGGCACTTCTCCTGTGTGCCCTGACCAGGAATCAAACCCAGGACATCCACATGCCAGGTCGATGCTCTACCACTGATCCAACCTGCTAGGCCCCCCTTTTTTTTAATGAGAAGAGGGGAGATAGTGAAACAGACTCCAACATGAGCCCCAACCAGGATCCACCTGGCAACCCTGTCTGGGGCTGATGCTCGAATCAACCAAGCTATTTTTTTTTTATTCATTTTAGAAATGAGAGAGAGGGGGGGAGAGAGAGAGAGGAGAGAGAGAAGAGGGAAGGAGCAGGAAGCATCAACTCCCATATGTGCCTTGACCAGGCAAGCCCAGGGTTTCGAACTGGAGACCTCAGCATTTCCAGGTCGACGCTTTATTCACTGTGCCACCACAGGTCAGGCCCAAGCTATTTTTAACACCTGAGGGTGACGCACTCAGACCAGCCAAACTATCCTCAGTGCCCAGATCTACACTTGAATTAATCATGCTTCTGGATGTGTGAGAGGAAGAGGGAGAGAAAGGGGTAGAAGGAGGGGGAGAGGAGCAGATGGTTGCTTCTCTTATGTGCACTGACCGGGAATTGAACCCAGGATGTCCATGTACCAGGCCAACGCTCTGTCCTCTGAGCTAAACGGCCAGGGCTGTTATCTGTTTTCTTACTGAGTTCTGAGGGTTCCTTATATATTCTAGATACAATCCTATGTCAAACACATATATTGGAAATATTTTCTCCCAGTTTGTGATTATCTTTTTTTTAAAAAAAAAAAAACAGACATTTAAAATTTTGCCACATCATAACTTACCTATGAAATGTTCACCTATCCTAATTGCAACAAAATTTTCTTCTATATTTTTTTCTAGAAGGTCTACATATAAATCCAGAATCCACTTAAGTTAATTTTAGTATATGAACTAAAGTAAAGAACAAGTTCATTTTTTCTAAATGGATATCCAGTTGTTTCAGCATCATTTGTTGAAAAAACTATCCTTTCCCTATTGAAGTATCTTGATGCCTTTCTCAAAAAATAACTGGCCATATTTGAGTCTATTTGTGTACTCACTATTCTGTTCCATTTATCTACATGTTTTTCCTTACACCAAACCACACTATCTTGATTACTATTACTTTACACTGTCTTGAAATTTATTAGTATTAGTCCTTTATCATTGGTTTTTTTAAAATATTTTACTTATTGATTTTACATAGAGAGGACGGGGGTGGGGGGGGGGACACGAAGTTATTGCTTCACTCTTAGCCGTTCATTGGTTTCTTGTGGTATGTGCCTTGACCGGGCAAGCCCAGGGTTTCAAACCGGCGACCTCCACTTTCCAGGTCAATGCTTTATCCACTGCGCCACCACTGGGCAGGCCTTCATCATTGTTTTTATTTTTCGAGATTGTTTTGGCTAACGTTTAGGTCCTTTGCACTTCTGTACAAATTTTTTATTTAGCCTTTTGATTTGCCTGCTGGGATTTTGATTGGTATTGCATTGATTCTATAGATAAGTTAGAAAGTGAACATCTTAACAATACATGAGTCTAATTTGTGAATATAATATATCTCTGCATTCATTTAAGTCATCTTAGCCCTGGCTGGGTGGCTCAGTGGATAAAGTGTCAACCTGGTGCACGAGAGGTCACAGGTTTGACTCCCTGTCAGGGCACATGCACGAAGCAATCAATGAGTGCACAAATAAAATAGAAAAACTAAGTGGAACAATGAGTTGATGCTTTACATATTTAGGAGCTCCTATGTTGGGGTTATATCCTTTTGTTGGATTGCTCTTTTTATCATTATGTAGTGTCCTTCTTTTTCTCTTACTATAGGCTCTGTTTTAAAGTTTATTTTGTCAGATATAAGTATTGCTACCCCAGATTTTTCTATCCTTTCCATTAGCATGAAATGTTTTCCATCCCTTTACTTTTAGTCTGTGTGTATCTTGCGTTCTGAGGTGGGTTTCTTGTAGACAGCATATATATGGATCTTGTTTTCTTATCCATTTATTTACCCTGTGTCTTTTGATTGGAATATTTAAGTCGTTTACATTGAAGGTGATTATTGATAGATACTTATTGCCATTTTATTCTTTTAACTATGTTCCTCTGGAATTTTTATCTCTTCTTAAAAAAGGCTCTTTAACATTTCTTGTAATACTGGTTTGGTGGTAACAAACTCCTTTAGCTTCTTCTTGTCTGGAAAGTTCTCTATTTCTCTTTTAATTTTAAATGATAGCCTTGCTAGGTAAAGAAGTCTTAGTTGTAGAGACCTTGCTTTACATCACTTTGAATATTTCATGCCAGTCCCTTCTGGCCTGGAATATATTTTGTTGAGGAATCTACTGACAGACTTATGGGAGCTACCTTGTAGGTAACTATTTCTCTTAGTGCTTCTAAAATTCTCTCTTTGCTCTTAACCTTTATCATTTTAATTATGATGTGTCTTGATTTGTGATGAACCTAGAAAGGTTCATCTTGTTTAGGACGCTGCACTTCCTGGACTTCTGTATCTCTCTCCTTCAACAGGTTAGGGCTGTTTTTGGTTATTATTTCTTCGCATAGATCCTCAATCCCTTCTTCTCTCTCTTCTCTTTCTGGTATACCTCTGGTGCAGGTGTTGTTTATGCTTCATGTTGTCCCAAAGGCCCCTTAAACTATCTGCATTTTTATTTATTTATTAATTTTAGAGAGGAGAGAGAGAGAGAGAGAGAGAGGAGAGAGAGACAGGGGGGAGGAGCTGGAAATATCAACTCCCATATGTGCCTTGACCAGGCAAGCCCAGGGTTTCGAACCGGCAACCTCAGCATTTCCAGGTTGACGCTTTATCCACTGTGCCACCACAGGTCAGGCCACTATCTGCATTTTTTAAATTCTTTTTGCTGCTCTGATTGGGTGGTTTTTTCTTTTTCATTTTTTTAAGTGAGAGAGAAAGAGGGAGAGAGATGAGAAGCATCAACTCATAATTGCATCACTTTAGTCATTCATTGATTGCTTCTCATACATGCCTTGACCAAAGGGCTCAAGCTGAGCCAATGACCTTGAGCTCATGCTAATGACCTTGAGGTCATTGAAAAAGATCACTCAAGCTAGTGATCTTTGGACTCAAGTAAGTGACTATGGGATTATGTTGATGATCCCACATTCAAGCCAGGGACCCTCTGCTCAAGCTGGTGAGCCAACGACCTTGAGGTTTCAAACCTAAGACCTCAGCAACCCAGATTGATGCTCTATCCACTGCGCCACCACCAGTCAGACAGAGTATTTTTTTCTACCTTGTTTTCCAAATCGCTGATGAAGTCCTCTGCTTCATCCAACCTCCTTTTTATTCCATCCAGTGTATTCTTCATTTCAGATATTGTGTTCATCTTTTCTGAATGGTCCTTTTTTATGGTTCCTATGTTCTTTTTCATGCTGTTGAGATCCTTATAGTCATTACTTTGAATTCTATTTCTGAAAATTGCTTGCCTCCATTTCATTTAGCTCTTTTTCTGGAGGTTTCTCCTCTTTTTTCATTTGAAATATGTTTGTCTCCCCATTTTGGCTGCCTCTTTGTGTTTGTTTCTGTGTAATAGGTAGATCTGCTATGATTCCCAGTATTCGTGGGATCACCTTATGTAGTAAGTTTCCTGTGGAGTCCAGTGGCCCAGTCTCATTAATCACCTGAGCTGGGGTATTCCCAGAATGTCCCTTATTTGGGTTATATGGGTCCTTCTGTTGTAATTGATTATTGATTGTTATTGGTCCATTTGTGCATGGGATCGACCCTTAGGCTGGCTAGCTATGAGGCTCAACCCTGACCACTGTGCAGGTGCTGACCACAGAGTGGCATTTGCCTCAGCAGGGTCTGGTGCCTGCTGATATCTCTTTGGATATGTCAGTTGTGAAACTTACTGGATCCTATTCTGATGTTGTCTGAAGGTAGCCACCGAATGTATTGGTTCTGGGCCTCTTGCAAAGGACGCTGGTGCAGGCCAATGTCAGACACTGTCTGACTGGACCTAGGCAACTTGTTTGGGGCTACAAGCGATCCATTTTGTAGTTGCCTCTGCACATGGGAAGGGCCAAGCTGTGCACCAAGGCCCTCTCTTCCCAGCACCAGACCCACGGGTAAGTCAGCAAAGGTACCAAGACACCCCAGGACTCACCTCTACCTGCTGGCTGCCTGTTAGACTCAGTCACTGAAAGAGCCTCTGAAAATACTTGAATTGCATGAGGTAGATTTTCAGTGAGTCACTAGGTAGGGGTGAGTGGTGTTCACCACATAGATCCAGGTTCAAACTCAGTGTCAGTGCTGGGTCTGAGGCCACACAGCAAATGTCCTAGGGTATGCCAAGTCTAGCTGCCACCCATTGGGTGCTCACATACCTTTGTATTGAGGTGGGATCTCAGCGACTCATCAGGGTGAGGCCAGCAGAGTTTATCAGACCCAAACAGACCAAGATTTGGCCATGTGAGGAAGGGCTCGGCTCTGATCAGGCATGCAAGGGGAAAATGGCCCTCATTCTAGAGCCACATGACTCTTTCTGTCCCAGATTCTGCCAGGAGGAGATGGAGCTCTGCAGGGTGGGGCCACCAGGAGTCAGAAGGATGGGGCTAATGAATTTCCTGTGAGAGGGAGGTGCTGGTCAGGTTTCAGAGCCACACAACTCAGTCTGTCCTGGATTTTGCCCCAATCACAGCAGGGCGGAGCCACTAGGAGTCTGATGAATGGTATCTCTAGATCCCAGAGGGTGGGTCTGCCAGAAGCCCAGAGAGTGGGGCTAGTGGATCTCCCATGAGGGGGAATTAATTGCCAGTCCAGTTCATGGGAAATTGGGGGGGGGGGGGTTAGGCCCTTACCTCAAAACCCCACAACTCAGTCACTGACACCCTCTGAGTCTGCCCAGATCTCTGCCTCTGGCCAAAGCAGCCATGAGCTCTGCAGGCTTTAAGCTCCACCTGGTGGGATGAGAGGGAGTCCACAAGGTGGGGCTATTGCTTTTCCGCAGGCTGATACCACACAGAGGACAGTGCTCCACCTAAGAAAGATGGTGTCTGCAGTATGGGAGAATAACTCAGCACTGGTATCCTGGTGGTTGCCCTTTGAGCTCTCTCCCCAGAACCACAAACCCCAAACTCTCCTCATGTGACACTAGTCCACTCCGCCCTCCCTCCACTGGAGCCCTGAATGAGTGCCTGGGAGCAAAGTTTTGTGTGTTGGTCCTTTAAGAGGGCACTTATGTCTCTAGCAGAGACAGGTCTTTCCCTGATGAACAGAATCCCTGCTGATTTTCACAGCCAAATGTTATGCAGCTCCTTTTCCCAGCTCTGGTGCTCTGAGCTACAGGGCCTAACTTGGGGTTGAGACCCCATGCTTCTCAGGGGAACCCCTGCAGCTGAGATATCACTCCAGAACCTCAGCCATGGCCAGTGGGAGCAGGGCCAGCTCTTTTCTCATCTTCACCCTTCCTACCAATTTCAGTGTGGCTTCTTCTGTAAATCCTTGTTTATATAAGATTTCAGTTAGTTATTCAGGATGATTGTTCTATAATTTAGCAGTTATTCCATTTTGGTCTTGGGAGGAGATGAGTATAACTTCCGTCTACTCAGTTGCCATCTTGGATCCTCCTCTTATTTTATTTTTCTCATACCCCACATCCATTCTATCACCAAATTCAATTGGCTTTGCCTTCAAAATATATATTGAATTTTAATTATTTCTCACTACCTCTAGCTACCACTCTAGTCCAAAAGATTGTTGTCTCTTCCATGGACTATTGTAAAGTGGTCTCTTAGTCTCCTTATTTTCATTCATGTCCTCTACAGTCTGTTTTCCACACAGCAGTGATCTTTTTAAAAGGTGTCAGATTGGCCCTGGCCGGTTGGCTCAGTGGTAGAGCGTCGGCCTGGCGTGCAGGAGTCCCGGGTTTGATTCCCGGCCAGGGCACACAGGAGAAGCGCCCATCTGCTTCTCCACCCCCCCCCTTCCTCTCTGTCTCTCTCTTCCCCTCCCGCAGCCAAGGCTCCATTGGAGCAAAAGTTTGCCCGGGCGCTGAGGATGGCTCTGTGGCCTCTGCCTCAGGCGCTAGAATGGCTCTGCAGCAGAGTGACGCCCCAAGATGGGCAGAGCATCGCCCCCTGGTGGGCATGCCGGGTAGATCCCGGTCAGGTGCATGCGGGAGTCTGTCTGACTGCCTCCCCATTTCCAACTTCGGAAAAATACAAAAAAAAAAAAAAAAAAGGTGTCAGTTCATGTCACTCTTAGGCTTCTAGATGTTTCTCCATGTGACTTCTGCATAGTTTCTCATCCTCCCGTCTTTCCTCTCCATCAGGGAGCCGGAATTTCTTACATGGTGGCTCAAGGCTTTAAGAAGGAGTGAGCCTGACCTGTGGTGGCGCAGTGGATAAAGCGTCCACCTGGAAATGCTGAGGTCGCCGGTTCGAAACCCTGGGCTTGCCTGGTCAAGGCACATATGGGAGTTGATGCTTCCAGCTCCTCCCCCCTGTCTCTCTCTCCTCTCTGTCTCTCTCTGTCTCTCTCTCTCTCCTCTCTAAAATGAATAAATAAAAATAAATAAATAAATAAAAATAAAAAGAAGGAGTGAGCAGAAGCCCCAGAATGTCACTGTCTACATTCTGTTAGTCAAAGCCCAGATTCAAAAGCTAGGGCAGACTCAACCTCTTGGTGGAAGAAAGCATTCATGTTCAGGCAGGAGTGGAATTGTTTGGGGCCCGCTTTGGAGGTTAGCTACTGCCACCCAAATGACCTGGATGATAGGGCTTGGTCTACTTCTCCAACTTTATTTTTCCTTGCTCACTTAGTTCCAGACACCTTGGGCCCTCTTGTTATTCCTTGAACAAGCAAAACTGTCATCCAAGACTTGCTCTCAAAATTCCCATTTCCTAGATCATTCTTCCCCATGTAATAAAATATCTAGTTCTTTTATTTCCTTCATGTTTAAGCTCAAATGTCATCTCTTTAGGAAAGCTATCTCTGACCCCTTAGACTTAAATAACTATATTAGGTTTTGTAGTGTTTTTTTTTTAACTTGCTACATAATGAATTACTACAAACTTAGCAAGTTTAAACAATACCCATCCATTAGCTCATAGTTCTCTAGGTCAGAAGTCTGGCATAGTACGGCAGGGTCCTTGGCTCAGAGTATCAAAAGGCTGAAATCAAGGATTGGCCAGGCTGAGTTCTCATCTGGAAGCTCAGAGAGGAAATCTCTTCTGAGCTCATTGTTGTTGATAGAACTCAGTTCCTTGCCTTTGTTGGACAGAGCTCAAGCTCCTAGAGGCCGACTGCACTCCTTGCCATGTGGTCTTCCTCTTCTGCAATTAGTTGGCAAAAGCTGCTTTTAATGGGCTTATTTGGTTAGGTCAGACCCACCAGAGTAATCTCCCAAACTTAAGGTCAACTAATTTGGGACCTTAATTAAATCACAGAAGTACGTACATGTTTGTTTGAAAAACTGAGAGAAGTGTGTACACCAGGATCCAAGAATCTAGGGACTATCTTATAATTTTGCCTATTTCCTTATCCTGCTTTATTTTTCTTTGTAGTACTGTGGACATTATATTTTCTATTTATTTGGTTATGGGTTTTTTGTTTGTTTGTTTGTTTTTTGTATTTTTCTGAAGCTGGAAACAGGGAGAGACAGTCAGACAGACTCCTGCATGCGCCCGACCGGGATCCACCCGGCACGCCCACCAGGGGCGATGCTCTGCCCACCAGGGGGCGATGCTCTGCCCCTCCGGGGCGTCGCTCTGCTGCGACCAGAGCCACTCCAGCGCCTGGGCAGAGGCCAAGGAGCCATCCCCAGCGCCCGAGCCATCTTTGCTCCAATGGAGCCTTGGCTGCGGGAGGGGAAGAGAGAGACAGAGAGGAAGGAGGGGGGGGTGGAGAAGCAAATGGGCGCTTCTCCTGTGTGCCCTGGCCGGGAATCGAACCCGGGACTTCTGCACGCCAGGCCGACGCTCTACCACTGAGCCAACCGGCCAGGGCCAAAGGTTATGTTTTTTGACTTGCTGTACATTCTAGAATATAAGTTCCCCCAATAATACAAATTGTTATTTTTGTTCAATGTTGTATACCTAGTAAATGCTCAACTAATATTTATTGACTGAACCAATTAATAAAAAAGACTTTTTGATAATAATTTTGATGACAGCAGAGATGGGATTTTTTTGGAAGGAAAGGGTAGAGAAAGCATATAAATGTTATTTAAGTGTTAGCTCCAAAGGTACTAGCATCTCAAATTATTCGTTGGCCTTTCTTTGTAATGAAGATTTCTTATTTGATTATTAAAAAATAACTTGTCAGTAACTGTATAAATGTCTAATAACTGGTATATATAAGAAAAAGCAAATTAGCTTTTTTGCTTGTTAGTAATAATAAGTTAACATGCTTTTAACTTTTGGTTTTCATCTGTGTATCTCCAAGTAATGTCTTTCTGTGAACTTTTGGAAATGGATGCCTAGTTGTCCAGAAATATTCTCAATTGACCAACTTACTATGGTATTTCTGTGGTTCTCCTTGTAATTGCTTTTTACAATATTCAATTACTAATGAGTAACAGTAAGCTGCATCATATAGACATAACATAGCATGCAAGACCAGCAATTACATAGTTCCCTCATTTTCAACAATTACTGTTATATGTTTTTTTAATCCACCTCTTCTACAGACAAAACTTGCCAATGGCACTTCCAGTATGATTGTGCCCAAGCAACGGAAACTCTCGGCAAGCTATGAGAAGGAAAAGGAACTGTGTGTCAAATATTTTGAGCAGTGGTCAGAGTCCGATCAAGTGGAATTTGTGGAACATCTTATATCCCAAATGTGTCATTACCAACATGGGCACATAAACTCCTATCTTAAACCTATGCTGCAGAGGGATTTCATTACTGCTCTGCCAGGTATGTTGACGGATGTTTGTAAGCCATTAATTTGCCTGGACGATGTTATAGTGGTAATGGTACTGGTCTTCAGTTATGCAGCTCTCATTTTTAAAGTCTATTGGCTTGATTTTTACAAACTGAGTCCTTTAATCGTAACTTCTTGGAGTATAAGTACAAGAAAATCAAACTCTAGAAATAGAAAGTGCTCTCTTCCCTATTTTCTTCTTATCTCACGTTCTCTATTCACTCTCTTTTCACCCACACAACAGTCCAAGTAACATCTTTTTTTTTTTCAAGTAACATCTTTTCTGAGATGTTACCTGGTTTGAGATGTGTCTTAGTTTCAAGATATGTTAACTTTATATACTTGGCTTTGGATTTCTCTGGGAATTTATCAACAGCATATTTAAATTGTATAAATGAATATGAAACATTTTTGAGTATTTTAGAAAGAAGGGTATCTCAAGAGCCTTGTGACATTTAATAGTGTAAATCTAAGCTTTACAATCATTTCTCACAGTAACCAAATAGCCATTGTCAACTATAAAATATATATGTTTTTAAATACAAATACTTAAACATATATATAAAAGAAGAAACTTAAGTATCCATATATGCACACACATACAAACTTAAAATCATTTTTTTGGAGGGTGCTATAGTTTTACGGAGTGTTTGATGAGGATAGTTTTACAGAATGCTTGATTATGCTGTAGGCATCAGTATTTGAGGGAAATCCTATCTCAGGAAAATACAAGGTTCTCATCTGTGTAAAAAGCTTTTTTAAAAAGGTAGCCCTAGCCGGTTAGCTCAGCTGTATAGCATCGGCCCGGCGTGTGGAAGTCCCAGGTTCAATTCCAGTCAGGGCACACAGGAGAAGCCCATCTGCTTCTCCACCCCCCCTCCTTTCTCTCTATCTCTCTCTCTTTCCCTCTGGCACAGCCAAGGTTCCATTGGAACAAAGTTGGCCCCGGCGCTGAGGACCTCTATGGCCTCTGCCTCAGGTGCTAGAATGGCTCCAGCCTCAATGGAGCAACGCCCCAGCTGGGCAGAGCATTGCCCCCTGGTGGGCATGCCAAGTGGATCACAGTCTGGGACATGCGGGAGTCTGACTGCCCTCCTTGCTTCTAACTTCGGAAAAATACAAAAAAAAAAAAGCTTTCTTAGAAAGGAAAAAATAGGCCCTGGACGGTTGGCTCAGTGGTAGAGCGTCAGCCTGGCTTGCAGGAGTCCCGGGTTCGATTCCTGGCCAGGGCACACAGGAGAGGCACCCATCTGCTTCTCCACCCCTCCCCCTCTCCTTCCTCTCTGTCTCTCTCTTCCCCTCCCACAGCCGGGGCTCCATTGGAGCAAGGTTGGCCCGGGAGCTGAGGATGGCTCTGTGGCCTCTGCCTCCGGCACTAGAATGGCTCTGGTTGCAGCAGAGCAACGCCCCCTGGTGGGCATGCTGGGTGGATCCCGGTCAGACGCATGCGGGAGTCTGCCTGACTGCCTCCCCGTTTCCAGCTTCAGAAAAATACAAAAAATACAAAAATAATAGTACAAGGATAAGTGAATTTCAAAAATAGCATATCTTAGTTTTTTTCAGTTGTTTCCTGATTGTAGATTTTATGTTATAGGAAATTTAGAAAATTCACAAAAGTTTAAAATATAAAATTTCCCAGAGTCCCACCATTCAGAGAGAACCACTAATGTGCTATTAATATTTTGGCAGGTAGTCTTCTTGTTTTTTCTGTGTGTGTGTGTGTGTGTGTGTGTGTGTGTGTGTGTGTGTGCACGCACGCGCTTCTAAAGCTGGGATTTTAAGTGTAACATTTTTCTTAATGTATTTTCTCTTATGTAGTTTCCTAAGTATTTGTTCTTTGAAAACATGTTTTTATAGATTTTTTTGTATTCTTTGTGATGGTTGAAGCATATACAGGTATTATTTAATCTCATTGAACGTTTAAGTAGTTTAAAATGTTTTTCCTATTATAAACTGTTCTGTGATGTAGTTCTTATTCATTAATCTTTTGGGCATCCTAGGGAAAAATACCAGAAGTGAGATTCCTATATTAAAGAATTATGAACATTTTAAGGCTTTTATTTCATGTGCCAAACTATCCTCTAAGAAAAACTATGCCAACTTATACCCTCCCCAAAATTGCTTATTAACACTTTGCTTAATCTTTGCCAATTGTAGCTTTTAAAAAATTTTGTTTTTCCAAAACTGCAATTTAAGTTACCCTTTAGAACAAAAGAAATGCCTGTGAATAACTTAGAAATAACCATTTTAAAGCTGAATTTGTACCTGTATCTTTTGTTAAACAGAATAGATTTCTGCCCCCTCTTCACTCATTGGATTTTGTTTTAGCCACAAGCAAACAGTTTTCTTTGTGCGAGCAACCTGTGTGTACCTCATTACTGCTCTCCCGCTCACTGAGACATGTTACTATCTCAAGCATATACCACTAAGAATTGAAGAGGAGTTGATTAGACTGGTGTATCCCTTTGTCTAATACTGATCCCTGGTGTGTATCTGCTGACCACTTTATAAGATATTAACTCATCAGTCTAATGCTTTATGGCCCTTCTAACTTAAAAACCTACACTACCTGACTACATTTAGTAAACTAAACTACTTCAAAAATGCCTGTAATCCATTAAGGTAATGGGTTTGTTTCAATGTTAGGTAAAATTACTTCCAAAGACTTATTATAGGGACATTATGGAAGATCAGGAGCAATTTGATGGCAGCCATTAAAAGCACAGGAATGGATTTTAGAAACTTCTGATAGTATAGAAAGTTCAGGATAAAGATGCAGAAATTGTACCATTACTATATTTTGCATGAAGAACTAATTATTATATTTTTAATTGGCTTATAATTATATTATTTTAATAAGAATGAGGTGATGGATGCCTCCATCTGCTTATGCTTAAATATGAATATGTGATGCCAGCCAAACAAGATCCATTTAATGCCTTCTTTTCTAAATCTGCTGAAAAATGTGACTGATATCTATGCAGTCTTTATAATTAGAATAATGTTTAAACACATTTGGATTGTTGCTAATGGCATCCAAGTGTGTCTTTGTATGATTCCAGGGAAAGGCACAAAAGGAAATGTAGTATTCTTTTCTGTTTGTTATGTTTGTGCCTAAGGAAGTTGAAGTTTGAAGGAGTACTTCTGCACTATTTAAGTCTTTAGCAAACCTTTTATACATAGCCTGTAGAGAGAAATAACTTGGAATGTTTTTGTCTCACTTGTGAATTAGAACAGCAGCCAAAAGGTTTATTAGTGCGATCATCCTACTTTATAGGATCTATTCCTCTGAGGCCTCAGTACAGATTTGAGTGATAGAGAATTTTAATTGGGGAGCCCATCTAGTTTACACTGCCCAAGATCAGCTTCTACTGTTTTTCTCTGTACATCTGACAGAATAGTCTCTGAAATTGTAACCAAGTTATCTATTGGTCTGGGATTTTTTTTTTTTTTTTTTTTTTTTTTTTTTTTTTAGTCAACTGTCATTTAGGTTTTATAGCAGCAACTATTCTCAAATATAGTTTTTTTAAAACATCTGAAATTAAACTCATCCTTGAACTTAAATATACCTCTCTCTTGTATTTCCTCTCGGGATGTTCCTATACCAATCTGTATTTCCTTCTTCTCTCCTTTCTGCATGCCCCAAATTCCATAACCCAGCACATTCTGACTTAGTGCCTCTCCCCCAGTACATTTAAAGGATATTTCTTTCACTGAACAGCTTTAGAACTGCAGCAGTAATAGAAACAGAATGAGAAATGGACCTAATATAGAGTTTTGGGGGGGTCTGAATCACAGAGTTTGAGATGCCATCCATAGAACATCCCCTAGTGCCGAAATCCATACAGATAGATGTGAATTGTTTTCTGGCATCCTTTTTATTTTTAATGTCTTGGGGGGGTTGCTGGATGTTAGCTTTAACTTCCTTATCTAAAGGAAGAACATACTGTTCATTTCTGTAACCTTATGGAAAAATTATCGACACTCATTTGACCCAAGTCTCTTGTTTGAAAAAGAAACTGGACCACACTAGAGACAGTGTTGTGCCTTCGTAGCAGAATAAATGCTGTTATGTTTTAAAGAACCTTAGGTAAAAAATTATATTATATCACCACCTGTATTCTTCTTTGCCTCCTCCCCTAACGGAAAGCTCGAGGTTTGGATCACATTGCTGAGAACATCCTGTCATACCTGGATGCCAAATCACTATGTGCTGCTGAACTTGTGTGCAAGGAATGGTACCGAGTGACATCTGATGGCATGTTATGGAAAAAGCTCATCGAGAGAATGGTCAGGACAGATTCTCTGTGGAGAGGCCTGGCAGAACGAAGAGGGTGGTGAGCCTTTTGACTTTCTTACTGTCATCATAAAGCCTCAGGACCTGGCCGTTCAGTCATCGGAATATTGTTGGGAACCAGTGAGACCGTTTCTCATTTAAAACAGTGATTTTGCTGGTTTATAGCAAAAAATGTAAAAAGTTGCTCATGTACTCAGCAGTTTTTCTTCTGACCAATCACACATAAATGACTATATAATAGTGTGTTAATACTGCTTTGCAAAAAAATAATGAAAAACTGATCAACCCTCCCATTTAAATCATTCTGTTTCTGGGAAGAAACAGCATCCTGAAAAGGGGCTGAAGGGTAGTTTATAAGGCAAGGAAATGACTTTGACTCATACAGAAGCCATCGGATCCAACTTTCCTCTAAAACAGTCCCCAGACCAAATGATTGTTTTCTCCTTCAGAAGATTCCTTGCCTTTAGCCCATGCCTGTGGTGTTTTATCCCCTTTATAATCAAAATTATCTTTATGCCCAACTAGAACAAGAACTAGAGCATCGGAAAAATGAAAAATGGAATTTGGTATAAATAGTTCTTTCTTAATAAGACTCTTCATATTTTCTCAAGATTTCACTACTTGATCTTGAATCCCTTAATGCATTATATAGTTAGCAGCCTGAGACTTCACCAGTTTTGTTGTTGTTTTCCTAACGTAATGATCTCATGTTAGAACTTCTGTAAGATGTTTTTTACTGAAATACAGAATTTGGGGGAAAAAATGTGCTGTCAGAGGATGTCTCCTGAATGTCACTCTAAGAAAGGTGTGAATATTTTAATAAGATAAAGGTGACATTATAATAAGTATTTTAGTTGATAGATATGTACCAGCAGGCACATGTGTGTTTAATGTCATCCTGAGCAGTTAATTTGATCAGTTGTTTATCTTAGATCATAGATAGATACAAAACAGTTAAAAACTGCTAAGCTTGGCCTGACCTGTGGTGGCGCATGAAGTGTCAGCCTGGAATGCTGAGGTCGCCAGTCAACCCTGGACTTGCCTGGTCAAGGCACATAATGGGAGTTGATGCTTCCTGCTCCTCCTCCCCCTTCTCTCTCTCTCTCCTTCTCTCTCCTCTCCTCTCAAAAATGAATAAATAAAATCTAAAAAAAAAAAAATTAGAAAAGACTTGTTAAGCTTTTCTTAGTAATTTTCTTAGCAACTATAAAAATATAGTTGGCTTCCCTTCTTTCTTTTATCTTTGAAATTAATTAATATATAATAAACAAAATGACCTGTAAATATTGTACCTAGTGCTTCAAGAGATTTCTGGCTTCTAGCTATTAGAAAAACTAAGATTTCTCTCAGATTCAGTTAAAGGAAGCAATTCTTTGGCTATACAAAACTTGCATAAATGCAAGCATATTAGTTCTCCTTCCCAAATATGTTTTTTCTTATCCTCACTTATTTCACTGTACAGAAAAATAGAAATCTTATCTTTCTTAACTTATTTCATACTATAGAAATAAAGTATAAAAAAGCAAAGTAGTATAAGTCATATGATATTGAAAATCCATAATTTTGTTAAGCATGCCAATTCCAGCCTTAGAAATGGAGCAGCAGTTGCTTACATTGGAAGATTTTAGGCCACTAGGAATATTTCTCTACCCCTCAGGGGGAAAAAAAAGAAAAGAGACTCTCCTCCAAATAACTCCTGACCTGAAATTGCCATTAGGTTCATTCCCTTTCCTGCTCTTTTGAGTATCCTTCAGAGTTCTGACTATATTCCTTTGTCTTTGACAACATTTATCATCTTGGTTTGATATAGCCCCATGAAACTACAAATATTTGTCCACTCCATGAAGACCTCTTCCAGTGTCACCTTGACTTTCTGTGGCTGCTGCTACTTTTACATGTTGCATTTCTTCCTTTGTTAGTATCCTCTCCCCGCTTAAAAAAATTTAGTCTGTGGTCAGTTTTTCATTTTATTCTTTCAATAAATATGTTACTGAGCCACTATATCAGTAAGGTCTTTCTCTTATATCTTCCCGCAGATGCTGTCCTTGATAGTTTCATTCATTTCCTCCAAACAAAAATAAGTAAATATAGTTTGCTAAGAAAGCTTTGGATTTCACTTCTACTTTACTGTTATAATGAATATTTCGTTGAATTTAACATGAACTCTGACATTTTCTCTCTTGAATAATACTGAAATTGCTTTCTCTGCTCAGTGATAATGGTAACTCTGCAAAGTATAATAAAAGACAACTTGGGAAAAGTCCGTTTTCTTAATCAGCAGATCACATTTTATGATAACATTCTGTATTTAATATTGAGCATTTATCATGTACTCACACTCTCAGTGATACTGTTCATATAGAAGTGGTTCCTGTGGTCAAAGAGCTTCCATCATAAAAGGCTTTGACTTACAACATAGCTACAGACTGAGGAGCCAGTTTTCAATGCCTACCCACCCTTTCTTGTAGCACCTTTGATTTGAAGAAATTCAGCTACTTTAGCAAGCCATGGTAACTACAGTAGAAAATGAGATCAAAGGTTTCTATCAGTGTTTTTCAGCCACCAGTCTGCAGACTGGTCTGCGAGAAATTTCCTGCAGGTCAGCGAAAGAGGTAATCACACTGATGCTGTATGAAGATTACAGACCCAATGATCTTAGTCAAATTTGTTTATGCTCAGGGGTGATTTCTGCCTTAGTGGTCCCTGAAATAATTCTCCTGTTTTCACCGGTCCTTAGGTGTAAAAGGTGGAAAACACTGGTTTATATGATTTCTTCTTCCTTGTGATGTAGACATAGTTTTATTAATTATAAAGAAAATTCTGGGGTGCCTGTATCTAATTGCCAGGGATTAGAAGGATGACAGGAATCTGAGGAATGGTGGGCATTGAGAGACAGTAAAGTAGTTCACAGTAGGGATCTGAAGTCAGATTTAGATTCAAATCTCAGCTCTACTCACTAACTATGTGACTTTGGGCAAGTTACTTAACCTCCTGACATTTGGTTTCTTTATCTGTAAAATTAATATAGTGATTCCTACTTCATTAAAGGATGTTGGAGTTGAAATTATTAAATTATAATTATTAACCAGATTTAGAATCTCTTCATTCAAACCCTATTCTTTGTCTGCATGTGTTTCTAGAATAAGATTGTTTAGAGAAGAGTACCTTTAAGCCGGAATTATTTCAGTGTATCTTGTTTGCCCTTTTCTTGGTGTATCCTATTGCTTGCTCCTATTTGTTCCTTTTAAAAAACTATTATTTTAGCTTCTCCATTGCAGATTTCCCTTTCCATATTAACACAGAAGTCAGAGCCAGCAACTACCTTACCTTCCTGATAGGAAATTTTCTCAACTAATTTTCAAGGTGTATAATAGGAAGAGGGCAGGGGGAAAGCGCTCCTAGAGACATCGAACAATTAATTATATTGTAATGGAGCTATAGAGGGAGGAGTGGATGACTGGCCCAGAGAAAACATGATTTCTCTGGTGCCAGGATTACACTCAGAGGCATTTCTGCCTATCACCACTTTGCAAGGCACGGTGCCAATGAGAACAGCAGTTAGTACACCCATAGTGGGCTTTACTAGCTTCCACACCGTGTTTGGTGGATTCTTAACTTCAGGATAAGGAATTAAATTTTTTACCCAGCAGGAAGTGATTGCCATTTACTGATTTTTTTTTTGTAGCAAAGATCTAGCTTGGGATATGACTATTCCAAAGATGTGCTGTCATAAGGAAGGAGATGCTAACAAATGTTGCTCACTGGAATCAAGGAAAGGCACTAAAATGCTTGTATGTATGCACTTAGCCAGGAACACACCTGTGAAAGTCAATTTCATGCCTTACACTTTGACAGCACGGTGCTTTTAGGCTTTTAGGCATTTCATCTTCCATACCTGCTTCTGAACACTCCTATGACCCCTTTGATTTCTGTACAGATGAACTGAATTGCTCTTTTTGAAGCATAGCTACACTGATCACCAGCAGCCTGGGTGCTTGGGTCTCCAACACATCTTAACCCACATAAATGAAAACAAAAAAAGTGTTCTTCACGAGAGAGGCATTCCTGCTGCCCATGATACTAACTAAACTCCACTGACTAAGCACATACTCAGTGAAAAAAAGACTGTGGGGTGTATATCTAGTTCAAATGTAGTAGTTTCTCCTGACCAGGTGGTAGCACTGTAGCACTGTGGATAGAGCATTGAACTGGGATGCAGAGGACCCAGGTTCAAAACCTCAGTTTGCCGGCTTAAGTGCGGGCTCACCAGCTTGATCACAGGATCATAGACATGATCCCATGGTCACTGGCTTGAGCAAGGGGTCACATGCTCTGCTATAGTGCCCCCCCCCCCGTCAAGTCAAGGCACATGTGAGAAAGCAATCAATGAACAACTCAGATTCCACGATGAAGAATTGATGCTTATCTCTCTCCCTTCCTGTCTGTCTCCGTCACACACACATACACTCACACACACACACACAAATGTAGTCGTTTGTTGTTTCATCACAAATTAAATTTTCAAAATATAAGGCTAATTAATTAATCTATCTAGAGTCTAATAAACCAATACAGGGGAACCTCAGGTTACAACAGTCTCGACATATAACATTTTAGTTTACAATGCTCGCTCCCATAAAAACTTTAAAAATTGAGGCATGAGTGTTTCGGCTAACACTATTAGCATCGTATTTACGGACTACATGGGTGAACTATTTTGGGTGGGTGTAGTGGAAGAATATGCAGTTGTGTACAATACAGTGTATTTATGTTCTTTTTTTGTTCTTTTCCATTTTCTGTGGCTTAGTTGTATTTTTATGTTCTAGATTATGATTTTACAACTGTGTGAGGATACATAAGTGACTTAGACTAGGGTGTGTTTCGACTTACACCAAAATTCGAGTTACATCACTGTTGTAGGAATGGAACTATGTCGTAACCTAACGACCACCTGTAGGTGAATTCTGATTTTACACATTTCATTTACCTATGGCATTTTAATATTCATGAAGACCTGATACTCTGATTTTACACTGGAAATCATCATGTTTTACCCAAAAGCAATCAATGTTGGCCCAGTTTCTTTGAGCCTATAAAGTTACTTCTTTGGGGTGGTATTCCTGAGTTCAGACTTAACTTCATGCCTCTCTAGGCTAGTTATGGGGACTGTGTGGAATGATAACTATGAAAACACTCTGGAGAAATATGAAGCTCCTTGTGAATTCATAATATTATGATTTTTATTGGGAAATATTTTTTTTTGTAGGGGACAGTATTTATTCAAAAACAAGCCTCCTGATGGGAATGCTCCTCCCAACTCTTTTTATAGAGCACTTTATCCTAAAATTATACAAGACATTGAGGTAAGTAAGAATCTATGCATATCTGGGTATTTGCCAGGTACTAGAGAATCATCAGTGTTCTTTAGTAACAGCATTATTATAGCAAAGCCGTTAAGGTTTATTGATGTGGGTTAAAAATCAGTTTCTTTGTATGAGAATAGAGTAGGTTAAGTATGGTAAATTGCCAAGCAAAAATTTGTGTTTAAAAGTTGTTTGCTGATAGATAAATGAGAGACTGTGATATCTTCATATAACATCAGTGAGACTGCTAAAGTTACACTCAACCTGATATTCATATATCTTCTGAATTGAGCCTCCATTAAAGGACACTGGTAGAAATGGCCACCACATGTATAGGAACAGCGCTAAGCACGTAAGGTCTTGTGGTTTGCCTGACCAGGCGGTGGCGCAGTAGATAGAGCGTAGGACTGGGATGCGGAGGACCCAGGTTTGAGACCCCAAGGTCGCCAGCTTGAGTATAGGCTCATCTGGTTTGAGCAAAGCTCGCCAGGTTGGACCCAAGGTCGCTGGCTCGAGCAAGGGGTTACTTGGTCTGCCGAAGGCCCATGGTCAAGGCACATATGAGAAAGCAATCAATGAACAACTAAGGTGTTGCAACAAAAAACTAATGATTCATGCTTCTCATCTCTCTCTATTCCTATCTGTCTGTCCCTATCTATCCCTCTCTCTGTAAAAAAAAAAAAAAAGGTCTTGTGGTTCATAGCTTGTCCTCTAATGGTGAGCAGTCTCTTTCCACCGGGTATATTATTTAATTGAGTGAGTTATATACAGGAGAGTTCTAGAGAGTGAATGTTTAATTACTTTACAAATGGAAGAAGTTTTATAATTTTAAACAGTGGCTTTCTACAAACATAGTTTTAGTTTGCCCTAAGTTCTTTGTAGCCAATAGAGTGAAGTGAAACATTGAGCATTTGTCCTTGGTTGCCATGAAAGTCAGGTAAGAGTCAGTTCTGGTCCTTTCCTAATTACTGCCTCTTTACCATTTCTTCTTCTCAGACAATAGAATCTAATTGGAGATGCGGAAGACATAGTTTACAGAGAATCCACTGCCGAAGTGAAACAAGCAAAGGAGTTTACTGTTTACAGTATGATGATCAGAAGATAGTGAGCGGCCTTCGAGACAACACTATCAAGGTGAGGTTTCTTCACTTGTGAGAAGGTAGCTGTAGAAGCAAGAGTGACCACGTCCATAAAACAATCCGAAGCATAAATTCTGTTATTTCCAGGAAGTAAGTGAGCATTTTAGATTGTTTTTAGTCCCAAAACCAAGAAGAGCAAACAAATGGATTGCTAAATTCTCTTCTTGAAGTGCACTGAATGAGCTCTTACTCTTGGCCTTCACATAATTATAGGCTACCCCTATTCCGTAATGAAAAGGATAAAGTCTGCATTAGTACTGAAGCCACATATATGGGTGCTTAGCTATACCTAAAGAAAAAAATGCATTCCACACTACTCTGGGCTTTGATTCTTTAGGGGATTCAAAGACATAATAGAGCCAGCAAGTCTCTACAGCACCCCATTATCACAGTGATCAAAAGGATCTTGTTTGCCATCCTAGATCTGGGATAAAAGCACATTGGAATGCAAGCGAATTCTCACAGGCCACACGGGTTCTGTCCTGTGTCTCCAGTATGACGAGAGGGTGATCATAACTGGATCATCGGATTCCACAGTCAGGTAGAAAATTTCAAACAATCTTTTGAACTCTGAAATATCAGATCCGCTCTGTGCTTTGTCATAGATAGTAATTCTGTATATATTTGCATGTACACCATTCTGAAACTTCATAATTAAAAAAGAATAAACCATCAGCTTTCTCCATTATTGTGTCAGTCTAGAACTAGAAAAGTTGAAGTAGGAATGATTAAGGTAAATTTACATTTTTGTACATTTAAGAAACGACATCCTATTTCAGTTTGTGAAAATTATCCATTATAGACGCTTGGTAAACCTTGCCTTCCTTACAAAAACCAGCTCACGAGGGAATAATATGAATGGAATGAAGCCTTCCTTTCGGGTGGTTATAACTGTAGTGCAGGCATGCGTTATCACCTTTAAAATGTGTACAGGTGAGCGATGCTCTCTCTGCCAGGCCCTCCCCTGCTGTCCCTGCAGTTTTTAATTGCAAGCTTCACTCAGGGAGGGGCCTTCAATTTCCAGAGGCATTAGTGATTTGATGACACAGCCATTATGCTGCTGGAGTCCAGTGTAGCTTGAGTTCAGGGTACCAGAAGCACTGCTGGAAATCTCTGTTAGGAATTTTGCCTGAAGCTAAAGGATTTAGCAAACTTAATACATCAAAAGTAACTTTTTAAAAAAAGGGGAAAGAAACAGTTAACTGCATTGTTAGATTCTCTGAAGGTAAATGCTTACCATTCTCAGTTATCCTCTGTGAATAGAAAAGGCTGTTCTTGTTTCTTGTCTTTTGACTTACAGGCATAGCAAACTCAGTTCTTTTAGTTTTCGACATTTAACATTTATTGGTGTATGTGGGGTGCCTCAAGGAAGCTGAAATATTGTAGAGGCTAACATCATCTATGGGATAAGAGGAAAAATTATTTTCTGGGAAAGGAAATAAAATGTTATAAAAACCAAAGTAAATATACAAAAATAAAGTCAAATTCTGTATTTCATCACACAAAATTCTAAAACTATCCAAGGGTCCATATTCTGCTGTGAAGCCCATATTTACAGTGGGTGGCTATTCTTGTTCCCAACCCCATTCAAAGCATGGAAGTAGAGCCTCAAACTTAGGGTCTAGGTCAGGGGTCCCCAAACTACGGCCCGCGGACCGCATGCGGCCCCCTGAGGCCATTTATCCGGCCCCCACCGAACTTCTGGAAGGGGCACCTCTTTCATTGGTGGTCTGTGAGAGGAGCATAGTTCCCGTTGAAATACTGATTAGTTTGTTGATTTAAATTTACTTGTTCTTTGTTTTAAATATTGTATTTGTTCCCGTTTTGTTTTTTTACTTTAAAATAAGATATGTGCAGTGTGCATAGGGATTTGTTCATAGTTTTTTTTTATAGTACAGCCCTCCAACAGTCTGAGGGACAGTGAACTGGCCCCCTGTGTAAAAAGTTTGGGGACCCCTGGTCTAGGTAATGTTGGGTCTTGATCTATGTGGTAAAATCTAAAATCCAGAGTCATCGAGCTTAAGTCCATAGTACTAAATCAGTCTATTACAGAAGCTTCTTGTCTTATATTAGTTGTAGTTCTTGAGGGCCATCCATAGGACACTAATGGTACTGTTATTAATCATAGTCCCAGTTTTTTTTTTTAATTTTTTATTTATTTACTTTTTTTTTTTAGATTTTATTTATTCATTTTTATTAGAGAGAGGGGAGCAAGAGAGAGAGAGAGGGAGAGAGGGAGAGATAGAGAGAGAACAGGGAGAGGAGCAGGAAGTATCAACTCCCATATGTGCCTTGACCAGGCAAGCCCAGGGTTTTGAACTGGCGACCTCAGCATTCCAGGTCGACGCTTTATCCACTGCGCCACCACAGGTCAGGCCATAGTCCCAGTTTTAAATGTATCTTATTAATAGTATCAGATTCAATGTCAGAAATTGTATAATAATCCTAAGGTCTAGGTTCCATCAGTAGGTGTCGTGGCTGCTCCCTCTTTCCTAGCCCCCACACCTGCCCACATTTCCAGTAGTGTGTCTTAGCATTTCACATTGGCAGCACTCCATCTCCTTCCTTTCCCACTCTCCCAGTCCAGCCCTCTACCTACCATCCCCCCGTGGCCCACCAGTACTCTACTCAGTTCAGCTTCAGAGCTGCAGAAGAGGAGGGTATAATACTGTCTATGACCATAGAGCAGGAGGGGTGGGAAGTGCAGAGGTCAGATACTGGCAGTAGCTTATAGCATCAGTACCATCAAAATCTCAGACAGCCTCCTTAATGTTTTTTGTTCCAGGGTATGGGATGTAAATACAGGTGAAATGCTAAACACATTGATTCATCATTGTGAAGCAGTTCTGCACTTGCGTTTCAATAATGGCATGATGGTGACCTGCTCCAAAGACCGTTCCATTGCTGTATGGGATATGGCCTCCCCAACTGACATTACCCTCCGGAGGGTGCTGGTTGGGCACCGAGCTGCTGTCAATGTTGTAGACTTTGATGACAAGTACATTGTTTCTGCATCTGGAGATAGGACTATAAAGGTAAAAAGCATTTTTTAGTAAGTCCCCAACGTAAGAGTAGGGGAATTCATGTAAAAACCTGATCAAAGTCTATTTCATATTAAACATCACTATAGACTAATTTAATATTTAATTCAGATACTAGTCTATATGTAAAAGACAATTCTGGTTAGGTATTTTATTACTAGAAATCAGCGATTTTTAACCCAGGTGCCAAGAACACTGGTGTGCCGCAAGAATTCTTTAAATATGCAATACCTGACTATTTAGTCAGAGGCACTGACCTCTTTCCCCTTAGATTATCAAGGAAAAAAATGGCAACAGCCAACACAACAATGGCTGTCCAGTGTGAATGAATCAAGACTATACCTATGTTGCTTTTTTTTATTGAATTCATTGGGGTGATATTGGTTCGGAAACCATAGGTTCCAGGTATCGAACTCAGTAAAATATCTGCACACTGCATCATGCACCCATTACCCCAGGCAAAGTCTCTTTCCGTCACCATTTCCCCCGCTTTTGCCTTCCTCTGCTTACCTCCCAGCCCCCTTTCCCTCTGGCTGCCGCCACACTGTTGTCTATGTCTGTGTGTTATGTACATATGTTTTTTGCTTAATCCCTTCACTTTCTTTCATCCACTCCCCGCGCCCTCCTCCCCTCTGACAGATAGTCTGTTCCGTGTATCCTTGGCTGCTGTTCCTATTTTTTCAGTTTATTTTGTTCATTAGATTCCACATGTGAGATCATATGGCATTTGTCTTTCTCTCACTGGCTTTATAATAATCCCCAGGTCCATTCATGCTTTTGCAAAAGATAAGATTTCCTTCTCTTTTACAGTCGCATAGTATTCCATTGTGTAAATGTATCACAGCATTTTTATCCATTTATATACTGATGGGCACTGGGGCTGCTTCCAGACCTTGGCTATTGTAAGTAACTCTGCAATGAACATAGGGGTCCATAAATTCTTTCGTTAGTCTTTCAGTTTTCTTCAGATATATTCCCAGAAGTGGGATCTCTGAGTCAAAAGGCAGTTCTATTTTTAATTTGCTGAGAAAACGTCATACTGTTTTATACAGTGGCTGCACCAGTGTGCCTTCTAACCAACAGTGCACAAGGTTCCTTTTTCTCCACATCCTTGCCAGCACTTGTTGTTTGTTGATTTATTGATGATAGCCACTCTGACAGGCATGAATTTGTATGTCTCTTTGGAGAAGTATCTATTCAGATCCTTTGCCTTCCCCCCCCCCCCCCATTTTGTTTTGTTTTGTTTTTTATCAAGTGAGAGTCAGGGAGGTAGAGAGGCAGACTCACGCATACGCCCTGACCAGGATCCACCCAGCAGCCCCCATCTGGGGCTGATGTTCTGCCCATCTGGGACTTCTGCTCTATTGCTCTGCAACCTGAGCTATTTTAGCACCTGAGGCGAGGCCATGGAGCCATCCTTAGCACCAGGGGCCAACTTGCTCATTCAAGCCATGGCTGTGGAAGGGGAGAGAAAAGGGGGGCATAGAGAAGGTTGCTTCTCCTGTGTGCCCTGACTGGAAATCAAACCCGGGACTTCCACATGCCAGGCCAACGCTCTATTGCTGAGCCAACCGGCCATTTTTTAATTGTGTTGTTTGTCTTCCTGGTGTTGAGTTGTATCAGTTCTTTATGTATTTTGGAAATTACCGGTACCCTCTTATCAGCTGTATCATAGGCAAATATGTTCTCCCATTCAATGGGTTCCCTTTTCTTTCTTTTTTTCTTTCTTTCTTTCTTTCTTTCTTTCTTTCTTTCTTTCTTTCTTTCTTTCTTTCTTTCTTTCTTTCTTTCTTTTTAGCGAGAGAGAGACACACAGACAGATAGGAAGGTAGAGAGATGAGAAGCATCAACTTGTTGTTGTGGCACTTCAGTTATTCATTGATTGCTTTCTCTTATATGCCTTGACCAGGGGACTCTAGCCGTCCCAATGACCCCTTACTCGAGCATTGACCTTGGGCTCAAGCCAGCGACCATGGGATCATGTTTACAATCCCACGCTCAAGCCTGCAACCTTGGGGCTTCAAACCTGGATCCTCAGCGTCCCAGGTCAATACTCTCTCTCCACTACCCCACCACTGGTCAGGCCCTTTTCATTTTGTTGATGGTTGCTTTTGCTGTTCAAAAGCTGTTTAGTTTGATGCCCCATTTGTTTATTTTTTTTCCTTTATTTCCCTTACCCAAGGAGATATATTGACAAAAATAATGCTATGAGAGATGTCCAAGATTTTACTGCCTATGTTTTCTTCCAGGATTTTTATGATTTTGCAACTTCACTTAAGTCTTTTATCCATTTTGAGTTTATTCTTGTGTAAGTTGGTGGTCTGGTTCCTTTTTTTTTTCTTGCCCTATTTTCACACCACCATTTATTGAAGAGACTGTCTTCACTCCATTGTATGCTCTTGCTTTCTTTTGCAAATGTTAGTTAACCATAAAGGCTTGGATTTATTTCTGGGCTCTCTGTTCTGTTCTATTGATCTATATGCCTGTTCTTATGCTAGTACCAGGCTGTTTTGATTACAGCATCCTTGTAATATAGTTTGATATCAGGTATTGTGATACCTCCAACTTTGTACTTTTTCAAAATTGCTGAGGTTATTCAGGGTCTTTTGGGGTTCCGTATAAATTTTTGGAATGTTTGTTCTAGATCTGTGAAATATGCTAATGGTATTTTAATAGGAATTGCATTAAATCTATAGATTGCTTTGGGTAGTATGGACATTTTAATTATATTAATTTTTTCTATCCAGGAACACAGTATATGCTTCCACTAATTTGTATCTTCCTCAGTTTCTTCTTCAATCATGTATAATTTTCTGGATACAGGTCTTTTAACTTCTTGGTTAAATTGATCCCTAGGTACCTTATTTTTTGTTGTTGTTGCAATAGTAAATGGGATTGTTTTCTTAATTTTTCTTTCTGATAGTTCATTATTGGTGTATAAATATGCCACCAACTTCTGAATATTAATTTTGTATCCTGCTACTTTGCCAAATTCATATGTTAGATCTAGCAGGTTTTGTGGAGTCTTTCGGGTTTTCTATGTACACTGTCATGTCATCTGCAAATAATGACAGTTTACTTTCTCCTTTCCAATTTGGGTGCCTTTTTTTTCTTCTTGCCTGATTGCTGTGGATAGGACTCCCAGTACTATATGTTAAATAGGAGTGGTGAAAGGAGATATCCTTGTCTTGTTCGTGATCTTAAGGGAAATGTTTTAGTTTTTGCCCATTGAGTATGATGTTAGCTGTGAATTGTCAACTTTTTTTTTTGTCAGATTAGCAAAAAATATATTTCTTTTGTGGTGTGCCACAGAATTTTAGTTATTAGTTTATGTGTGCCATGAGATGAAAAAGGTTGAAAATTGCTGTTGTACATAATGGTGAGTGTAAGAATGGCAGGGGTAAATTAAATTTGTAAGACCAGACTAATGCCACAGGAGTAAATCAATTTGAAGAATCCTCATGTGATAGTAGCAGGCTACAAATTA
Source organism: Saccopteryx leptura (assembly GCF_036850995.1). Lineage (NCBI taxonomy): Eukaryota > Metazoa > Chordata > Mammalia > Chiroptera > Emballonuridae > Saccopteryx > Saccopteryx leptura. The sequence continues at coordinate 26,049,976 of NC_089515.1, read as the reverse complement.
GCCCTGTATTACCAAGTTGACTTGGTTCAGTCCTATTTTCTGCTTCTTAAAAACTCCACCTGCCTGACCAGGCGGTGGCACATTGGATAGTGTCAGAATGGGACTTAGAGGACCCAGGTTCGAAACCCGAGGTCGCTGACTTGAGCACAGGCTCACCAGCTTGAGCACAGGGTCACTGACTTGAGCTTGGGATCCTAGACATGACCACATGGTCACTGGCTTGAAGCCCAAGGTTGCCGGCTTGAGCAAGGCTCTGCTGTAGCAGCCTAGTCAAGATACATATAAGAAAATAATCAATGAACAACTAAGGTGTTGCAAAGAAGAATTGATGCTTCTCGTCTCTTTCCCTTCCTGTCTGTCTCTGTCTGTCCCTCTCTGTCTCTCTCTCTCTCTCTCTATCTCTGTCACACACACACACAAAAAAACTCCATTTGCCATAGATTTTACCAGTGAAAACATCAAATCAACTACCAGATACCATCTTCTGTTTCAGGTATGGAACACAAGTACTTGTGAATTTGTAAGGACCTTAAATGGACATAAACGCGGCATCGCCTGTTTGCAATACAGAGACAGGCTGGTCGTTAGTGGCTCATCTGACAACACTATCAGGTGAGTATCAGGTGCCCTTGCCCAGAAGGGATTAATATTATCCTGCCATTTATTATTTGTGCACAGTTCAAACAGATCTTCAACTGTGTTATCTTTATAATAAAATGGCCTTTCTTTTCTATAGCTTCTTGTAGGTCAAAAGTTTGCCCCAAGCAGAGAGGATAGCAAAGCCTTTTGTTGATGTGTTTCCTTTCTGTAATAGTTTTATCACCAGATAGACCTATTTAAAAGGTATTGCTTGAATGAGGAAATGGGCAAGAGAGATAAGCAGATTGAGGCTGAAAGCCCTTCTCTTTAAATTTCACCTGTCCACAGTTGGAAAGTGCTAATAAATAGCTAAAGGCTGTTTTGCTCTGCCACTGGTTTAAAAAAAAGAAACAGATTTGTATCCCTACTAGAAATAGTGCATTTTATTTTCTTAGCGTTGCATGATTGGCCAGGGAGTTACTGGTCTTTGGAATTATAAGGAATCCACAAAGTGAAGTATTGCTGGTATTTTTTCTTCACAAAGATGCACAACACAGATATGAATTGTATTTGGATGATATATCAATCCTCTCTGTTCCTTCAAAGAGGTATTAAGAGGATGAAAAGGCCATTTTATTTGTATTTTTCTGAAGCTGGAAACGGGGAGAGACAGTCAGACAGACTCCCGCATGCGCCCGACCGGGATCTACCCAGCACGCCCACCAGGGGCGACGCTCTGCCCACCAGGGGGCGATGCTCTGCCCCTCCGGGGCCTCGCTCTGCCGCGACCAGAGCCACTCTAGCGCCTGGGGCAGAGGCCAAGGAGCCATCCCCAGTGCCCGGGCCATCTTTGCTCCAATGGAGCCTTGGCTGCGGGAGGGGAAGAGAGAGACAGAGAGGAAGGGGGGGGGGGGGGTGGAGAAGCAAATGGGCGCTTCTCCTATGTGCCCTGGCCGGGAATCGAACCCGGGTCCCCCGCACGCCAGGCCGACGTTCTACCGCTGAGCCAACCGCCAGGGCCAAAAAGGCCATTTTAAAAAGCAACAGATAAAGCCTTTACTATATTTAAGGAAATTATTCCTAGAAAGCATTTGGAAAGCATACAGTATTTTGTATGTTAATACATAAAAATTTTTGAGAACTGACTTTGCATTTTCATTATATGAGAAGGACTATCCTGGACAGTGGGTGAAAGCGGAGTGTCCTTTGTGAAAGAGGTAGACCTGCTTTGTGAGGGCGGATGTCACTGACAGCCTTCATGTTTTCATTGGTGATTTCAAGAAGCATTACTTTTCTTGGCTTGGTCATTTCCTTCACAGGCAATTAAGTGCATTAAATTCATTCTTTTTATGCCTTAGAGACCCTGGTTACAGAATTATATAAAGCATTGTGCTTTGAAAATATATACTATGTTTGAACCTAAATCATACGTTTTTCTACCTCAGTTATATGACAGAAAGGAAATAAATCAATTGAAAGTGATACATTTTTTGTGTTAATTTATCTTATTTCTGTGGATTTTTTTTTAAAAGACATTGAAGTATGTTAAATTTTTTTAAGTGAGAGGAGGGGAGGTAGACTCTTGCATGACCCCCAACTAGGATCCACCCACCAACCCCCCCTTCTGGGGCCAATGCTTGAATCAACTGAGCTATTTTTCACTCCTGAGGCTACATGCTGGGACCAACCTAGCTATCCTCAGCACCGAAGCCAATGCTTGAACCAAGTGAGCCACTGGCTGTGGGAGTGGAAGAGGGAGAGAAGTGGGAGAGGGTAGGGAGAGGAGCATATGGTTGCTTCTCTTATGTGCCCTGACTGAGGACTGAACCCAGGACATCCGCACACCGGGTCAACACTCGACTGAGCCAACTGGCTTGGGCCAAAGTATATTATTATAAAATTCCAAGCTTAGGAAAGAATACATGAAAATTCACTTGACTCAATTTTCTTCTCCAGGTTATGGGACATAGAATGTGGTGCATGTTTACGAGTGTTAGAAGGCCATGAGGAATTGGTGCGCTGTATTCGATTTGATAACAAAAGGATAGTCAGTGGGGCCTATGATGGGTAAGTTTGCATCTCATCTGAATCTCTGCTGCCTTAGTATATTAAATATAACCTTCCCTTATTTCTAAAAGATTATGGATTTCACAGAAAGGACCCAATATAATAGTTCTTATGTCTAATCTATGTATTTACCTCACCTTTTCAAAAATATTCTTCCCAAATAAGTTGTACTTGTTTGCTCATGATTATTGATATTTTAGATTTGGGTTATATCGTTATCTGTTTTTCCCTATAAATCAAAGAACCAGACAAATCCAGTATAAAAAGATATGCAGATAAAATAGTGACTTACTAATAAATCTAAAGCATTGGAAGGCAGTATCTATGGTACTTAACTGTGGTAGTTCCTTAAATTTTGATATCTTTGAATGGTTCTAAAAAGTGCAGCTCCCTTGTCTCCCCTTCTGGCATTTTAGTTACAAGTTTAGTAATTTTCAGTGAGTACAGAATCCATTCATGATGTGAATGGATCCCATGTCTAGCGATTGTAAGCACGTAGTAAATTCTTACAAAAGTATGTTCACTTATGCAGGCCTCTTTATCATTTCTTCTTGTCAAGATGCCTGATTTGGGGGAATACAAAGCTACAGTTCAAATACTGACAGCTTTTTAAATATCAGAAGCTAACTTAAACCACATTGTCTTAGTGTATGAACTGCATATACTGATATATTAAGATAATTTAAGCAATAGGAAGTATAGCACACCTGCTTTTCTTCTTTGAGTCAACCTTCACTCTCTTACCCTTGGGAAATTGTTCACTGTGATGGCATGTTCCAGCTAGCTTCAAGGCTGTTTTCTCACTCCCGTGATTTTATCTGTACCTACCTTTCTTGGGTTTTGTCTATTTACCGTGAGGAGATATGACTTATAATTAATTTTTAGAAGGACAAAACTTTTCTTATTTAAATCAAAATACGAGGATTTGTTTATATAAACTCCAGAACTTTTAAATGGACCCCAGCCCTCTGGTACATGGAACCTGTGCCATACTTAGAACTGACCAAAAAGAAAACGCCTCGGAGTTACAGGTTTCTAGGTCTAAGTGATCTCTAATATTAGTAAGAGGTCTAATGTAGAACATCTCTTATCCCCAAAGTACGGTGTAACTTTACCATTCCCTATCTACATCAGTTTGGTTAAAGCTAACCTGTTTCTACTTTTGGGTTAATCATGTACATTTTCCCCTGTTAATACCAGTAACTTCTATCCAAGAATGAATATAAGAACCAAATCTATAAAACAGAAAAGTGCTTAAGTATTCCTGTGAGCTGCGTGTATCGTGTAACGTATATTCACCATACATATTTATTGCCATGACTTTTTGCTCTTCTTCTGGTGCTCCCTAAATTTTCCTTTAACTAAGATTTCTGTCCCCTTTTTGATCTTTAGAAAAATTAAAGTGTGGGATCTTGTAGCAGCTTTGGACCCCCGTGCTCCTGCAGGGACTCTGTGTCTACGGACCCTTGTGGTAAGAGTCTTATTGTTTAAAGGGCGTTGGGGAGTAAGAAAGAGAAGAAATTAAACATTGATGTGCTGTGAAATACAAATATAAATTTGATAGCCTGACCAGGTGTTGGCACAGTGGATAGAGTGTCAGCCTGGGACACTGAGGTCCCAGGCCTGAAACCCTGATGTTGCTGGCTTGAAGCCCAGGGTTGCTGGCTTGAGCAAGGGGTCACTGGCTCAGCTGGAGTCCCCCCAGTCAAGGCACATGTGAGAAAGCAATCAATGAAGAACTAAGGTGCCACAACGAAGAATTGATGCTTCTCATCTCTTTCCCCTTCCTGTCTATCCCTCTAAAGAAAAAAATCTGGATTTGATAGTTAGAACCTCTCAAAACCTGCTACTAAGTAGAAAGGCAACCAATACATGACAGTAAAATATGTTTATATAGTGCCTTTCATCCAAAAGTGCTTTAGAGACTATATACAAAAAGAAATGTGGCAGCTGTTTAACAGCTGCACAGCAACTCTACACATCAGTTGAGTACAGGAAGTGAATAAGAATTCTGTACCCACCAGAAACAGTAGGAGGTGCTTAGGGAGTAGGAGCATAATTACTCAAATTGGAACCTGTCCAGAATCTGAGGACCTGCACACCTGTGCCTACAAAAAGTGCCATGGGAGTCTGCGTGAACCTCCTGGTCAGCCCCTTAGCTCTGCATCCTATTTAAGGCATGCTGCCTCCAGCAACTTGAATCCCATCTTCTTTTATTACTTGTATACCCTTGGCCTGAACATCCTGACATTTGGGAAAAGAAGTGACTCAAAAGGACTAATGTCACCTTCAAAAGCACTAAATTTTTTATCATGGTGTTTGCCAAGGCCTGGATTAGAAAATGTCCTAAGGTTAGAAGCTGCATCTATTAGGCCCTGGCTGGTTGGCTCAGTGGTAGAGCATCAGCCAGCTTGTGGAAGTCCTGGGTTCAATTCCTGGTCAGGGCACACAGGAGAAGCGCCCATCTGCTTCTCCACCCTTCCCCCTCTCCATTCTCTCTATCTCTCTCTTCTCCCACAGCCAAGACTCCATTGGAGCAAAGTTGGCCCGGGCACTGAGGATGGCTCCATGGCCTCCGCCTTAGGCTCTAGAATGGCTCCGGTCTCAATGGAGCAATGCCCCACATGGGCAGAGCATCATCCCCTGGTGGGCATGCTGGGTGGATCCTGGTTGGGCGCATGCGGGAGTCTGTCTGTCTGCCTCCTTGCTTCTCACTTCAGAAAAAAAAAAAAGCTGCGCCTATTAGAAGAAGATTAGAGCCCTGGCCAGGTAGCTCAGTTGGTTAGAGCATCATTACAATATGCCAAGGTTGTGGGTTCAATCCTGGGTCAGGGCACATACAAGCATCAACCAGTCGGTGCATAAGTGGAATAACAAATCGATGTTTCTTTTTCTCTCCCTTCCTCTCTCTCTAAAATAAATAAATAAAAGTTAAACAAAAAAGATTAGGTGAGGCATTCAGGAAGTCAAGAGTCTTTTGCACAACTCAGAGAAAAGATGACAACAAGCATTTGAATCCCTGGTATTCTGAAACCTGGCTCAACAGTGAGGCAGTCTCTCTCTGCTCTGGAAAAAAGAAAGATACATTCTTTGTTTTCCTTGTTATATTTAAAGCTCATTCTTTCAGCACCAAATGTGCTTTACCTTCGTGTTTCACACGTTTTTTAAAATGGGTACTTTCATTTACAATTATTTAAAGCCTGGTTTTTAAAGTATAACTTACATACAGCAAAATTTGTCTGTTTTTAGTTTGTTTTTATGAAGTTTTCAGATGTATAAATACCATAATCAAGTTATAGAAAATTTCCATCACCCTGCAAAATTATGTGCCTTAAAGTCACCCCTAGCAACTATTCATCTTAGTTCTGTCCCTACATAGTTTTGCTATTTCATGAACATCATATAAATTAAATCATACAATATGTAGCATTTTGCCTTTGGCTCTTTTCACGTCATTGAAGATTTAGCCATGTTGTTGCATGTGTTGCTACTTTGGGTCTTTTTATTGGTGAGTAGTAATCCATTGTGTGGATGAACCATTTTGGTTATTCATTTACCAATTTAAGAACATTTGGAATTTTTTAGTTTTGGGTGATACTGGAAACATTCCCCAGGTTTTTATGTATCCATATTGTTTTTATTTTTCTTGGGTAAATACCTAGAAGTATAATTTTTCTGGGTCCTATGATAAGTGTATGTTTACATTTAAAAGAACTATTAAGCTGTTTTCCAAAGTGGCATTTGGGGAGCTTGCAAATGCATGCTGTATTATATATATTCCCACTAACAGTACGAGAATCCCATTTTCCCACATCCTTGACAGCACTTAGTATTGTCAGTTTTTTGAAAAATTATAGCCATTTGAGTAAGTATGAAGTAGTTAATAGTTTTTTGTTTTTGTTTTTTATTTTGTTTTTAATGAGAGAGACAGACAGACAGGAAGGGAGAGAGGTGAGAAGCATCAAATCATAATTGCGGCACCTTAGTTGTTCATGTGTGCCTTGACCAAGGGGCTCTAGCCAAGCCAGTGACCCCTTGTTCAAGCCAACAACCTTGGACTGCAATGCAAGCCAGTGACCTCTGAACTCAAGCTAGTAACCCCGCATTCAAGCTGGTAAGCCAGCATTCAAGCCAGATGAGTCTGCACTCAAGCTGGTGATCTAAGGCTTGAATCTTGGTCCTCAGTGTCCTAGGCCAACATTTCATCCATTTTGCCACTGCCTGGTCAGGCTGTAGTGGTTATAGTTTTAATTTACATTTTTGTAGTAACTAATGGTGTAGAATGTCTTTTTATGGTCTTCTTTTATGAAGGTCCAAATCTTATCCTCATTTATTGAGTTAAGTTGTTGTTGTTGTTTTAATACAGGGACAGAGATAGAGTTAGAGAGAGGGATAGATAGGGACAGACAGACAAGAAAGGAGAGATGAGAAGCATCCATCATCAGTTTTTCGTTTTTGACACCTTAGTTGTTCATTGATTGCTTTTTCATATGTGCCTTGACCGTGGGCCTTCAGCAGACCGAGTAACCCCTTGCTTTAGCCAGCGACCTTTGGTCCAAGCTGGTGAGCTTTTGCTCAAGCCAGATGAGCCTGCACTCAAGCTGGCAACCTCCGGGTCTCGAACCTGGGTCCTCGGCATCCCAGTCCGACGCTCTATCCACTGCGCCACTGCCTGGTCAAGCTGAGTTAAGTTTTTAAAAACAGATTTATTGAAATATAATTGACATACAATAAAGTGAACATATTTAAAGTATACAACTTGGCCTAGGCCAGTTGGCTTAGTGGATAGAGCATTGGCCCAGCATGCAGAATACCGGGTTCGATCCCCAATCAGGGTATGCAAAAGGAGCAACCATCTGCTTCTCTTCCCCTCCCCCCTTTTCTTTCTCTTCTCTTCTCACAGCCAGTGGCTCACCTGGTTCAAGCATTGGCCCCAGGTGCAGAGGATAGCTCAGTTGGTCCGAGCATGTCAGCTTCAGGCACTAAAAATAGCTCAGTTGATTGGAGCATCAGCCTCAGATGGGGATTGCCAAATGGATTCCAGTTGGGCACATGCGGGGTCTGTCTCACTACCTCCTCTCGCTTCAAAAAAAATAAATTGGCAAATTGAATTTAACAGTGTATTAAAAGACTTACACACCATGACCAAGTGGGATTTATTCCAGTTATGCAAAACAAGTATAATATTCAAAAATCAGTTAATGTAATCCATCACATCAAAAGTCTAAAGAAGAAAAATCAGATGATTAGTATCAGTAGATACAGAAAAGGCATTTGGCAAAATCCAATATTTATTCATGATAAACTCTTAGCAAACTAGGGATAGGGGGGAACTGTTTCAACTTCAAAAAGAAAAATGCAAATTAAAACTCTAATAAAATACCACTACAAATCTATCAAAATAGCTAAAACTTAAAAGATGGACAATATCAGTTTGTTGAAGATGTGAAACTGGAGCTCTGATACAGAACTAGTAGGAATATAAATTGATACAATTTTTTAAAAACCGTTGTGCCATCTCTGCTAAAGCTAAGTGTGCACCTGCTCCGTGGGCCTACAGTTCTACTCCTAGGTGAAATGAGAGCACATATCCATCAAAACACATGTATATCCCTGTTTGTAGCAAGTTTATTATAATAGTCAAAACTACAGCTAGTCTCTATGTCCGCCACTGGAGATAATAAATTATAGTGTGATCATATAATGGAATATCAGCCGTAATTTGAAAAGCAAAAAGAATGAACTACTATTACACGCAGTAACAGAGAAGAATCTTATACTGTTGAGTGAAAGAAACCAGGAAGAAGGAATACATGTGTTATGAGTTTATTTATATGAACCTGAAGTACAGGAAGAATGAATTGATGACAGCACTGGGGTAAAGGCAGAACTGAACTAGGAAGGAGCATGAGAGAGTGCCTTGTGGGATGCTGGAGGTGATCAGGGTGGTGGTCACTACTTTTACAATATGGGGAGAGTTGATCGATCAATATTACCAACACACCACTTACTGCTCACCAATTCTGAGCCTCTGATTGTAGAAGAATCCTAGAGGTACAGAGAGGAGAAGGCCAGGGAGGTACTGAGGTTCAGCCTAAACCTAGAAGAGTTAGCAATGAGAAACTAGCATACTATACTATTTGACATAGCTCTAATGAGTATTACTTTGTGCATGAAATCAGCTGCCCAGTATTTGACTTTCCATTTTACCTTTAATCCAAATTGTTTTTTTCTCTGTATTCTTTTTTTTTTTTTTTTTTTTTTTTTTTTTATTTTTCTGAAGCTGGAAACAGGGAGGCAGTCAGACAGACTCCCGCAAGCGCCCGACCGGGATCCACCCGGCACGCCCACCAGGGGGCGATGCTCTTCCCATCCGGGGCATCGCTCTGTTGCGACCAGAGCCAGTCTAGCGCCTAAGGCAGAGGCCATGGAGCCATCCCCAGTGCCCGGGCCATCTTTGCTCCAATGGAGTCTTGACTGTGGGAGGGGAAGAGAGAGACAGAGAGGAAAGAGAGGAGGAGGGGTGGAGAAGCAGATGGGCGCTTCTCTTGTGTGCCCTGGCCGGGAATCGAACCTGGGACTTCTGCATGCCAGGCCGACACTCTACCACTGAGCCAACCGGCCAGGGCCTCTCTGTATTCTTGAAACAGCTAATTGGTAGAGAAAATTATCAGCATAAGATAGCCTTTCTATAGACTCCTTTAACATGTTGCTGAATTTGTGTCTTTTTGATTTTGAGTAGTTCAGAAGTTTCCATTTCTGCTTCTTTAGGAGCATTCTGGAAGAGTTTTCCGACTCCAGTTTGACGAATTCCAGATTGTCAGTAGTTCACATGACGACACAATCCTCATCTGGGATTTTCTAAACGATCCGACTGCCCAAGCTGAACCACCCCGCTCCCCTTCTCGAACATACACCTATATCTCCAGATAAATAATCGTGCACTGACCTCATACTTGCCCAGGTATGAAAAAGAATTGTGTACCTGGCCCTGTGAGTAGGAGATGGGATGTTGGCTGAAAGGTGTTGTTAGTTCTAGAGGCCTGTCACGCCCTGTATCTTTCCAAGTCCTTTAAAGCAGTGGTCCCCAACCTTTTTTTGGGCCACGGACCAGCCTTTAGGGTGGGACCGATAAATGTATCACGTGACCAAGACAAGCATCAAGAGTGAGTCTTAGACGGATGTAACAGAGGGAATCTGGTCATTTTTTAAAAATAAAACATGTTCAGACTTAAATATAAATAAAACGGAAATAATGTAAGTTATTTATTCTTTCTCTGCGGACCAGTACCAAATGGCCCACGGACTGGTACTGGTACCAGTCCACGGCCCAGGGATTGGGGACCACTGCTGTAAAGCAAGGAAAGCTGACAGCATGAGGCAGGGCCGGGGCTGCGGTCGGATGCTGCCTTCATCAGGGTAGCCAGCCTCGGCTCTAGATGACTGTTGAACCTGATTTAGATGACCCTTGTGCAGTAAAGCAAATAATTCCTGTCCCGGTTATCTGATAAGTTGTAAAGAAAGTAAGAACAAAAAGAAAGAAGGAAAAAAAGGAAAGAGATTTGAATCAGTTTCAAAACTAAAAGTAATGACCCAAAAGCCTGTGGCTTTGTGGTTCCCAGATAAACCAGTACCTATAAAAAAGACCCTTTAAAACAGGTAGATAATCTAATATGTGAATGGGAAAATCTCATAGTGAAATATGCTGACTACTCACAGCTCTGCCTTGTCAGTGTCATTGGATTATAAAAGGTAGCCTTTTTTATTCTTGTCCCCTCTTTCCACCCCCTCTAAAAATGGAAAAAAACTGTCCTTTGACCATGAAAATAGCCCTGGAGTTGATGAGAACTCCATGTATTCTCCCATTCAAGTCAGGCTCCCTCTGAGATAGGAAAAGACCCTAAAATTCCTCTTTTATCAATTTCATGATATATTCAGATCATACCTGATGTCTTCACCAATTCAGATAAATACATTAAGTTCTCACTGGTTTGGGAAAACTGCACTACTTCTGGGGAGCATTTTTATTCCTCATTTCCCGCACTTGCCTCAGAGCTGTGGCATCAGTACACTTTTCTGCATATCTTTTTACAGTCGTTCTTCCAAGTGGGGTGGTCCGTGGCCTGCTGGGCTCGTTTCAGTGCTCACTTCTCACAGAGGACACGCTGTGTCCTCACCCCTCGGCCTCTTCAGCCAAGTCCCAGCTGTCCCCCGCTGGACACATAACTTCCCAGAGCCCTGCTTTCCTGATTATTAACAGGACGGCTGCAGTACACACTCACAGACCTGTTGTGAGGGCTGCTGAAATGTTATATGTAAAATTCTTAGCACTTGGTACGATGCCTAGCACCTAATAAGCCCTTAGTAAAAAGTAGTTTATTAGTATTAATATTGTAGCCATCATGTTATCTATCCCCTCCTTCTGCCAAAATTTCCTGCTCCTGAGTACATGTATTTTGCCACATTAATATTCTTCCAGGTGCTCTTGTGGCGTATGTCTCCCTACCCCCTCACCCCTAAAACATGCACGTCCCCTGAGATGCTCTCTTGGGCTTTTCTTCTTTCTCTGCGTTCCCTTCTCTGGCTGCTTATCTCTTCCCAGGGCTTCACTCTCATCTCAGCGGAGATGACTCTCAGATGTGTGTTCGTAGTCCCAGCCTCGGCCTTAATCTCCAGGCCACATGTCCAGCCACACCTACACATCTGTCTTTGAAGGCCACTCAGGGCCAGAACTTCAGAGCTGTCTTCGCCTGCTGTACCTTTATAGGGAGCAGGCAGAAGTTTGATGCTACACCCACCATAGTCACTCTGAATCTCAAGACATCAGGGTCACTCTGTGTTAGCACTGTGGCCTTCAACATGCCCATGACCCCCCTGTCAAGCCCCAAACAGGCCGTGTAGCCTTTAGCAGAAGCTAAGAGCAGGCATTAAGAGGGACCTCTGAGCCTTTCTTTCAGTTGACAGCTAAGTTAATATTCTTTTTCTCAGAGCAAATGAGAAGAACAGAGAAAGGGACTAATGACTGTTTGCTCTGTTTTCACACAGGACTCATTAAAGTTGCGGTATTTAAAGTATCTGCCAACATCAGGATGAGCAACAACAGTAACAATCAAAATACTACCCACTTTCCCGGACAAGCCGAGGAGCGGGGCTTTGAGACTCCTGCTGGGACACAGTTGGTCTGCAGTTGACTCGGGAGGGTCTACTCAGCACAGCTGACTGCTTCCGTGCTGCTATCAGAAGATGTCTTTTTATCTTTCGTGAATGATTGCAACTCTTAAACCTCACCTCACTTCCCCTCCTTTCCCCTCTGCACCTGTTTTTTTCCTCATTTGGTTCCAGACAAAGATGACTTATAAATATATTTAGTGTTTTGCCAGAATCTCTCTTGCTTTGCTGTTAAGCAGAAGAACTACTATCGTTTCCCTATACAACCTGCTGGGAGAGACCCACTTCTAGGGGAGCGGGGGATACAACTTCAAGCCAGACAGCACCCAGTGTGTCCCTGTGAACTACAGCAGTGCCAGCACCTGCCGAGATCAGCGCAGCCCCACCTGGCGTAGGAGACAGCTGTCGGGACAGCCTCGGGGTGAGAGAGAGACGAGAGCGAGCACACCAGAAGATCCTTCCGTCTCTTTTCTCTGTATCTGACCCTGCCCCCTCCCTCCACGCCCCTTCAGCCTGTGTCTCTGCTCCACCTGAGAAGAAGGAGTATGAAGAGAGTGTCCTCAGTTAGCATGAGGCACATCAGCTAGAAAATGCAACACTTGGAAGAGTAAATGCTGTTCAGTTAAAATGTCTAACCGAGGCTTTTGCTGCAAGTGACCCTGCATGACAACGATGAGTTCTCAGATGTGGTACTCTCGTCATATTTGCAACTCTTCTCTCTTGTCCTTCTAAAACACTCCCCAAGTGGGGGAGGGCAGGAATTTCCTGGGCTCCATCAATGGCCACATCTTTCCCGGACTCAGCAGTCTCCTCGATTCCATGTAGAGTGTGGAAAGGAGCTGCTGATTGCATTTCCTCTCATTAACAATTAGATGTGTAATAAAAAGCATTGTACTTCATCTTCAATCACTGGGAAGGCTCAGCCTACAGAAATACTACCCACTTTCCCCGGACGAGAGCCGAGGTGCTCGGCGTGTTGTGCAAAAGGGTTCACGTCTCTGGTTCCCTCCTGAGGGCCTGCGAGCACCCAGGCTCCTGTACCTTTGACAAGACCATGATCAGAGTAGCTTAAGGGGTGGTCAAGAGTAAAAGTTGATTTCTCTTCCATTTAGGCCAGTAAATATCATTTCTCAAAAACCAAGCTAATCATCTCAATCTTGCCCTGCAGAACCTTCCTTCTGCTTTTCCCAAACCCAGTATTTACAAAGGGCAGAGCTGCCAGAGACAGCAGTTCAGGGTGAAGTTTGGCACACAGGGTTTATTACTGGGCAGAAACTGCCTTCTCTTTCTTTGTCTTCTTCCTCCTGGTCTTATTTGCTCTCCGCTCTCTGCCAACCAATAAAATTTCTCTGGGAGTTGGTGAAGAACATAAACAAATGGTCCTCGGCAAGGGCCAGGCCGACCTGGCCAGTATGGGCTGCAGGCGCAGGGCTTGTGTGCCGTCCAACCTGGGAGTGCAGGGACCGGCGGCGTGTGCCCAGCTTGTTTCCTGGGGTGGGGCAGACTGCGCCAGCCGTTTCTGGTGGCATGGGCACCGCATCAAGGCTCCCCACCCAGGCCACAGTACGGTCAAGTTTCCTTGCAGAGCTGAGCTGTCAGGCCCATTGTTTCCAGTCCTGATCCAAGCAACTGGGTAAATGAAAGCCCCTTGATACTGGCTGCTGTCGAAACATAAGAATGGGAGCCAGTTGCAAGTAACCACAAAGCCAGGCTACCTTTAGTTCAGCAAAGGGCAAGGGCGAGAGCAAGCCATCTTGACCCTCTGATTTGCAAAACGGTATCCAGTATCCTCTTCCTGAAATGCGCCAGACTGAATGTTATTATTATTCTATATTAAGGGGCAGGTTATGCCTATGCATTTTTCCTTTCCTGCTTTATGAGTGCTTTTAAGTTTTTAGTTCCAGGTTGTATTCAGAAAATATTTCCCAGAGTAATGATACGTCTTTGCCTAGGAAATATTTTCTGAATATAATTTCCTTTGCAACCACCCAAATGCTTCAAAGAAATATTTTCTATCTAATCCCTTATCATAGTTCCTTGTCCATTGTGTTGACTATTAATGCCTTTTTGATTGGTTGAGGATTTTGCTACAGATGAGGCAGGGGACCATTAGCCCTGAAAAACACACAGGTCGGATACTAAAGAAACGTGGATTTTAAGCTGTTTAAAAATATTGTCCAATAGCCATAACTTTCCTAGCCCTTCTGTTATATGCTGCTGTTCTGAAGTGAGAGCTGTTAAATACTCATTGGTGCCCAGGGTTTGCTCGCCCGTCTAGATTCAGTGGAAGGGAGAGTGTGTCTAAGACTGTGCTGAAGCTCATGCCGGACATCATCAATGAGATCGAGGCGGGCCCTGCGCCCTGGAGCCGTTAGCTCCGTCCAGGATATTCCCCAAGTTGTCCTCTGTTGCTGATGGAAATGGGAATGAAGTTAAGTGGTCTGAAAAACTTGAGTCAGTCACATCTCTCAGCCCTGGGGGTCATTTACCAGTTCATTGTAACAGAAATAATCAGGTAAGTAGAAGTTCATTTCCAGAGAAGGTAAACCCCACTTACCATCTCTGCATGATTTCAGTGGGAATTGATTATCACTAATCCCCAACTGGGCTAGAATAAATGTAAAGTTTGACCTTTTTTAAAAAAAGGAAGCAAAGTCTCAACACATTAAAAAGAATGGTAGGAAAGGAGCTGAGGTGTCTCTGGACTCTGAAATGAAATGTCTCCATCGTGGATTAGTCTCTTCTCACTCAGATTCCAGTGTGGGCCTGAAAGCTATGTTCTCTAATGGTCGGAGGGCCCCTTCAAAGGCGGGCGCGGAGTGTGTGCGTGCACGGAGTGTGTGCGTGCACTGCACTCGGGAGCTCCGTGGGCACGGGCTGTGCTCACTCGGCCTGCTTGGACAAAACCAGCATGCCTTGCTGCACATGTGTGTATTTCCACATCTTTTTACTTTCTTACATGCAGTTTGAAAGTAGACGTGAATTATGAATGGGAAGCCTTTTACACCAGAATTTTTTCTGGTGACTTCACCAGAAACTTTAGAGTCGGGGACTCTGGAACACTGTTGACAGATAATAAAGTCTGGCCCTCATAACTTGTGTCTGAACTGGAAAGGGCCCTGGGACCCGTAAATCATTCTGTGTTCTGCTTGAGTAAGAAGAATTCTCTTTTATTTTTCTTTTGTAAAATCAAAAGCTGAAGAAAAGAAAATATGCACTCTTGCTGTCGCTTGGTACCCGTTGGTCTGAACACTGGGGTTGATCTCCTTCCTGAGAACTTAATTGTGGAAACAAAGGGCTTGGGGGGGGAGGGAATGTTGGAAATATTGAGGGCATTTTTTTCTTTCCTGTAATTGAATTAGATACTGTGGTATTGTTGACCTTCTTGATGTCCTCCATTTACCTTAGATGGAGGAGCAGTCCCCAAGAATGGTGCCTGCATGAGGGGCTAGGCTGCAAGCTCGATTATGGAGGAATCAGGGTACTTCTAGGTAGAAAAAGGAATGCTTAGATACCCACCACCTATGACCATACTCTTTTTTTTTTTTTTTTACACAGAGACAGAGAGAGAGAGTCAGAGAGAGGGACAGACAGGGACAGACAGACAGGAACAGAAGAGAGATGAGAAGCATCAATCATTAGTTTTTCGTTGCGACACCTCAGTTATTCATTGATTGCTTGCTCAAGCCAGCAACCTTAGGTCCAAGCTGGTGAGCTTTGCTCAAGCCAGATGAGCCTGCACTCAAGCTGGTGACCTCGGAGTCTCGAACCTGGACCCTCCGCGTGCCAGTCCGACGCTCTATCTGTTGCGCCACCGCCTGGTCAGGCTGACCATCACATTTTTTGATGATCAGGTTTATCGTTTGACTTTAGTCTACATTTCTTATCTCCTTCCCCGTTCGGATGAATTCAACAGACTTCCCAAGAGCTGAAGAACATGAAGGTGCCCTGCCCCTCCTTGCCGTCCTCTCTTCCCTCCTGAGTATCTCACTTCTAACAGGGCAGCCAGAGCCTACAGGCCAAGTCCTCCCTGGGCTCCATCCCGCAGCCATCTCTTAGGGGGAATAAGACTGAGTTTTGCTTCTTGTTATTTTTACCTGTCGTTCATTTTGACTTCAGAATTCCTAGAACTGAAGAGAGAAACCAAAAGGATATGATGATGGCAACCTGATCTCAGGGGAACTTGAAGCTTTGTTATCCTGAAACCTCTTCTATTGGACGTTGAATGCATATGATTAGTTATTAAAATTTTAGACGACATCTAAACTATGTGCTGTACAGCCCACCCAGCTGGCTCTCAGCTCCTGATCAGCTGTACGCATTTAAGAATGAGTGCAGGAAATAGCATTATAAAGCATCACCTTGCCTCTATCCCCTTTTCCTTCTTGGACACTGAAGAAAAAGACCAACGAGGAGGGTTAGACCTCTGGGTACCAAGGAAACTAACACCTCCCAAATCAGTGGTCACTCAAGCACAACCCAGACTGTTCTGAGAGGTGTTCACTGGACTCCGACCGTGGGCCGGCCTGGCAAGACGTGAGCTTCCCTGAGAGCTTCCAGTTGGTTCAGCCCTTTGTTATCTAGACTCTTAAGTACTGACTGCTTTGACTTTTGTGATTATGTTTTGGTGATGTGTAGTCAATGTACCAATATGTTCACAACCTAGAATCATGGTAATATAGTGTGTTTTGGTTTTTTTTAACTGTTCAAAAAAGTAACTTAAATTACAAATACAAGATGAAAGTGAATTTCCCAAGTGTCTTGTCTCCTTGCCCCAGTATCAGTAGGCCAGTGCGTATTTCAGGATACAACGTGGAAGGGCACCGGTGCCTTTTCAGATAATCCGACATGAGAACACAACATTGAGAGAAGCCAGGGCTGCGTGGTATGAGTAACCATGGGGCCCTGGCGTACAATTAATGTTCCATGTTGAATTAGATTGAAACCAAACTGATGTCTGATTTGGGAACTGGTCCTCAAAGCCTCAGCCTGCCACAGCCCTGCCTGGCCCCAGGACTATTAACGTCCTCTGTCTGCCGAGAAGGTAAGACTTAGAGACAGGTAAACTCATATTCAGAAGCAGTTTACAGAGAAACTCTAACAAACTATAAAAATGAAGGGAACGTTGACCATCTAGGGGAAAACCCTCCTTCCCTCCTTAAACCAAACCCAGGCTGATGGTACAAGGTTGCACCTCATCTCCCTCTTCTCCCCTCCTAGAGTCCTAAGCAGGATCCTTGTCAAAATAAACCATACTTTTTTACATCTGTGGGCTTTTCGTGTAGTATCCTTCCTACTTAACCAAGCTCCTGGGCTCTGCCAGTCTCAGTACCTGGCACGCCTGGAGCGACACTGGTCGAGAGCTTTCTCAGACTGAGAAGGCAGGGCCCAGGGCCAGCTCTCCGTGCTGGAGAGGTGGAATAGCAGAGCATCAGGTGCACCTAGCGTCTCACAAGTGGGAACCTTGTACAAGAAAACGGGCTTCCCACACTGCCTGAGACCACTCGATCTTCCTAACAACTAAGGACGGGAAGGACTCAGCAGTGACCACACATGCCTCTGGCATCTAATTAGTTGTCACTGGCCAGCTGGGCTCCTGAGCAGGTTTTGAGCAGAGGCTGGGCCAGGAGTATTACGGTCTCACATTCAAAGCCATTGTCAGCATCTCCCTGGAGGGCTGAGGTCTAGGGTACACCCCTGGAAGAGAGCTCTGAAGTCACCGTTTCCCAAAGCCAAGCTGGGCCCAGAATCCCTCTTCCCTTGGAACCTATAGCTGTGCCACCATCAGCGATGACGAAGGGGAGGAGACCTCTCTTCTTCTTGATTGGCTCTTGCCAATTAAGAGCATTTTATTAGACTGCTAATTAAATGCACTTCGTTAGCAGCAGGAGAGGCCGGTGGGTGCCTGGTGAGATGGAGCTGAAGCCAGAAGAAATTGTTTCCCCCCCCACACACACACCGAAGCAGAGCCTCTCAGGGAACCCTCTTGTCCCCCAACCATTCCCGCTGAGCCTACCACACCCCTTGTTTTCAATTAGCGGCTCTGAGGGGAGTGAGGTCATTAGCAAGCCCAGGTGGAGAGCCCTCCCCTGCCTCAGGCCACACAGGCCCTATGGGGGGGAAGGGGGGACTGTCCTGTCCTTACACACCTTGTTTGGAGTCTGAGCCACCCATGGGGTTCTGTTCTCCCCACCAAGGAATGGCCTGGGGGCCCCATCTCTGAGGCCATCACTAGCAGCCAGCTAGTGAACAGGATGACCAGTCACTTGGTCCATATGGTGTGAACTTCCACGCCCCCTTCCTCACCAAAAGCTCATGATATTAAGAATTGTGACCTTCCCACTGATCTCTTTGCAAGACCTGAGCCCTCGTAGACCCCAAGTGGGTCCAGGAGGAGGGAGGGGATGAGGAGGGCCTGGTGGTTGTACAATCCCAGTCTCGGGGCCCCTGAGACTCCTCTGAGCTCATCACAAATTTGAGGCTCTTCTGCATGGTTCAAATGAGCTCCAAGCAAGGCCCCTTCCTCCAGCAAGAGAGGGGGGCATGGCCATGACTTAGCAAGGGGAAGACTGGCACCAGGGTCAGAGATAACCCCTCTCCAGAATCCCCCTGCCCCATCTGGCTGCCCTCCTCACCCCCTCACTTAACTGCAGAATTAGCACCAGCCCGGGCTGGGAGGGCAGATTTATGGCTAGGCCGGCCTCTCTCCATTTAACCTGAGGCCGGCCCGGGCTCCAGACACTAAATTAGATTTTTGACAATTAGAGAGACTAATGGGCACATAGCCATCCCCAGAGCCAGATATCCAGCAAGGCCGTCCTTTAATATCCACCACTGGCCGGCCGGCCCCTCCCAACCGGCCTCCTCTCTCCCCAGGTGGCCATTTCTCTCCCATGGCCTGTGTCTCTCTGCCAGGAGCTTCTCTGGTTCCCTCTCTCTCGTTTTCTTTCCTCTGTCTTCCCACCCTTGCCCAAGGCTAGTTCTGCTCTGGGGCTCTGCCCTTTCTTGCCTTTCTTTTGGGTCCTTCAGCCTCCTCTCCCTCCTGTCATTTCTGCATCTCTACCTTCCTTAGGGCCAGCCCTGTAACATTTCCATCTTCCCCTAGTAGACTGCAAGCCCCTTGAGGGCAGGGGCTTGTGCCCTAGTCTGTCCTATATGTTCAGCAACCAGTGGGTACGAGATAAATATTCCGAGCCTGCCTGCCTCCCTCCTCTCTCTGAACCTGGATCTCCGAGGCTGGCTCAGCGTGCCCTCCTGGCACCAGGCCCAGCCCTGGCTCTGCTCCGACTCTGCGCCCGCGTGGGCTGGGTCCCCTTCCCTGCAGCCCCTCAGCTCTGGTCGGTCTTGGGCTGGGCTGGGCGGGTAATGAGATTGCAGTAAGGGGGGGGGCGGTGAAGCTGCTCACATTCACTCAGGCAGACTCATAGCTCTGTCAGGCTGATTGGTCCTGAGTGGAGGCACAAACGGCCCCCCATGGACACGCTGAGATTGGTTATAAAATTACAAGCATTTGTTCTGCTGTCAGTGGCCTTCCCTCCCTCCCCTCTGCCTGCTGCCTGGGCTCCCCACCGCCCCCTGCCTGGTCCTCTCCTTTGGAGTCAACCTACACGCCCTGAAGGACCCTGGCCAGGGGCCGCCAGGGCACATGGGGACAAAAGGCTGAGGCCACCAAGCTCCCCATCGGAGCAGGCCTTCATGCCTTGGCCCTGGGATGGTCACAGCTCAGGCTGGACTCAGGGTGACCTGCCAGGTCCTCAGGGCTTCCTGTTCCCTGAGTGTAAGTGTAAGCCCAGGGCAAACAGGCCTTGGAATCCAGATGTGCCGATCCCAAGTAGAGGAAGATGTCCCAAACCCAGGCAACCCTGGGGCAACCAGTGCCCACTCCTTTGAGGAGGTCCTGGACATGGGTTGAGGAGGGGGTTAGGAAGTGACTGGGGGCCTTTCCTGCTGAAGGAGGGAACAGCAGCAGCTAGGGAAGTGGGAGGAACCCACCTCTCCTCCCTTTATATGGCCAGTCCCCTGCCCGGCACCCTGACCCCCAGGACAAATGACATCTCAGGAGAGCTCCTCACCACCTCGTCCCTGAAATCTGGGCCAGACTTAAAAACCAATATAGCCTGCCAGATCCCTGCTGTGGTTATTCTTTATAGGCTGGGTTCCCCTCATCTGGCCCCTGCACTCACTCTCTAGGGCCAAGGCTCAACAGGGGCTCTATTACCCCCAAGCAGGGGTGCTTTGAAAAATTGTTTGTGCTCTGGTGATGCTCTCAGAGCATGCTGGCCCTGCCCTCCTGCCTCACAGACACACCAGCCCTGATGCTCTGACTCTGGCCTCTCGGCCCCCTTCCCTCCTTCATTTCTTCACAAGTACCCCTGCCCTGGCGCTTGCCTGGCCCCTCAGCTCCAGCTTCCGTTCCTGCCTGTCTGTCATCATCCTGTAAGGACACCCTGTAACCAGCTGGGGGGCATGCATGCTGAGGAGAAGACTCCCCAACTAAGTGTGGGGATCTGTAGGCAGCAGCATCTCCTGGTTGCTGCCCACAAGGTGCCTTCCTGCCATCCGTCATTCATTCTCAGCCCAGAATGTATTTGCTGTAATTACATCTTTAATTAGGGTGGTGACGGCTCATTGTTCACCAACAATGATGGATCAGTCCTCCTGCTCGCCATCCTCCCTCTGTCCAGCACCCTCCAGGTCAGATCTTCCCCGACTCCAGGCTCTCAGGTAGGGAAGGTTACGGAGAACATGGGCTCTTCCCACTGAGGCCTAGAACAGCCATAAGCTCCATCCCAAGGGTGATTATGTCCTTTAAGACACCTGGGGCTCCCAAGCGACTGGTTGGACCCTCATACCTTCACCCAGGACTCCCTACAAAAAGACTGTAGGTCTCTTAGTGGCCACTAGATGTCTCCTTGGTCCAAATGGACCAGGGTTGTTATTTGGGGGGGGGGGGTGCTAATGTTGCCCCATTCACACACATGCCACCCAGGCTGGGCCCTGGGCCATGCACCCCTCACCTGAGGAGCAGACAAGTTCAGAAAGCTTCACAACTCTTAGCTGTGGGTTGCATGGGGGGGTGGCCCTCTCTCCAAGCTCCCGGCTGCATTAACCAGAGTCTGACTGAGGTCTCCACTCGCATGCACTGATGCCCACCCCAGCCTTAGGTTCAGGCCCAAGTTTGCATGGGATGGGTGTTTGATGACTCAGTGAACAAACTGAGGTCAGGGGAGATTTGCTGCGGGAGGGTGGAGGCTATGGCTGGTTGGAGGCCATGCTGAGCAGAAGAGTCAGAATGGGCAGTCAAGGCCCGGGACCCTCGAGGAGGCCTTTTGAGGGTAACAGTCTTAATCTGGATTAAAGTCCCAGCCTGGCACCTGCTGGCTGTATGACATTGCATGAGTTCCCTAACCTAAGTCTCAGTTTCCTCATTTATAAAATGGAGATGAAAGTAGTGTCCTTCCTGCGTCATGAGATGGCTTCAGATTCACCACGACCTGGCACGTCATGTGGAGAATCCAGGCTATGGTGGTGGCAGCTGCGGGGAATGGTGGTGGCCAAGCAGCCGTGGAGGCCATCTCTACCACGGCTGGCTAACGGTGCTGGGAGCTGGGAGGTAGTCTCCGCCTTGGTTTGAGGAAGGCCCTGCCTGTCCGGCACCACTGGGCACAATGGCAGGTGGCAGGGCTGTGACACAGCTGGGGTGAGATTAGGAGCACAGTAGTTGCACAGGACAAGCTTGCTGATAGGGAGTGGCTGGCCTTTCAGAGCTGCGGGGACTCTTCCCCAGGGTGGTCAAGATCCGGTCACACTGGTGACCCCGGTAAGGAGGCCACCATGCCCTGGCCTGATACAGAGCTGGAGGGGTTCAGAAGGCAAGCCTGCAGCCCCAGCAGGAAGCTTCGCCTGCACCTTACCTGTAAGGAGGCTGGGCTTCTGAAAAGATGGGGGGCCTAGGGAAGACAGATGGGGTGCACCTTCTGCCCTTTCTACCTTCCAGCTCTAAAATTCTCCACTCCCGCTTTGGGGCTCTGTCACCTCCCACAGAGCCTCCCGCTCCCAGACGTGGCCCCTTTGTGTATCCCCTCTTCCCCAGTGACCCTGCAGGAACTCCCTTCCCCAGGGTGACTCCAAGGCCCAGGCTGGAAGGATGAGCTGTACCTAGCGGTAAGTATGCGCAACATTACATATGTATATTGGAGAGTAAATAACCCCAAAAAGCGCCTTGTAAATAGACTCCGAGTTTATCCTTTATTAATGAGGCACCGAGTGCCCTGCTGTTTTAGAGCAGCAAGACTTTCATAATATCAAAACCTAAATTACACTTGCGTCTCTCATCCCAGGGAGGGGCATCTTTTGGCTCCCTTTGCAGAGTGAGGAAGCAGGGACCCCTCCTTGCCTGTCTGGGACTTGTTGGCACCTTGCTTCTGACCCAGGGGAGGGTATAAGTGCATGCCTGTGTCCTAGCACACACTCAAATCCCCGGAGAGCTTCGCCCCCAAGGCCTCAGGGTCCAGTGGGTAAGGGATGCCTGAGATACTGGCTTTCATTCCAGTATGATGTTTTCAGGATCAAGGAGTCAACCTAGGCTCTGGGTTTTGGAGGTGTGGAATCAGGCAAGCTCCGAGCAAGTTATTCCCTGTCTCTCAGCTTCAGTTTCCCCACGTGTAAAATGGGGATAAACACCTTCCTCCTAGGACAGTTGAGAGAACTCCGTGAGTCAGAAGTGGGGGTTGATGCCAAGTAAGTGCTTGCTAAATGTGACCCCTAATGGTAACGACGTAGGTGATGATTAACTCACCTCTTTGGACTGGGACACCAGTGTCTTCTCTACGATTCTTGGAACAGACCATATATGGACCACAGAACTCCAGCCCCATCCCAGCACCAATGTCCTGGGGTGAGAGGAGGATACCAGGGCCCATCTCACCACCAACACAGTCAAGACCTGACCTTCCAGTGCCCCCCAACACTGTTCAGCCGGGGCAAGGAGGCTGGACCCTCTAGGTCCCCTTAATTCCCCAGATCCAAGGCCACTCTCAGGCCCTTTGGGGATTGTGCTCCACCTACCCCAGGCCTGGGCCAATCTAGGATAAATGGGCAGGTGGGCAGGTGGCTGTCATGTGGGCAGAATTTACAGCCTGGCCAGCCAGGCTCCTGGTGCTCTGATGGGCGTCGTGTCAGATCTGTCCCATTATATGGACAGTTGAGTTTAATAGTCATTGTGTGCTCTCTCAGAGCCCAGCAAACATCGCGAGGCGACACCCCCTCCACACAAGCCTCCCGCTCCCCAGCCGCACGGCCCATCCGTACAGTAAATTAAAAATATGAATCACTTCTCCCCACTGCCTCCCCAAACGCTCATCTTGTCAGCCTCTATGTTGCCTTCATTTGTATTACCTTAATTTAATGTTAATTATGGTCTTCATTTACAAGGAACAAGCAAGCCCTGCTCTGCCAGGGGACTTTCCCCCCGCCCCTCCCCCTCAGCCCAGGAGGGAGAGGCTGGGGGAGAAGGGGAATTTGGGAGGGGGGGCTACAAAGGAGTGAAGAAGGGAGTTAGGGGGAGGATAGAAGAGACTAATAAGACACCTCCCACCTCCTCACACATTCTATCTTTATTTATTCATTCAACTTTATTGAGCACCTAATATGTGCCAGACAACCAGGGACCAGAGAGAGGCGGGGGCGGGCACCCCTTCTGTAATAAAGGCTAAAGGAGTTCCCTCTGCCATCCTGAAGAGAATGTGTCAGATTGCAGCATTAGAAAAACGTATCATCCATCCAAGCGGGCAGGTACCTGATACAGCCCAGAGGGCACAGAGCATGGACAAGAGAACTTCTCTCTCTTCTAAGCTCCCCTCTTGACTACTAGTGCCATCCCTACCCCAAACTGCCTCACACCCTTTCCAGGCAGGAAGTTCTTTCTGGAGTCTTTCCTGAGTCCCTGGTGCAGTAGATCAGCTTAGGCTCAGAGCCTGAGTAGGGCCAAGAGTGGAAGGCTACACTGTCTCTGGAGGTTAGGAGGAAGGTATTGTGGGGACCACAAACCATCCACCATCCCGTAACCCAGCCCTGCCATCTCACTGAGTCCTTGTGGCTGAGAGGTCTGGGAGGCCTGAGTGTGACTGTTTGGCTGTCCCCGTGCTGCCATTCTGCCAATGGGACACACAGTCACACACAAGCCTGTAGAGCCTGGGGAGGGGAGGGCTCAATAAATGTTGGTGGGTGATGTCACACGTGTGCACACAGGGAGCTGGCAGAGGGCCACCTGCACTCAAACTGCCATTAACGGCAAACACCAGCCCTTCCCCCCAGCACGAGCTCCTGGGCTGGGGAGAGGATCTCCAGCGGGGAATATCTGCTTGACAGATGAGGCTGTTCTGAGTGTGTATCTGCATGTGTGTCCATCTCCAGGGAGCCCTGATCCACACACAGGGACATGTGTCTCCCCAGGTTCCGCGTGCCCTCTTAAGTCGGTTTGCTGTTTATATGTGCAAGAGCGTGTGTCCAGCAGGCCCACGTGCATGTGCGCGCGCCTGTGCTCATGCACGCGACAGCCCCCAGCCCACACCCCCGCCTGTCAGTGGCGCTGATGACATTGGCGCAGAGGAAAGTGATGACAAATGCCCGTTATCAGCGAACGAGGCCGATGACAAATGGGCGGGCGCCCGAGCAGCCCCATTACGCTGTAATAACAGAAGATGGATGGCCTAGCGGCCCCCCCTCCACCCGACCCCCCTGCGCCGGTAACGGGAGCCGATCGGGCTCCACCCTCCCAGGAAGAAGAAGCCAACCCGCCCGCCTCACCGCCAATCACGGTGGGCCAGGCCGAGATGCCCAGCCCGAGAGCCTGGAGCCCACGCGGCTGCCTGCAGCGGAGGAACAAAGCAGAGAGCTCAGCGGGAGCAGGGGGCGCACTGGGCATCCCGCTTGCCCGAGGCCAGGACACGCAGCTGTGCACACACATGGCCTGCACATGCGCCAACCGCCTGTGTCCTTGCACGGTGCACCTGCAGCTCCTGTCCAGGCACAACCCCCAACTCACAGGACTACGGACACTTGCTTTTGTGCTATGCATGGGCATACATCTGCCACCGGGTCTGAGTACACACCCACCAATAGAAATCCATGCACACAGAGCCATGCATACCTGCAATCCGTGCATACACCTACTGAAGCCACTTATGTCTGGAAACATGTATGCTCCTAACATGCCAGCGCATGCATGGATAATATCTATACACATAAGCAAAAATGGACACAAGCCCTTACACACAGTTCTGTGCATACAATTCAGGGCCTCCACATATAAAAGATACCAACAGCTGCATCAACAAATATTTAACTGAGCCCCTACCATGCACATGTCAACTAGGTGCGGTGGAGTTACAATGATGAATATGACACCATCCCTGTGGTCTAGAATTTTAAGTCTACTAGAGAGACCAGACAAATGGCTTGGAGTGAAGGCAGAAGATGATTTGTGCTGTGACCCAAGTACATAGTTTGTGATGTGAGATTCCCAACTGGAAAATCAGAAAAGTTGGTGGCTAAAGGCAGAATAAATTTTCAAGAGGAATTAAATATGGGGAGGGAGTTGTATAAAAATGGAAAAGTATAGGGAGTGTTTGGGGCCCAGTCTAAGAAACCAGGAGTTCAAGACAATGGTGTTGGGTGAGTGTGGTGGAAATGAGACTTACACAGATGGGGGCCAGGAGGCTGGAGCAGGGAAGAGGGTAGAAGCCATGGAGCCAGGAGGGAGGCAGGTCCACTTAAGAGACACACGAGGCAGGAGCTGGCACTGGACATGGGAAAGGAGAGGACCATGAGGACAATGAATGTGAAAATAGGCACATGGAGGTGCCAGGCAGGGCCAACTTCATAGGCATGTGACCAGTGCAGTCCCATGGGGCCCTGCATTTATAAGGGCCCTGTGCTAGGTTTAATGCTGTTTAGAAATTTTTTATAATTTTATAGTAAGGAGCCTGTATTTTCATTTGGCGCTGGGCCCTGAAAATTACGTGGCCAGCCCTGGAGTCAGGGATCTCCAGGTTGAGTAACACCGTCGGAGCAGGTGGAGGGGAGATGGTGAGTTTGGTTGAGGCCAGGGCTATGTCAGAGTCTGAATGTGAAGTGAGGGGTTAAGGCGATGGGAGAGGTTTAGTATAAGCTCCCCGGTGTTGTCCCTTGATCCCCAGGTCATGGCACATGCTGGCCACTCAATACCTGTTTATTGAAGGAATAAATGATAGATGAATGAATGAGTCCACACATGTATATACTGGGCATCCAGTCCCCCACCATCAGGGGTACACACAGGCCCAAGTATGTTCCTCCAGCCCAGCCATTTTCAACCAGTGTGTCGTGGCACATTGGTGAGCTGCAAGAATTTTTAATTTTTTTTAATTTTTTTATTTTTTGCAACAATTTTTTAAACATGCAACACCTGACTATTTAGTCAGGGCACTGATCTCTTTTCCCTTAGATTGTCAAATAAAAAAATGACAACAGCCAACACAATAGCCAGTGTGAATGATTCAAAATTATACCTTTTTTTTGTCATATCTGAATAAACTATATATTTTTGGTGTACAGCAAAATTTTAGTAATTAGTTATTGTGTACCATGAGATGAAAAAGATTGAAAGTCACTGCTCTAGCCTATTATCATTGCCCTATACTGCCTCCAGGGCTGTTCTGTCCCCCGACGTCCACTCTGAGGTAAGAATGCCCGGGGCTGTTCTGCCCCCCGACATCCCTCTCATTGAGTATCTCCTTTGCAGACCAAACTGGGCCCGAGTTAAGGATGAGCCTGTGAGGAGGAGCGCCAGGAGCCTGGAGAGACAGGCTGGAGAGGCTGTGATTTGGAGCTAGAGGATCTGAATTCAAGTCTCAGGTCCTCCCTCTGCTGACTGTTCGTCTCTGAGCTTCTCTTCATCCACAAAATGGGACTGTAAGATGGAGACACACTTACCTAGGCACATTGATGCTAACAGAGATTATTAGAGACATATTTCGTCTAGCAGGTATTGAGAGCTGCTTCCTTCTCTTCAACTCTGGGTTCCCGGGGATGTTGAAAATAGACTGAGGACCAAAGGGACTCCCCAGGGAACCTCAAACAGAAGAAGGGGAGTTGTAGACCTGGGAAGAAGAGGCTTTGGTCCACTCTCAATAGAGCCAGATGATCCAGGAGTTAAGACTCAGGCCCCCAGCTTCCCACAACCCACCTGCCAGTAGGAACACTGGGTAAATGTGAGATGGCCCCATGACCAAAGCAAACATCTGACTGCCGGTAGCTTGGGTTAGAGGTAGGAAGAGGGCACCTGCAGAGATGTAGGCTGGGGCAAGGAACCTGGAGGAAGGGGCGTGGGGTGGGGGTAGAGGACACCATGGTTTCCTCTATTTCTTTCTTCTGCCTGAGAGGGACTTTACCTGCTAAGTTTGGCTTCCCAGCATGTGACCTTCTTCTGCTCCTGTGTACAGAATGGGAGGGAGAATTCCCAGGATTCTTAGCCTCATGTGACCCACTTGGGTCTCTCCAGTATGTCCTGGCCCCTGCCGCCTCCCCACTATTTCAGCTGTGTTAACTCTCACCTCTCAGACCTGCTAAGAGCACTCTGCAAACACCCAACAAGGAGACGCTAGTGAGAGGCAGCCAGACTAGAGAGAAGAGGATGGGAGGAAAGGGACAGGCGGCTAATGGGCCTCATCCCTCCTCCCTCACCAGTTCACTTTTTCTGTAGCGTTATTGACCCGTCATTAGTTATCCGTCCAAGGTCGCCGGGGCTGGCCCAGCCATAAATCATGGCAGCTGGAGGGGGCTCTGGGCAGAACGGTGGTTCCCAGGATACAGGGATAAGCCGGCCCCCAGCAAGCCTGGAGGAGGTTCGGATGGCCTCAGTCTCAGGAGAGCTTCCCTGAGGGGGCTGGACCCCTCTTCTTGTCCACCCACCCCACCTGCCTCCCCTCCCCCTCCACACTCCCGCTGCATTTGTTTCTCCAGGCCACCTCTCCCTCCATCACTCATTTTTTTCTCCTCTCCCCATCTTTTCCTACTCCCCCCCCCAAGCTCTTCTACAGGGTTGACAAGGGACTGGGAGGGCACTGGGGAGAAACTGGTTCCCTCTCATTGGGCTATTTCACCTCACCTGGTCTCTCCGTTTAGAGTTTCCAGGAACAAGAACAGAATTCACCCAGGGGGAAACTGAGGCACAGATTCCCTACCAGAGGCGAATCTGGGAAGAGGGTCCCACTCGATTTAGCATCAATATCACCAGTCCTGGCTCCGCAGACTCTGCTACCCTGCCGGGTAATGGGTGGGTCAATGCCACCTTAGCGGGACACACCGGGCCACATCCCCATAGGCGGACTCCTCCAGAGGAGCGAGGGGCCGCATTGCGACAGCACAGTTCGGAGCCTTTCAGCCCCACTCCCCACCCTGAACCCCACCCCGACCCCGACCCCGACCCCGATCTCGAAGAGAAGACGGGCTGGACGGTTCCTCCGCGGCACCTGCCGCCCCCCTACCACACCCCCTTCCGCAGTCCTCGCGGGCTGCCGGACTTCTTCGCCGGTCCTCGCGCGCCCTCTGCTGGCGTCTCCTGGGAAGAGCGCTCGTCCGCTTCAATACCCGCCCCACCCCACTGCGCGACACACCTGAAGGCCTCCGCCCCCTGCCCCCCGCCCCCCACATCTCTGCCCGCCGCGGGATACCGGTTTGCGACCGTGCCTCTGCCCCGAGTGATACCCCCTGCGGCCTGGAGCATTCCCCTGTTCCGCGGTCCCCCTGCTTCGGAGCAGCCACTCCACTCCCGATCCCAGGTAGGCCCGTTTGTCTTTCCAATGGGGTGAAGGGAGTGAGGTCCCAAAAGACACAACTTGAAGCGTGGAACGGAGAGAGCGTTCTTCTTGCCCACAGAGCCAGGGTCTGGAGAGGAATCTGCAGCCTGAGAAGTACTTTACGGCCAGCAGGTGGGGTTCCTTTAGGCCATCTCTCTGGGGTGGTCCTCCATCACTTGGACCTGCAGCTTCCACAGGGACTTGGGTGGAGTGGGCTCAGGGAGGCCCTTAAGGTGGGCCCATCGGTTCTCAGGAGCTCTGAGGTGGGGACTGCAGTTATGGGCCCCCGAGGTGGGCGCTTGAGGCTTCCAGAGCTCCGGACTGTTCTCCGGCAGGGAGAGGACGGCATGGCCTCTGGGTCCTACTTCTGGAGCCAGACCCTGTGTGTCCTAGGTTTTCTCCCCATTACACAGCTAGCAAGGAAGGGGGCAGGTAGCAGTGACTCTTTTCCAAGGAGGTGTCTGGCCTGGCAGGTAGGTAGGGTGGCCTGACCAGAGGTCCTTTTCACACTGGTCTCAAAATGCTCCCATACAGTGCCAAGTTCAACATTATGGTGGAGAGATGATTCCTTAGGGGAAGCCTGGATGTCTTAAGGCAGGCAAGGACCAGTCAGACCCTGTGTGGAGTCCATGTGGGCACAAGTCAGGCATGTTGGGGTGGTGAGGGAGGGGCCAGGCACATGTAGAGACATGTATGTCAGAATGAAGGGAAAGGGCCAGGTTTGTGCAGTGATATGTGTAGGGGCCATGCAAATCAGGTGAGGAAAGTATGGGGTTATATGTAAGATATAGAGCCAGGACACCCTGCTTCCAGTAGGCCTAGAGCTTATAAGTCTGTACCCTCTCTCCTCAACACCACTAATTCCCTAATAGAGGTAGGAGGTCAAAGCAAGAGGGCATTTGCTGGCCCTGGCAAGGTTGGCTCAGCGGTAGAATGTTGGCCCGGCATTTGGAAGTCTGAGGGTTCGATTCTCGGACAGGAGACACAGGAAAAGTGCCCATCTGCTTCTCCACCCTTCCCCCTCTCCTTCCTCTCTATCTCTCTCTTCCCCTCCCTCTCCCTCTTCCCCTCCCGCAGCCAAGGCTCCATTGGAGCAAAGTTGTTCCGGCGCTGAGGGTGGCTCCATGGTCTCTGCCTCAGGCGCTAGAATGGCTCTGATTGCGGTGGAGCAACCCCCCAGAGGGGCTGAGCATCGCCCCCTGGTGGGCATGCCCGGTAGATCCCACTATCCCTGTCTGTCTGCCTCCCCCCACCCCCTTCTCATTTGGTGGGGGGAGAGGAAGAAGGCAGAGGGCATTTGCTGATTCAAAACTCCAGGTTTGGCCCTGGCCAGGTTGCTCAGCAGGTAGATCATCATTCCGGCATGCATGCAGAGGTTGAGGGAGGTTGAGGGTTAGATCCCAGTCAGGGCACATATGAGAAGCAACCAGTGAGTGAACAACTAAGTGAAACAACAATTTGAAGTGTCTCTCTCTCTCTCTCTTTCTCTCTCCCTTCTTCTCTCTCTTTCAAATCAATGGGAAAAAATTTAAATAATAAAAATAAAACCACAGGTTTCAGGGCCTGGGACTGTGTCCTTCAACATGAGCATTAGGAACCTACCACAGACTGAAAGCTCAGGGGCCCTTGCTCTGGATATGTGGGAGGAGGGAGCAAGGTTAGGAGAGAAAACTCAGATCTCTTCAAAGCACTCCCAGAGGGGAGCCAAGGAAAACTGCTGGGCTCCTGGGTCACAGAGATCTAAGTTGAAACACAGCTCTGTTCCTCATGTACTGTGTGATTTAGCACAAGTGAATGAACCTCTCTGGACCTCACTTTCCTCATTTGCATAATGGGGATAATACAACTAGGAAGGTTATATGATATAATCCATGTGTAGGACTGGGTTTAGGGTGACTGGCCAGGCTCAGGAGTCATTCAATAAATGCTGCTGAAATCTCACTGAAATAAACCAGAAATCTGGTGCAGCTAACTGGGGTCTCCTCACTGGAGACTCTTTCCATAACTTGCAAAATGTCAATTGGTCTTCCCCAACCTCCAAAGAAATTGCTGCTTTCCAGTGGGAATCAAAGCATCTTTTACCAGTACCCACACAGGCCCCATGTATAATTTTTGTTGAAAACTCTGGTTTGAGAGGGAGAACTCTGGTTGGAAAGGGCACCAAATTATCAGCTGACCCACACCACCCATATCCTAGCAGGCTCTGCCCAACCCAATTCCATAGAAACTCTCCTGTCAAGGACCCCTTTCTGTGACAGGTGAACTCACTGTTTCTCATAACCCCCAGGTTTAGACTCTGCCTGGCTGGAGTCATAAACATGAATGCTTTATAAGAGTTTGGTCCCAGGGAAAACAACAGAGTGATGAGGACTTTGGCAACTGGGGAGCAGCTCTAGTCAGTTGTGGCCATGTGAGAATAGAGAGGGAGGGATGTGACCTTAGGATAGAGCCCCAGACCTATCCCAAGTTCATCTCCTGCCCCCATCACAGGAGCCTCCTAAGACACTCTTCCCCTCAGTCCTATGTGTCAGTTTCCTATTGCTGCAGAACAAATTATCACAAATGTAGCCCCTTAAAACGAGAGCCATTCACTGTCTCACAGTTCTGTAAGCCAGAAGTCCCAGCAGGCTCAGCTGAATTCTCCACTCAGGGTCTCACAAGGCTGAAATCAAGGTGTTGGCCAGGTTGAACTCTTATCTGGAAGCTCTGGGAAAGATCCGTTTCCCTGCTCATTTTCATCAATGGCAAAATACAGTTTCTTGAGGATGAAAGACTAAGGTCCCCGTTTCTTTTCCGACAGCAGAGGCAGATTAAGGTCAGTGAGGCCCTGGGTGCAGAAGAAAATATTGGGCCCCTTACATTAGAAAAAAGTGTAAAGTTGGGGTTTTGTGGGGCCCTTCAGAAGTCAGGGCCCAGGGCACATGCCCGGTGCACCCGCCATTAAATCTGCCTCTGTCTGGCAGTCAGCTGGGGGCTGCTGTCAGCTTCTTTTTTTTTTTTTTTTTTTTTTTGTGGCAGAGACAGAGAGAGTCAGAGAGAGGGACAGATAGGGACAGACAGGAAGGGAGAGAGATGAGAAGCATCAATTCTTCATTGAGGCTTCTTAGTTGTTCATTGATTGATTTCTCATATGTGCCTTGACCAGGGGACCACAGCAGACCAACTGACCCCTTGCTCAAGCCAGCGACCTTGGGCTCAACCTGGTGAGCCTTGCTCAAACCAGATGAGCCCGTGCTCAAGCTGGCGACCTCGGGGTCTCGAACCTGGGTCCTCCACATCTTAGTCCGACGCTCTATCCACTGTGCCACTGCCTGGTCAGGCTGCTGTCAGCTTCTTGAGGACTCTCCTTGGTCCTTGCACATGGCCCCCTCCATCTGCAAAGTCAGCAAAGGTAGGGCGATTCTTCCTCATGCTTTGACTCTGCCCTTTCTGCTAATGGCCAGAGAAAATTCTGCTTTTAAAGGGCTCAGGTGATTAGACTAGGCCCATTCAGAAAATTCCCCTTTTGTCCTATAAAATAGCATTACCATGGGAGTAATACCTCATCATAGTTGAAAGGCTCCACTCACACTCAAAAGAAAGTGGGGTTCTATACAAGCATGGGGGTCTTTCTCAGAATCCTGCCCATCACATTCAGCCGCCAAGGTGGGGTGGAAGCAGTCTTCCTTCATTCCTAGTCTCAGCCCCCCTGATGTCTGAGAGAGCTTGGGCCAGTCACCTCCCAGGTGGGCCAAGACCACCTGACTCTGGTCCTCAGTTTCCTCATCTGTAAAATGGGGGAAGGGGCTGGATGAGATCTGAAATCCCTTCCAGGTCTCACTAACTGATGCAAGAAGACAGAAGATTTTGATTTTTTGGACTTCAGAGGCCCCACTGCCCATAGAAAAACAAGACCAAAGAAAAACAAGACTGCATTATCCTCCCATTAACCCTTCCCTTTGAGAGGGCCTCACTAAAGAAGGGACAGTCCCACAGCACAGCCAACTTTCCTAAGGAAGGGCCCAGCCATCTGGTGGGGCTGGGATGTGAGGAAGCAGCGAGGCTGCCTCTGTTGGTCAGAGACCATGGGGGCTTATGCGCCCCGCAGATGAGGATGGGTCCCCCCTGGAGTCTGCAGAGGGCAAGATGGCTTGCAGGCCCTGGCCGATTGGCTCAGCGGTAGAGCATCGGCCTGGCGTGCGGGGGACCCGGGTTCGATTCCCGGCCAGGGCACATAGGAGAAGCGCCCATTTGCTTCTCCACCCCCTCCCCTCCTTCCTCTCTGTCTCTCTCTTCCCCTCCCGCCCTTGGCCTCTGCCCCAGGCGCTAGAGTGGCTCTGGTCGCGGCAGAGCAACGCCCCCGGAGGGGCAGAGCATCGCCCCCTGGTGGGCAGAGCGTCGCCCCTGGTGGGCGTGCCGGGTGGATCCCGGTCGGGCGCATGCGGGAGTCTGTCTGACTGTCTCTCCCCGTTTCCAGCTTCAGAAAAATACAAAAAAAAAAAAAAGATGGCTTGCACTTGGCGGGGTACTGCGCAAAGACCAGTAAGGTGGGAAAACAAACTCCCTCACCCCAATCTCAACTCAAGCTGGCCTTCAAAATTCATCTCCCAAATCCGTCTTGTCTACCCCCAGTCTCACCCTCGGAGTCTCCAAACGAGCCCTCTCAGGCTCTTCCCGACCGTCCCGCAGCCCTAGCGGGGCAGGGTAATTGATTCCAGCGACCCGGACCTTCTGGGCTGACCCTCCGGGGAGAGAGAGAAGCCGCAGGAGCCTCTCCTCGGGGAGCCCCAGTCCGTCACCCCTGCTCCCACCTCCCGGGGAGCAGCCGCCTCCTCTCCAGGCCCCCAGCCCTCCCCGGGCTCCCCTTTCTGCGCTGCCCGCGAGCGCCCTGCAGGGTCCCCACCCTGGGCGCCCGCCAAGGCCGGGCAGAGGGGCTGGAAGGAGACCCTCCCCAACTCCAAGCGCGGGAGCTGGGTAAGAGGTGGGGAAATGAATATTAATTTATCATGATTAGGCAAATCCGGCAGGGAGAGCCGATTCCGGAGGAGGCTAAAAAGATGAATTTCAGCAATAAAATTAAATAAGGACGGACGGGCAGCCCCTCCTCCCTCCCGCTTTGCTGATCTCTCTCTTTCTTACAATTTATGAGGCCAATTATGAAGATGAGGTTGGAAGTTCCTGGAACTTCACTAAATGCAAACGGCGGTCCCTGCTGTTCCCATCAAATTAATTAACCGCACGCTATTGATGGCCGCTCAAGGCTGACGCAGGCGGCCCGCCCTGCGGCCGCCTCCACGGACACAAGGACCCAGCGTCCAGAGCCTGGCCCGGGCTCCACCACCTTCTGCAGTCCCTGCTTGGCACCACAGAGGACTCTAGGGACCCTCCTTTCGGCCCCCAGACCCTGAGCCCCTGACAACATAGGAGCATGCGTACAGAGCTCCAGAGAGACATACTGACAGGGAGCTAGCAGCCACACA
The DNA here is from genome assembly GCF_036850995.1 of Saccopteryx leptura. Lineage (NCBI taxonomy): Eukaryota > Metazoa > Chordata > Mammalia > Chiroptera > Emballonuridae > Saccopteryx > Saccopteryx leptura. The sequence continues at coordinate 26,015,865 of NC_089515.1, read as the reverse complement.
TGAAGGCAGATTCACAACCGTGAACACGCAGCTCGCACACAGAGCCTGGGACCCAAGCAGCAAACAGTAGCCCCTCACCGGGTGCCTGCACAGCGGTCCCTCAGTATCCATGGGGCACTGGTTCCAGGACCCCCATGGATACTCAGATCTGCGGATGTTCAAGCCCCTTATTAAATGGTGTAGTATTTGCATATAATAACACACATCCTCCAGTCCACTTTTTATCATCTCTAGATTATTTACAATATGTAATATAATGAAATTCTTCGTAAATAATTGTTATACTCTATTTTTTTTAAATAATTTTTTTAAATTTTTTATTCATTTTAGAGAGGAGAGAGAGAGAGAGAGAGAGAGAGAGAGAGAGAAGGGGGAAGGAGCTGGAAGCATCAACTCCCATATGTGCCTTGACCAGGCAAGCCCAGGGTTTCGAACCAGCGACCTCAGCATTTCCAGGTCGACACTTTACCCACTGCACCACCACAGGTCAGGCTGTTATACTCTATTTTGTTTAAGGAACAATGACAAGAAAAAAGTCTGTATATGTTCAGTAAGACCAACCATCCTAGGTCTAACTACTTAGTATACATCAGCAACAATGTAACTTAAAAATAATATTTTCCACCTGCAGTTAGTTAAATCTGCAGACACAAAACCGGCAGGTATGGATGGCCAACTCTCCTGTCCTCCAGTGGCATCCTCAGCCCTCCCCACAGTCCCTTAACCCTTGGGTCCCCTCCTCATCTTCCAGCCTTTTCCAGGAATGTTCCCTCTAGGTCTTTTCTGGCCTACACTGACCTCCAGTGTGGGGGACCATGGCTTGCAGAGCCCCCAGTTCAAATGATGAGGGTGAGGCCCGGCCCAGTCTCAGGCCAGCTTTGGGGCTTCAGCCTGAGGCTCCCCTTGTTCCAGAGCTCAGAAACACGACAGCTCAGGGGTTCTGTCAGGTGCCTTGAGGAATGGGCAGAGTGGACATAAAAAGATCTTAGGCTAGCCCTGGCCGGTTGGCTCAGTGGTGGAGCGTCGGCCTGGTGTGCAGAAGTCCCGGGTTCAATTCCCGGCCAGGGCACACAGGAGAAGCGCCCATCTGCTTCTCCACCCCTCCCCCTCTCCTTCCTCTCTGTCTCTCTCTTCCCCTCCCGCAGCCGAGGCTCCATTGGAGCAAAGATGGCCCAGGCGCTGGGGATGGCTCCTTGGCCTCTGCCCCAGGCGCTAGAGTGGCTCTGGTAGTGACAGAGCCACGCCCCGGAGGGGCAGAGCATCGCCCCCTGGTGGGCAGAGCGTCGCCCCCTGGTGGGCGTGCCGGGTGGATCCCGGTCGGGTGCATGCGGGAGTCTGTCTGACTGTCTCTCCCCGTTTCCAGCTTCAGAAAAATAAAAAAAATAAAAAAAATTAAAAAAAAGATCTTGGGGCTGAGCCCACCCTACGCCTGGGGCTGCTGCTGGGTGTCTGTAGAGTCTGGGTACAGTCAGTATCCCAACAGCTGTAGTTTCCATGTAAAGCTGCCCTCTGAGATGGTAGGGAGGGCCCAGAAAGGTTCTCTCCTGTTGGGGGGTGAAGAGAGTAAGGCCAATGTCTTCTCCAAGTTGTAGTCCCTAGTCCTGGCAAGAAGCATCCCATTCCATTTAAAGGGACAGGAATTCTGTAACTCTCCTAGAGAAGCAGGACAAAGGGCCTGGGGTTTTCATTCCCAGCCCTTAGATGCTAGGGGCAGGACATGGTTGGACTTGTCCACCTTGCTATGTCCACTTCAGGCCTGGGAGGCCCATGGCCCTGTCCCTACAGCTGCTCTTGCTTGAGTAGTCAGAACCCAGGCTTAGCTTGCTCCCCGTTCAGTGAACATCCTGGGCCAAGGTCAATGTCATCACCCCAGGCCTTGGGGAATATGAGGCTCCCAGTTGGGCAGAGCAGGGGCAGAGCAGCCCAGAGAGGGTTTTATCTTGGGCACAAAGTGAGAGAGGGAAACTGACAGACATTAAGGGAGGCTCAGACTGAGCAAATGGCAGCTAGGCCAAGAGCACTGGGGCCCAGGGCTTTGCCTAGTGCCTGACCTCGCCCCCCATTCCGGGCATATGAGGCCCCTCCCCTTCCCCACACTCCACTGCACTTCTGGGGCCTCTTACCTCACAGCAGGGCCTGCTCACTTCGTCCAGGAGAGACCAAGACACCTGTCTTTTTATTGCTCCTCTATTATTGCAGTAACAAACTGCCACACATTTAGTGGCTTAAAACAACACGAAGTTATTCCTGCAGTTCTATTGTTTTTTTGTTTTTGGTTGTTGTTTTTTTTTTTTTCAGTTCTATTGTTTTGAAGCTTGACGCTGGTCTCACTGGAATAAAATGAAGGTGTTGACCGAGCTGCATTCCGTTCTGAAGGCTCTAGAGTAGAAGCTGTTTCCTTGCCTCCTCCAGCTTCAAGAGGCCACCCACATTCCTTAGCTGGTAGCCCCTTTCTCTGTTATCAAAGCCAGACACATCATATCTCTGACCTTTCTCCCCGCCCCCCGCCACATCGCTCTCTGATTGTCGCTGGGAAATGTTCTTCACTTGTAAGGGTTCATAATTCGATTGGGCCCACTGGATAACCCAGAATAATCTCACTTCAAAATCAACCTTAAGCACATCTGCAAGTTCCCTTTCACCAGTCAAGTAACATAGTCACAGGTTCCAGGGGTTAGGACATAGACATCTTTGGGGAACCACTATTCTATCATACATGTGACCACATGACAAGGGACAGCTCTGGCCCAGGGACAGAGTGACAATGGCTAGGCTAGAGGCAGGAAGCAAGCTTATGGTGCCTATCTTCTCTTCCTGAGGACCAGGTGGTGTCTGGGTGGTGATTTGGGTTGTTCAGTTGCTGGACAGAGTGCCAGCCCGCACCAGTGCTGGGAGTTCAGTATCCCTTTCCACAGGCCGGGGCACTGGGCCTGGAAGGGCTGCTGGGAAGACAGGGGCACTGAAGTGGGAAGCAAAAGGACAGGAGCAATGGCCACATTTGGACTCCAACACCCAGGCTCTGGGCTTCTGCCAACTCCGACCTTGCGGGGGATGAGGGCAGGCCCAGAGGGCTCAGTCCAGAGTAGAACTAGCAGAACTGGGGAGGGGACAAAAGCAGCGCTAACACCTGGGGGGTCCAGGGGTTTCCCAGCTCCTCCTGTCCACTCCAGGCCCTGGGAGGACACCCCTCCAGACGTTCTCAGGCTTTGAGGGAGCCGTCTCTGGTTGGTACTGGGCTGTGAACGGGACCCTTAGACCCCATGGGCTCTTGTTCCCTTCCCTGCATGACCCAAGGCCCCATGGCTCAGACTTCAGCTTCTGAACTAGAGTTGGGGGGCCCACCCTCAGGCTGATGGGACCCCCTGACTGAAACCAGGCCAACAAGTCCCGAGCTGGGACGCTGCAAGTTACTGAGACAAAGGACTCGGCAACCAGTTCCCGTGTCAGCTCACGGCCAGTGCGCTCAGGTTGGAGGCCGTCTCTGTGTCCCGAGCTCCCCTGAGCTCCGCCTCAAAATCCTTCATGTCACAAGGCCTCTCGGGGCTCCTGCTGCTCCAACACAACCAGCTTCGCCCTGTGTGCCCATTATTCTTCATACTCAGGATGCCTAAACCTTCTTCCGTATTCCTTCACTCCCCTCACCGAATTTTCCATCCTGCAAGGTCCAACCTCTGACACAATCTTGATGCCACTAGCTGGACTTGTTCCTAACTGCTCTCAAACTAAGTCCCAGCTTGACTTTCAGTCCCCACCAGCCTGGCGTTCTCCCAACTCCCAGCATACAGCAGCCCTCTAAAGTGGGTTCCTTAGTTATTCCCAGAGCCTGCTTACCCTTCTCAAATAGGCTATTTCCCTGCCCACCTGCCCCTCCGCTCCTCCAGGCAGTCTTCCTTGACTGCCTCAGCCCTGTCACTGGCACACAGGTCACCATTTAGTTGTTCCTAATGAGTCTCTGCAAATCTTTGTTCATGTTCCCAGATAGCTTGTTCTAGGGCAGGGCCCACAGGAGATGCTGATGGGTATACAGGAACTCCTAAATGCCTGACTCCATGAATTCTCCCTTTTAACGTCCACCAGTCCCCTTCTGAGTTTGGGAGCTGACTCAGGCCTGGCCTATTTGGAGAACAGTTAACTTGCTTTCTGGGCTCCCATCTCCATCCCCACCTGGATAGAAGGCAGGCAGAGGCCACAGCAGCTCACAGACACCAGTCAGGTTCAATGTCAAGTGCACTTTACTGGGCTCCTGGGCCTTCAAACTCTGTCCTCACAGAGGCTGGGCACCCCCTCCCAACACCTCCAGCTGCACAGGAAGCAGGGTGGGTGGAGGGAGGCCATGGAGTGGCTCATTCTTCTGCTCCAAAGGGTCTTGGGTAATGCTGGGCCACAGCTGCTTCCCTCTCCCCCTGCAGCCCCCACCCCACCCCAGCAGCTAGACCCTCCTCAGGGTAGGGAAGGGGGCTGCCTGGGCCTTCACAGGAAACTGGCTTCAAACCAGCCACCTGGTCCTGCTTAAAATGGGACAAGGGGCCGTGTGCAAAAGTCTACCAGAGTTGTAGAGTAGAAGGGAGAGCAGCTCGCCCCTGTCAGGGGAGGGCTGGGCAGACCCTGGGGCCAGGCTGGCCCTGCCCTCAGGCCCAGGAAGGTAGTGATTGCAGTGGTGAGGGTTAGCCGAGGCTAGAGGGGAGTACTGGATGGCCAGGTGGGGCAGCTGATCCCGCTGGGTGTCCCCTCTGCCCCAGCCCTGGGTCACCAGTCCCGCTCAGCTGGTTCTCGGTAGGGGAGGCCCAGGAGCTTGAAGACATCCTTCTCAGTGGGGGTGGGAAGCACTCGGCCAGACCCCACCTTGAGACCTCGGGTGTTCCGCACCACAGCTGCGCTGAGCGCATGCTCCGACAAGCTCATGCCCTTGGTCTTTGCCAGGGCCCGCATGGAGCGGTTGAAGTGGGCAGAGCCGGTGAAGTAGAGCAGGGCGCAGGCAAACTCGCTGTAGGGCACAACGATGATGTCCAGTCGCCGGTGCCGTCGCCCCAACCCTGGGAGCTGGCAGACACCCAGGTACTTCTGCTGCTGGCCGTTCTCCTCGTGGCTCACCAAGTCATCAGTCAGGAACCCTGGTCCAACACAGGAGGGCTGCTGGGAGGGCCAGGGGCCAGCCCTGGGCTACCCCATCACCTCAGCTCTCTCTCCATCAACCTGGGTCCTTTAGTCCCAGGTCACCCATTTACTCGCTGGCTGACCTTGTCCTCGTCTCTGACCCTGTCTCTCTACCTGTAAAATGTGCATAGAAATTCCTCCCATCCCCCACAGTGTCACAGAATGATCAGATGAGACATTCCACCTGCAGGTGGCACTGAGCACTGGTGGTGTGGGGCTGCCCCATCTCTTCCCTGTAATGGCCCTGCTACAAGGTAGCCTTCTCATATAGCAAATTCCCCTGCCTCCTGCCTAGAGATTGCAACTTTGAGGCTTTCCCTCCCGGGGCCACCTCGCCCTGCCCTGCCCCCTGCCAGCCTGCTGACCCATAGATGGACTTTATACCTTGCTGTCGAAGGCTGTCAAGGAGGCGACTGAAGATGCCCTGGTGAGATCGGCCATCTGGGTGAGTGAGCAGCACGTCCACATCACCGCAGGTTGCCTTTCCCCGTCGGTAGGAACCACATGCCACACACAGCAGCCCAGGTTGGAGGGCCTGAGCTGATTCCCGGACCTGAGAGAGAGCAGCAAGGGGTGAGGGGCTGTGCACCTTAAGCTCTTCAAAGAGTTCCTCTCCTGTCAGTCCAAGGGCCCTGACCCAGGAGCCCACTTCCGGTTCATCCCCAAGCCAGTCCCTGCGTGCGTGATGAAAGCCTGAGGGAACGGCCCCGCAGTTCTCTAGCTCCACGAGGACAGGAGAGAGAGGAAGACCTGCTCACACCATGGAAGGCAGCTCAAGAAGAAACCTAAGATGTCTGCTCTGATTTGGAGGGAAAGCACTATCCCTCTCGGGCTCTTTCAGAGCAGAGGACACACCTTCTCTTAGCCCCTGCCCCATGTGCCAGGTCTGTGACACTCCACTTGGCACAAAGGGCTGGCTCCGGAAAGCTGTGGGCCAGGCCTCAGCAGCCCCAGGTGTCTATGGATTTGGTGCTATGGGCAGAGTGTGTGAGTTGGAGCTTGAGGCCTGAGCAGGGGGCTAGCAGGGTGCCCCGGGGCCATGCCTGGGGGAAAACGGAGCCCAGAAACAGAAGTACACCTGTGAGGAGAGGGGAGTGGAGGAGGGAAGGGGAGTGGAGGGAGCCAGTCTGAGCCAATGTCCACATCCTTACTTGGAGGGATGGGGCTGGGTGAGGAAGGAGCTGTGACAGAGACTGTCAACTGAAGGGTCATCCCTCATTGAGAGGGATAAGCCCATCAACCCCTGTCCCAGAGACATGGAGGCCTTTCATATGCAGATGGATGTCCACCTCTACCCCAGGACACTGAGATTTCTGGGACCCTGAATACACTCAACCATGACACCTCAATTCTCCTGACAGGCGGTTCTGCTAATCCCCTCACTCCCTTCTTCAGTCTCCCAAGAAGATGGGAGGAGGCCCAGGGTGAGTAATCCCATCAATAACTCCTACGGTTGGAGTCCTTCAATGGGGGGAGCAGGCCAGATGGGCAGGGGGGCCCGGGGGCATTCTCCTTGCCTGGACACCGTGGCTGAGTGACAGTGTCATCACTAACACCAAGGCCTGGTGATGGGTGAACAAAAGGGCCTGTTCAGCCACCCTGCACCAGCCTCAGATTCCCGTGGCCCGGAGAAGAACTGGAGGCTGATTTCAACTAAGCCGTCCACAGAGTTTCCATGGAGTCTTACCCTACCAGAACCTTAGACCAAAGTGAGCAACAAGCCTCTAGTCCTAATGCCAACTGAACAAATGATACATCTAACCTAAATGTACCCTAGTCTCTCTCTCTCATCTAGGTTTTATATGAGCTTGACGCCTAACCCAACTCTAAATCAAATCCTAACCTTGGCCAAACCTTATTTCTAGGACAACCAAAAATCTTAACTAAAAGGACCCAACACTAAGAAAACCCTTCTCCTAGTTTAGGCCTAAAATTAACTCACCTCTTAATAGTCTAGCTTTCTTCTAACCCCAAACCTAATCCTACTGGCACTGGGCTTCAGAAAGTCCCTATGTCTGAAAAGAGACACAAAACCTGGTATATCTGTACAACTTTCGGAGAAAAAGAATCCATAGTTTTCACTAGGTTCTCAAAGAAGTTTGTGAATCAAAAAATGTTAAGAACCTCTGCCCTGACGCACCCTAACCTAGCTCCATTCAAACTGATATCCTTAAGTAGTTCTGACTATAACCCATCTCTAATCTAACCCTAACATGAACCCCGTCCCAACACCATTCTAGCATCTAAGCCAACGCTTGCTCTGCCCAACCACCGAGAACCCTAATCCAAGGCACTGGTTTTGCAGCCCTTCCCTACCAGTCACCCACCCCTCCTCTGGGCCCATAGCTTTAGTCTCAACTGCTCTTTTCCCTTCAGTCTTATCCTCCGATGGCCCACAGCTTCCTTCGCCTGCTGGGCTCCCCATCAGAGGGATCAGGGGTTCTTGGCTTTGAGCCAGGCCCTGGCCTTATAGTGGGGCCTGGCTCTCCTCACCGCTGAGACGCCTGCTTACTGTCTGCTCAATCTCTGCAGCCTCCTCTCTGGGCATGCGTTCCAGAAAATCCTTGTAATGCTTCAGGCCAATGGCCTGCTGGGAAGTCAGGGAGGCCTGGCTGTGGATGTCTTCTAAGCTCCGGAAACCCTGAAGAAAAGAAGCCGGTGGGGGTGCTATAAGGATCCAGGACCCATGAAGAGGCAGTGGATGAGCATACACACAAGGCTTCCATCACCCTTAGGCTCCAAGGACGACTGAGGCAGAACCATCCCAGGAGCGGACGGGTCTGACATCAGTAGAACTGGGGAAGGCCGGCAGCACGGAAGACAAGTCCCGGCCCAGTCCTGCCACAACCCTGAAATACTGGTTCACGGGGGGAGTCTGGGCAGGCAGATGTGGGAACCACTGCTCTGGATGTTCAGCCCTGAGGCCCGGTCTCTTCAGGAAGGCCCTTGCTGGTCTGGGAGACAGAGGAACATACTTCTTATCTCCATAAATTAATGCCTCAAGTATACCAAGCAACGGGGTGGTTCTGGGAGCTAGAAGAGGGGTCTACATGAGCCCTGGACCCTTTGAAAAATGGTCTCCCGACAGTCTGGGTTCATGCCCATCAGAGCACAGGGTAAGAGAACTGCAGGTCAGGAGCTTTGAGACACAGCAAAACTGAGAAGGGGCTGGGACAAGGTGTGACCTGATGGTACCACATCTGGGCAGTCTTGGTTCCAGCTCCCCAGATATTAGAGAAGAGCTCCAAGACAGGCACGCTGTCGCTGATGTGGTCCAGCTTCCGCAGATGTCCGCTCTCCAGGATCTCGACGATCTTCTCGGCCATCCGCTTCCCAATCCCGGGGATCCTGCAGGCCTCCTGGAGCAGAGGGTTGGCAGAGGAAGCAAAAGAGAGTGACTAGATAGGAAGGGGAGAGCCAGAGGGTGGGGAAGTGGACTCCTTTAGCAGATGTCTGAGTAAAAGCCCGCCTGGCCAGTTGGCAACTGATGGCTGTATCAAGTTTGGGCACAACTGAAGATGAGAAGTTCAGATGGAATGGCTGGGTAACTTGTCCTTTGGTTCCCAGAGGGACAGAGAGCAGCACAGGAAGTATAGAAAAGGCAATGATGGTAATACCAGTCACTACCATCATCACAACAGTGGGAGCCAACATTTACTGAGGCCTTTACTGTGTTAGCTCACGCACTACAGAGAGTAACTCATGTCATCCTCATGGAACACTGAATTTGTTACTATTCTTAGTCCCTTTTTACTGGTGAAGAAAATGACATTCAAAAAGTTTAAGTAACTGCCTACAGTCATACAATTACTGAATGATAAAAGCCAGAATTCAAACTTCAGTCTGTGAGCTTCAAGAGTCTAAGCATTTTAAACACTTCATTATGGAAAAAATTTCAAAGTAGAGAAAATAATGTAACAAACTTGCAAGTAACCATTACCCAATGTCTATAATTATCAAGATTTGCCAATCTGCTTTCATCAATCTTTCCACCTTTTTTCTTTTGTGCAAGTCCCAGACATCATAAAATCTTAACCACTCCACCTGCTTCTCTCTCGTGACCGGTACCTCCACCAACCTCTAGCCAGTAAAGAGAAGACCACATCCCACCCCTGTGTGTACCATGCCCTGGTACCGCCCCCAAGTACCTGGTAGGAGGCGACAGGCTTGTGGAAGCTCTTGAGGGCATTGATAGCCTTGGCATAGCCCAGGGCCCTCCACTTGTCTCCCTGAACACTGTAGGCCTTGGCCAGCACTTCCAGCTTTTCTGTGATGTGGGCGTTGTGGTTGGTTGCTTTCTGGGTCGAAGGCTGTGCACAGACCCACTTATCCAGGCCCTCAGGGGCTGGGCTAGGCTCACCAGCTCCCTCAGGGAGAGTGGGGTAGTGGCCACTGATCAGGGCTTCCAAATCAGCTGTGCTAACCTGGGTCTCTTCCCCATCACTGGTTTCATCATCAGAGCCATGCTTGAGGTAAGGAAGAAGATACAATCAATTCGTGCTCCCCATTAATGTTCCTCTAAGGTGGGGATTCAGTCTCCTAGTTAGACCCAAGAATTAAGCTGAGTCTTCAGCAGACTCAGGTCTCCTTAAGCGTGGGACTGTGATTCGTTTGACTTCCTCAGGCCCAGCCCTAAGATCCAGTGGCATATGGTAAGTATGATCTGGGCGAATATGGGAGTGATGAGTTCTGGGAAAAGCTGAATGGCTTAACAATAAAGAGAGCCCTCTTCTCTCATGAACCCTAGACTTTCTGAACAACCACAAGGCCCTCCCTGTTTCTGTGATCTAGTTCCCAGGGAAAGGGAGCTGTGAGGGCTGAAAGGCTCCTTACCTGGGCTTGGGAGGTTAGAGCTTCTTCTGTCCTCTGGGGAGGAGACACAGGTCTAGTGGGAGTAGGCGGAGGAGAACGAGTTGTCCTGCACAGAGCCTCCCAGGCTCCAGAAGGAGTAGAAGAGGTTTGGTCTTCCTTGCTAGGCTGTGGTTGGTCCAGGTATCTGCAGGGATGGTGCAAGCAGGACACCGAAGGTCTCACCCTATCTCTACTTCCAATCCTTCTCTACTTAGAAACCTTGGTTTTCTAATGTGTTCAATTAGGCAGTCAGAGATATTTTTAATAACCCAAGGAGAGAGCTCAAAATGCTGCCAGAAAACATTTCAGGAAAGACTGGGACCAGCCCACCTGTTGGGGATGAAGATGCTGAATCCTGCAGTGTCCACCAGCCTTCCTTCCTGCAGGCACAAGCTCAGCCAGGCTGACTTTACCAGCTGAGCGCCTGGGGGCAGCCGGGGAAGTCGAAGGAGGCGGAAGGCTCGCTCACAGTCCATGCCATCATCCACCACAATGTGAGTGATCCCTGGGGCCTGGGCAGGGTATATCTGGCCGCCGTGTTGGACAATCTGCTTCTCAAAGAGTTCTGCCCGGGCTCGCCCGATGCCAGTGGGCATAACATGGGCCCTCAGGGAGCTCAGCCACTCTATAAAGGAGATAGCCAGATACCTATTGTCATAAATTTCAGACATGATCCGAATGACCCCATTATAGTCTCCTACCCAAAAATAATCATTTCCTTCCATCTAGACAGCCTGCTTTCTGGGGGTTCCACCACAAGCACACACAGTTAATTTCCTTATGGGCCATCATTTGATGAAAGGGGGAGGATTTTTAAGTCCTGTTCCCTTGTGTAAACTAGAACAGTGACTGGCACATAGTAGACACCCTATAAGTCACTTTGTTCATTTATTCTCTCAACAAGCATTAACAGACACCTGCTATATATCAGGTACATGGCACATGTCTTGCCATTATAGGCCTCAGAGTCTAATAGGTCCTCCTTTCCCATCTTCTGAAAACTTTTGCCATCTATTTGTCAATTTGGCTGCAAAATATAATTCTGGGGAACTTAGATGGATTTCTGGGGCCCCTACAATGCAAACAACCTTCTGAAAAGCAAAGGATTCTGCTGGCCATCTCCATAGAGGGAGTATTTTCTGATTGATAGAGGTCTCAGGGAGGTGTAGAAGACAACATAGCACGTGGTCTGTCAGAGACATAGTATCAGGCCTAGAGCAAGGCAGATATAAACCAACCTGCAGACCCTGGACAGGCAGAGTCTGCTCTAATATCTGATTCTGGCCATTAACAATATAGAAAGTCTAAGAGTTCAAGCACATGACAGTTCTCAGACCGGTCCACTCACCTCTTGCTCCTTCTCCATCTTCCCTCTTGGGAATCTTTACAAGTGCATTTGATGTTGAATTGGAATGAGTTTTCTTCCGCTTGGGAAATGCCTTCAAGATACCCCTGGGGTCCATTGAGGTCCGGCCAGATCCTGGCCTTTCTGTTTGAGGGTTGATCAGGGCAGCTGTAATGTGGCAACCCAGAATTGAGGTTCCCCAACCTTTGTCTTTGGAGGTGGGATCTCTACTGACCAAGCCTTGGGGACAGTAGCTCAGTTCCCCAGGATCTCCCCAAATGCATTTGAACTTTAATGGTTTAGCCTAGCTCTACAGCAGGGGTCGGGAACCTATGGCTTGTGAGCCAGATGTGGCTCTTTTGATGGCTGCATCTGGCTCACAGACAAATCTTTAATAAAAAAAATAATAACATTAAAAATATAAAACATTCTCATGGGCCCTGGCCGGTTGGCTCAGCGGTAGAGCGTCGGCCTGGCATGCGGGGGACCCGGGTTCGATTCCCGGCCAGGGCACATAGGAGAAGCGCCCATTTGCTTCTCCACCCCCCACTTCCTCTCTGTCTCTCTCTTCCCCTTCCGCAGCCTAGGCTCCATTGGAGCAAAGATGGCCCGAGTGCTGGGGATGGCTCCTTGGCCTCTGCCCCAGGCACTAGAGTGGCTCTGGTCTCGGCAGAGCGACGCCCCCTGGTGGGCAGAGCATCGCCCCTGGTGGGCGTGCCGGGTAGATCCCGGTCGGGCGCATGCGGGAGTCTGTCTGACTATCTCTCCCCGTTTCCAGCTTCAGAAAAATACAAAAAAAAAAAAAAAGAAATACAAAAAAATAATAATAAAACATTCTCATGTATTACAATCCATTCATTTCCTACCGCCCATGTTCATGGTTGCAAGTGGCTGGAGCCAATCACAACTGTCCTCTGGGACAACACCAAATTTTTATTGGATAATGCGTAAGGTACACGGATCGTTGTATAGCTCTCACAGAATTACATTTTAAAATATGTAGCATTCATGGCTCTCTCAGCCAAAAAGGTTCCCAACCCCTGCTCTACACTCACCACCAGCCTTTCAGAGTCAAAGTACTGGGAAAAATTGGAGAAGAATGAAACTATTGGGGGAACTTCTCAGGGGTACGAAACAGTATCATTCCTCAGAGAAGTTGCTCTAAAGATTTAGTGCAGGCCCTGGCCGGTTGGCTCAGTGGTAGAGCGTCGGCCTGGCGTGCAGAAGTCCCGGGTTCGATTCCCGGCCAGGGCACACAGGAGAGGCGCCCATCTGCTTCTCCACCCCTCCCCCTCTCCTTCCTCTCTGTCTCTCTCTTCCCCTCCCGCAGCGAGGCTCCATTGGAGCAAAGATGGCCCGGGCGCTGGGGATGGCTCCTTGGCCTCTGCCCCAGGGGCTAGAGTAGCTCTGGTCGCAACAGAGCAACGCCCCGGAGGGGCAGAGCATCGCCCCTGGTGGGCGTGCCGGGTGGATCCAGGTCGGGCGCATGCGGGAGTCTGTCTGACTGTCTCTCCCTGTTTCCAGCTTCAGAAAAAAAAAAAAAGATTTAGTGCAGTATCTGCCCTGCTGCATCCCTAAGGGTAACCAAAAGGAAATGGAACCAAGGTAGGAGACGGAGCTACCTCTTTAGAAAGGACTCGGGCTCCCAAGAGATGGGGAGACTGGGTGATCTGCACAAACTCCACATAATCTTTCTCTACCCCCAGCAGAGAAAACCTGAGGGTGCGGGTGTGGGGGTGCGAAGTTAGGAAGGCAGAGGAAATATCCTGCACCTGCGCCGGTCACAGGCCTCTCGGCCTGGGGGTGCTCAACCCCGCAGCTGCGGGAAGATGGGGCATGGCCACAGGTGTGTGGCGCCTTCCGAGATTCGGGGAGTCTCGGCCTCACAGCTGGGGTGGGGAAGCCTCCGGCAGGTGGGGGGCACCCGCCGCGGTGCGCAGCTGGAGCGTGCTCGCGACTCCCAGCTGCGCACCATGGAGGGATGGCGTATTCGGACCCTGCCCTGAGGGCTCCCTCCCAATCCCAGGATTCGGTCGGGGGTAGGGTCAACTTCAGGACCAGCAAGTCTCCTGAGGGATGGGCAAGAGCAAACTACTACTTACCAGGGCAGCCAATGAGAGAGGTTGTAGTGGGGGCGGGGGAAGAAGAAGGAAAATGACCAGAACAATTTCCGGGTCGGCCGGAAGCGGCCATAGGCGGAACGGTCGCCATGGTAGCGGCTAGGCGCGCAGCTGGGCGGAGGGAAGATGGCGATGACAGGCTGGTTGGAGAGTATGCGGGCGGCCGAGAAGACAGCACTGCTGCAAGACGGTAATTCTAGGCCCCCCACGAGTTCCCTCGTTCTTATCCTCCGGGGTTCTGCCCTCCGCGCTTTTGGCCCCGGGAAGGGCCTCAGAGCCTGGGACGTCAGAGCTGGAAGGGTCGCGGCCGCCACCCAAGCCAGGTCCTGCATTTGCAGATGAGGAAACTGAGACCCAGAGAGATGACGTAACTGAAACACTCATCTCTGGACACCCCCTAGTTTCCTGTATACCACCTTGCGCCTCTCAGAGTTCTGTTACTAATAAATAACACGTAATTCCTTTTACATTGTTATTCCTCCTCACTGTTGTCCCAAAAGGCTGTTAGTTTTCCACCCCATTTTATAGAAGAGGAAAGTGATCTACGAATTTTTTAGACCAGCCCAAGATCCCCCAACAGCATTTTTTTTTTTTTTTTTGTACTTTTCTGAAGCTGGAAACGGGGAGAGACAGTCAGACAGACTCCCGCATGCGCCCGACCTGGATCCACCCGGCACGCCCACCAGGGGCGACGCTCTGCCCACCAGGGGGCGATGCTCTGCCCCTCCGGGGCGTCGCTCTGCCGCGACCAGAGCCACTCTAGCGCCTGGGGCAGAGGCCAAGGAGCCATCCCCAGCGCCGGGGCAATCTTTGCTCTAATGGAGCCTCGGCTGCGGGAGGGGAAGAGAGAGACAGAGAGGAAGGAGAGGGGGAGGGGTGGAGAAGCAGATGGGCTCCTCTCCTGTGTGCCCTGGCCGGGAATCGAACCCGGGACTTCTGCACGCCAGGCCGACGCTCTACCACTGAGCCAACCGGCCAGGGCCCCCCCAACAGCATCTTAACCTGGGATCCCATGAACCGCAGTATTGGGGTTCCATTGGCAAAGGCAGCCTGGTGTCATGGAAAGGCTGGAGACCTGACTTCTAGTTATGAATCTGCCATTAGTTCACCGGGTTCTCCAGTCGACCCCTGTTCTTGTTTGGACCTCACTTTCCTCGTCTGTAAAATGAGCTGGATGGGCTCCCTGTAATCTCTAAGGGCCTTTCCAGCTGTAACATTGTAAGAGAATATTCCCTGTGTCTTTAGGTGAGAGACAGCAAGGGCCTTGGGCTGTGCCTGGAAGAGATGGGCACAGGGCTATGGGATCCTGACTTTCACCCTAGAAATGGCTGGTCTTGCCCCCCCTTCCCTGGACTTCAAGGTCTCTGACCACTTGTCGGCCAGAATGAATTAGGTGTGAATTCCTGTAGTTTTTAGAATACCATCTAGGGACCTCACATCTGCAGGTAAAGGCCAATCAGGGAAGCATGAAAATTCAAATCAGCTGCTCACTTGCTCATACATAAATGGCATTTAGGGAGGTTTTATGTGCCACGCTATGTACTAGAGCAGATAGAAAAAGAGAACAACAACAAACAAATCAATATTAAATATATGGCTATGCCTTGTCAAATCTCTCCTGTGGATTTACCCTCTTGGTGTGTGTGTGGTTGGTGGGGGATGTTACCTCCTTCCCACCAAGAATCAGTGGTGTTGGTAATGAGAACCCAATACACCATACATATATATATATATATATATATATATATATATATATATTTTTTTTTTTTTTTTTACAGGAACTGAGAGAGAGAGAGAGGGATAGATAGGGACAGACAGACAGGAACGGAGAGAGATGAGAAGCATCAATCATTAGTTTTTCGTTGCGACACCTTAGTTGTTCATTGATTGCTTTCTCACATGTGCCTTGACCATGGGCTTTCAGCAGACTGAGTAACCCCTTGCTCGAGCCCGTGACCTGGGGTCCAAGGTGGTGAGCTTTTTGCTCAAGCCAGATGAGTCCACGCTCAAGCTGGCGACCTCAGGGTCTCGAACCTGGGTCCTCGGGTCCTCCGCATCCCAGTCCAATGCTCTATCCACTGCACCACTGCCTGGTCAGGCTACACTATATTTTTTGTCAGAAATAATTTATGTTCATGTGGAAACATGAAAAATACATTACCCATAATCCTATCATCTAGAGATAATCATAATTTACATTTCATACTAAACTTCTGTATTTTTTCTATGCATATACACTCACATATGGTTTTTTAATTTTATTTTCTTTTTACAGAGACAGAGAGAGGGACAGACAGGGACAGACAGACAGGAATGGAGAGAGATGAGAAGCATCAATCATTAGTTTTTCACTGCGCATTGTAACACCTTAGTTGTTCATTGACTGCCCTCCCACACGCGCCCCGACCGCGGGCCCTCAGCAGACCGAGTAACCCCTTGCTCGAGCCAGTGACCCTAGGTCCAAGCTAGTGAGCTTTTAGCTCAAACCAGATGAGCCCATGCTCAAGCTGGCGACCTCGGGGTCTCGAACCTGGGTCCTTGGCATCCCAGTCTGATGCTCCATCCACTGCGCCACCGCCTGGTCAGGCCCCAAGCTGGTGAGTTTTTGCTCAAACCAGATGAGCCTGCCCTCAAGCTGGCAACCTCGGGGTCTTGAACTTGGGTCCTCCGCATCCCAGTCCGACACTATCCACTGCGCCACAGCCTGGTCAGGCTCACATATTTTTTTATTTTATTTTAATTTTTATTTATTTATTTATTTATTTATTTGTATTTTTCTGAAGCTGGAAACGGGGAGAGACAGTCAGACAGACTCCCGCATGCGCCCGACCGGGATCCGCCCGACCGGGATCCACCCGGCACGCCCACCAGGGACGACGCTCTGCCCACCAGGGGGCGATGCTCTGCCCATCCTGGGCGTCGCTATGTTGCGACCAGAGCCACTCTAGCGCCTGAGGCAGAGGCCACAGAGCCATCCCCAGCGCCCGGGCCATCTTTGCTCCAATGGAGCCTCGGCTGCAGGAGGGAAAGAGAGAGACAGAGAGGAAGGAGAGGGGGAGGGGTGGAGAAGCAGATGGGCGCCTCTCCTGTGTGCCCTGGCCGGGAATCGAACCCGGGACTTCTGCATGCCAGGCCGACGCTCTACCACTGAGCCAACCAGCCAGGACCCCAGGCTCACATATGTTTTTTATCAAATTATCTTACTAATATACTTAAAAATTTTATATTCATATACATATATTCATACTTATGTAAAAATATGTATTAGAATAAAGTATAGATAAATATTATATAACATTTGGGTAAGGGAGGATATTCTAAGTACAACTTCTAGTAGTAACCACAGGGAAAAAATTGATTATATAAAAATAAAACTTTTGTTTGGGAAAATACACTTTTATTTATTAATTAATTTATTTATTTATTTTGTAGCAGAGACAGAGAGAGTCAGAAGGACAGATAGGGACAGACAGGCAGGAAGGGAGAGAGATGAGAAACATCAGTTCTTCGTTGCAGCTCCTTAGCTGTTTATTGATTGCTTTCTCATATGTGCCTTGACTGGGGGAACAGCAGACTGAGTAACTCCTTGCTGGAGCCAGTGACCTTGGGTCCAAGCTGGTGAGCTTTTGCTCAAACCAGATGAGCCTGCGCTCAAGCTGGCGACCTCGGTGTCTCGAACCAGTGTCCTCCTCATCCCAGTTCGATGCTCTATCCACTGCGCCACCGCCTGGTCAGGCAAGACATGCAAATTTTGAGGGGTGAGTTTCCCCAGAATATGTTATATTAGGGTCAACTTTAGAAAACAGTGTCCCAGGGGAGTGAATTAGACAGGAAAAAAGCTTGGTAGATTGAATACAATTGCAAGTTTTGGCTAAGAGCACGCTTATTAACACTTTGGTTGAGGGCCTTGGGGGTCTTACTCATCAAATGTATGATGGACCTGCCTGCTGGGCGTTAGTCCTCTGTTACTAGTCTCACTGAGGAGCCTACCTATCCACTTACCCATCTGTAAAAATAGGGGAAATGGCATAGCCACTTTTATGAAATGCTTATGATTGCACTACATTTTTTTTCACAGAATATTTTTATGACCTTGGATTATTTATTTATTGATTTTTAGAGAGAGGAGAGAGAGAGAAAGAGAAAGTAGGGGGAGAAGCGAGAAACATCAACTCATAGTAATTGCTTCCTGTTTGTGCCTTAACCGGGAAAGCCCGGGGTTACAGACTGACCGGCAACCTCAGCATTCCAGGTCTATGGTTTACCCACTGTGCCACCACAGGTCAGGCTGATTGCACTACGTTGGTGGAAGAGATGGGCTAGGATACTCCCTTGGATTCTTTCAGTGAATGGTGAATCAATGGGCATTTATTCTTTCAATCAATATTTACTTAAGCTTCTAATATATACCAGGTACTATGCTTGGTGTTAGGGAAACCATAGGCAGGGCAGAGGGGATAAAACTGCTCTTATCTAGTAGAAAGACAGGCAGTAAAGAGAGAGACAGGCAGTAATCAACTCCACAGATGTAAAATCATAACCAAGGTAAATGCAATGAAGAAAACACATAGAGCTTATGTATGGCTGTGTGATAGTAATGGCATAGAAGTGTGCAGAAGAAGGCAGAACAATCAATGGCTAGAGGGAGTTCTTGGTTGGGAAACCCAGTTTAATATCCTGAAAACATAAACTTGGTTTTAAGAACAGGAGAGAAAGATAAATATGATATCATTTATGAGGAGATAGATGCTTTAAAAAGGATCATACTATTGCCTGACCAGGTGGTGGCGCAGTGGATAGAGTGTCAGCCTGGGACGCAGAGGACCCAGGTTCAAAACGCTGAGGTTGCCAACTTGAGCGCAGGTTCACCAGCTTGAGCACAGGGTTGCCAGCTTGAGTGTGGGATCATAGACATGACCCCATGGTCGCTGGCCTGAGCCCAAGGTCACTGTCTCAGCTGGAGCCTACTCCCCAGTCAAGGAACATATGAGAAAGCAATGAACAACTAAGGTGCTGCAACAAAGAGTTGATGTGTCTCACTTCTCTCCCTTCCTGTCTGTCTGTCCGTCCCTGTCTGTTTCCCTCACTCTGTGATAAATACTCCACCTGGATATGAATAAAACATTAGAGAGGCACAATGAAGCAAATTTTGCAAGTGGCTGGGGGTGAGAGTTAGGAGGACTTCCCAGTACAAGTGATATTTGAGCTGGGTTTTGAAGGGCAAGGAGGAATTCAATAGATGGAAAAAAAAGTATGGAGCTGTTTCTGGTAGGGGAAACAGCAAAGCAAAGATATGTTGAAAGAAAGCTTCAGAACAGGAGAGCCCAGGACATAACTTAGAGTAATGGTGGGTGATGGTTGGCAAGGAGTGGGAGGCTCTGGGAGGGCTCCTCAATATGCTCAAGGCTGTCGGTGTTTCCCAGGGAGACTCCTTGACCTACAAGGCACAAGGCAAGAGGAGGCTTGGGGGTAAGGCACTCTCTGCTTTGTGCACAGGGAGAAGGAAGGTGCACTATTTGTTTCCAGACGGGAAGGAAATGGCCGAAGAATATGATGATAAGACGAGTGAACTACTTGGTAAGTGACGGGCTCCCAGCGGGCCCTTAGGAACTCTTGGGGTGATCTGAGCAGACCCCGAGCCCGAGGTCTGCGGGAGGAGCCCAGCACCAAATGTGGAAGCTAGGGGAGACTGGGGCCCTCAAGACAAGGTTGTTCCTGAGAATAATCTGAGGTCAGGGCTGGACACCAGAGGTGGAGTGGGAGTTCGTTTCATTAGTAAATCCCATTCCACCCCCAAACAAATGAGAGTGAGTAATTTTTCTAAGGTGAGAATGGGGATGTAGAGACTCTGTTGGGAAAACATTTACAACGAAGGTGTAATTGGAAGTGAGCCTTGTAGCAGAATGGTGATAAGGGCAGGCTTTCACTGCAGTTTTGTTTGTTTGTCTGTTTGCTTGCTTTTTGTTTTGTTTTTTGAAGCCACACTGGGAACAAGCAGGTATCAGAAGCAGCACTATTAAATATGACCCTTATCTTGGAGAATGTCTGAATCAAAGGGAGAAGAGGGTAGGAGCAGTAATTTTGTAGCATTGCCATTTGTGTCCCTGCAGCTCTTTTCCTCTAAGAATAGGCCCATGAATAGGGGGCCGGCTCGGATTTCTGGGAATTATTATTATTTTTTTCTGGGAATTATTTGATTTGTCCATTCTCTGTTCCCAGGTCTGCACATCAGCATTAACTAACTTCCCAGAACTGGGTGGCTGGTTCTTTGACCCAGGGCCTGAGGCTGTCAGCAATGGGAGTTAGTCTCTTTATTAAGTTCTACATGAAATGCTAAGACCAGTGATGGAATCATGGGCTGGGTTATTTTCTTGTCATTATTCTTGACTTTAATTTCTTCCTGGGTCTGATCGACAGGTAGTATTGGTGAGGGAATTTCTTTTTCCCTTTTTCTGACAGCTCATAAATGTCTAGAACCGACAACACAGATTACACTGGTTTGCATTCTCTTAGTCTCCAGTCTTAAAATGTGTGTCCTGCGCATGTTCAGTCACAGAGTGAAGTGTTGATCCCTCCTTATTATGAGCTGCTTGGGCTCTGGTCCCAATTGGTTTAGTCTGGTGCTATTAAAAATCTTGATGTGTTTAGCATATGACACTGATTTGGTGGAAACCAATACAGTAGTAATATCCTCACAATGCATTGTAATTTATAGCGCTCCCAGGGGGTGACAGCCTTGGAATGCCTAACGGGCGATCTTATGAAAGCAGAGGTCACGTGGGCTAACCACCACCGTCACCAGGCTGGAGCCTAGTCGCAGCTCCTTTCCCCCAACCCCCAGTGTCGCCACTCTTCTCCACACAGAGCAAATCAAACACCTGTAGCTACTGTGGCTATAAAAACAAACAAACAAAACCCACGCTTCTTAGTTGTGCTTGGATATGAAATTAAAATTTAAAAAGTCCAGGTTCCTTTATTTGTAGCATTCCACGTTAACCTGTCACTTGTCTTGGCAGGTGGCGAATAGACAGTGGCCTCCAAACGACTTTTTCTACATTTGATATTGGCCAAAAGACCAAGAAGCAATGTAACTCTTTTTTTCTTCAAAGCAGATATGGAGCTTCATAAGAGTATATTATTTAGCTAAAGTTTACCTAATAATAATAACAATAATAATAATAATAAAATATATATATTTAGTGAGAGAGACAGGAAAGAAGACACATGAGAAGCATCAACTCATAGTTGTGACACTTTAGTTGTTTATTGATTGCTTTCTCTTATGTGCCTGGACCAGGGGGCTCCAGCTGAGCCAATGACCCCTTGCTCAAGCTAGCGACCTTGAACTTAAGCCAGTGACCTTTGACCTCAAACCAGCAACCATGGGATCATGTCTGTGATCCCATGCTCAAGCTGGTGACCTCACACTCAAGCCGGAGACCTCGGAGTTTCAAACCTGGGTCTTCAGCGTCCCAGGCCAACGCTCTATCCACTATACCACCACCTGGTCAGGCTAAAGTTTACCTAACAATAATATTAATACCATAACTTTTATTGGGCACCATACTAAGTGCTTTGTGTGAATCATCTCACGTAGTCATCCTCATTACAGGATGAAATAGGTACCGTTTTTCCCATTTTACAGTTTTCTAAGAAGAGAGCCCTGGCCAGGTGGCTAAGTTTAAAGCTTCGAGCTGGTGCACCAGAGGTCTTAGGTTCAACCCCTGGTCAGGGCACATATGAGAAGCAATCAGTGAGTGCACAACTTAATGGAACTAAGTGAAAGAATGAGTTGATGCTTCGCTCTCTCTCCCTTCCTTCCCCTCTCTCACTTCCCCTTTGTCTTCCTCCCTCTCTTTCTCTCTCAAATCATTGGGAAAAATTTTTTTAATGAAGAAAAGAGGGTTGATTTCCTAGAGGTTAAGTAAGCACTGTGTTGAGAATCATGCGGCTGGTCAGTTTCTGAGCTAGGATTTAAACCTGGGGCTGTCTGATTAAAAGCCCATGTTTTAGTCCACAACAACATACTGTTGGGAGCTGAGAATATTTAATAGAGTTATTTATTTATTTTTTATTGATTTTAATTTATTGTGTTTACATAGATTCTAGTGTTGCCCCGAATGCATCCCCCCCCCCCCCCCGTATTCGGTCAACATCCCCTTTTCCCCCCTCCCCTAGCGCCCTCTCCCCTTCCCTTCAGCTTTATGGGAGCTGAGAATATTTAATCCTGCTTTCTTTTATTCTCACTAAATTTTGTTCTCAGAACGAGCCGAGTACGGGCTGGTGGCAGTAGGACAGAGATGGGCAGAGAGAAGCCCCGGCTCTTTGAACCACCCTCTCTAACCTCCACCCCCCACCTCCCCTCCCTGCAGCTGCCCTTGCAAAACACTGTTCATTATTAACTTCTAAATATAAATACTCCAGGGCCTGAGCTGACTTTTACTTGTGCATCCTATGTAGTAAAATATGGACAGGGTTTTTGTGGCCGTAAATGGGAATAGTTTCCATTTTTCAAGCTAATTATATAAATTTGATAATTGGCTAAACTGGTTTTCTGTTAGAAACACCCAGAAAGTAATTTACAGGGGAAGAATTGCCAATAGTGCATCTGTCTAGGAGGGAGTTCTTCCAGTTGGTGTTAATAAGCAGAGTGGTGTCATATTTTTTTCTACCGTGTCAATGCTATTCATTCCTACCCCCCACAATGATGGCTGTATGTATTCATAGAGGAAGAAACTGAAGGGCCCCGTAACAATGATCGGAACATCAAACCAGCCCCAGAAGAACACAGCATGTCCAGGGGGGCAGAGGCTGAAGAGCAGGCCTTCCCCCAGCGATTACATTGGGATTAGCGGCCTAATCTGCTGTGGTATTTGACCGCCAGCCTAACCACCCCAGGCTGCACTGGGAGGATATTGAGCACTTTCATCCCAAGCACTCCCCAGCTTTATAAATGACCCACTCGATTCCCTTCAGCCTCCTCAGGGATGGGACGCGGCAGCTGTTTAATAGCCACATCGCAATGTTGCAGTATTTTAGGGCAGAAAAGAAGAGTCCTGCATCCAGTGTAAGCTGCAGGGAGTGTTTAGGAAGGGGAATGTAATTATCCACATTGGAAGTGGGCCAGGGCCTGAAGCTTTGGGGAAAGAGGCCTTTAGGACCTCCACTTTCCAGCCCACCTGAAAGATGGGGCCTCCTTTCAGCAGCAGTCTGGGACATCAGCCTGCTTCCTGCTGACTTAAGAAAAAGCCCCCAGGCGCTGCTTCCTTCATATATTCCTCATCAGACCCTACAGGGTTGTTGAAAGTCTCCTTTCCAAGGACTGGCCCCGCGCAGCCAGGACGATATGACAGCATCCCAGGGCGCTGCCTTGCGCACACCAGTTTGGGTTTAACATATAATCAAATCAGAGTGACAGCAGGTGGAAACAGTCTTCTGTTGCTGCAGGAGCTGTCCTTGAGTTCAGGAACAAAGACAGGACAGAAAGACAGTGTGGATTTGCACGTGTGCGTTCAAGCCCATGTCCATGGGAAAAATAACAAGGACTTCACCAAATCATTTATTGGATTTTATAAGGGAATGAGTAGGAGGCTTTCTTTTCTTCTGCATTCTAACAAAGAATTTAATCCCAAGATTTTTTTTTTTTTAAGAGTTGAAACAGCCAAGGGTGCCAAGTCCCAGTGACCTGAGTGGCTTTTAAGGTCAGTGGTAAAGAAACAAGTAGCTGATTTTCCTCCTCCTTAGTGTGCTCCTTGGGAAGGCTTCAGTGCAAAACCCAACATTCCTTGGAGTAAAAGAATGGGCAGGAACCCCTGGGGTCGGATTGCCTCTCCTGGCCACACTGGTATCAGCTTTAGGACACAGGGTTTTACAAGGCCCCTGATTAGAGGAGCGCCTCACTCTTCCAGCCCCAGATAGTTAGGTTCTCCTCATAAATTTTATTTTCAACTAATCAAAGCTTTTCCTTTAAAGGTTAAAATATAAAAAGAGAAACAGAGCTACTTAAAGAAAAATAGAAACCTTTCTAAATATCATACATCATACATCATATTGAACATTTATAGAATATAATTTAGCCTTTTATTAATGATACAGATTCTGGACTTGGAGTTAGGAGACTTGAATTTTAGCTGTGGCTTTTACAAGTTAGTTTCTCTCTCTGAGCCTGATAATTCCTCGTACTCTGTACTGTGGAGAGTGCTGTTTCTCATTTAAAAAGCACAGGCCTTGGCCCTGGCCGGTTGGCTCAGTGGTAGAGCGTTGACCTGGCGTGCAGGAGTCCCGGGTTCGATTCCTGGCCAGGGCACACAGGAGAAGCACCCATCTGCTTCTCCACCTCTCCCCCTCTCCTTCCTCTCTGTCTCTCTCTTCCCTTCCCACAGCCAAGGCTCCATTGGAGCAAAGTTGTCCCGGGCGCTGAGGATGGCTCCATGGCCTCTGCCTCAGGTGCTAGAATGGCTCTGGTTGCAACAGAGCGTGCCCCAGATGGGCAGAGTATCGCCCCCTGGTGGGTGTGCCAGGTGGATCCTGGTTGGGTGCATGTGGGAGTCTGTCTGACTGCCTCCCCGTTTCCAACTTCAGAAAAATACAAAATAAAATAAAAATAAAAATAAAAAAAAGCACAGGCCTTGGACTAGGTGCTTTCTGAGGGAACCTCCCCCTTTAAGGTCTGTAATGACTATATTTCATTAAATAGTGGTCCCCTCAAGGTCCAAAGGTGGTTATTTGCCCTAACAGTAAATGGTCCCATGTGCTTTGTTGTCCTGACACTGCCCTCTGATGTGAGCTGTCCCCTCATGCTATTGCCAGTGTGCCTGGGAAAACAGTTCATTTCCTGCCCTGTTCTACACGTGGCATTTTACATAGTCTGAATGAGAATCCAGGAGCGATCTTCCTACAATAGGGAGTGGGTCCTGTCACAGTGAGCCGCTGCTTGGAGGCATTTGTCACTTCTGAGTTTGTGACTGTGACCGAGGCCCCCAGAAGGCTGGTTCCAGTTAAGCAAGGTGCTGTATGACATGAACAGATTTGGATATACTCCCGGTCACAGTCCATTCACTTAAAAGAGTAGAAGTATTTGTGGGGGAAAGTTGCCTGTAAAGCATATTTCCAAGTTTTACTCTTTCATATTAATTTTCATTATAAACTTGGAAATGTGTTTCTAGGGAGAATTTTTGGCCCTAAGACGTAATAAAATCACACTGCAGAATGCAGCAGACCTTGTAAAAGCACATATTCAAGGCAAAAGTCTAATTTTACAGCACACTTTTGTGTTCAGCTTGCATGCCTTACTTAGAGCAGGGCGGGTGTTCGGGTTCGGCACAGCTGCTGCGAAGGCCTCAGAGAAGCCCGCCGCTCCCCTGGTTCCGAGTCAGACTGCGGCTCTCATCCCCCAGCCAGGAAGGCGGCTCACTGGAACCACTGCGCAGAAGCCCTGGCCCTGTTGGAGTTGTTTAGTTTCTAACAACAGCTCCAGGAAGGCTGCTGGCCTGAAGCAGGGCTGCCGAGGCTGGGGGACTCCCCAGTCAGTGCAGGAGCAGAAAGGACAGAGGTTACAGCTCCAGACGGTCCCCTGCGGTGATGGCCTGGCCCATGACAGCAGTCCCAGTGACATGGCTGAGGGGGGCTCCCAGAGCAGGGCTTTTCAGGTAATGTCCATTGAACCAGTTTTTTCACTTATAGTGTTCATAATATATGTTACTTACTTGAAAAAAATACTTTATGCAAACATCTGGCTTGTAAAACAAGGTAAAATAGACATAGTAATTTGCATTATAAAAGGATGATTCTGCTTCACAAAATAATTCACATTAGATTATCTATAAATAATGAGTTTAAAATATAGTGTGTGCCTAAATTTTATTCAAACACAATTCTTTTTTTTATTTTTTTTATTTTTTTTTATTTATTCATTTTAGAGAGGAGAGAGAGAGAGAGAGAAAGGAGAGAGAGACAGGGGGGAGGAGCTGGAAGCATCAACTCCCATATGTGCCTTGACCAGGCAAGCCCAGGGTTTCGAACTGGCGACCTCAGCATTTCCAGGTCGACGCTTTATCCACTGCGCCACCACAGGTCAGGCTCAAACACAATTCTGTGGATTTTGTTTTAAGCCAGGCATACCTGAAATGAATGAATTTCTACATTTAGACCTCTGAATAATGAGACAAATTTGCTTATCAGCTTTCACCCTGTTAATTCATTTTTCCTTTGCACATTTTTAGAAGGAAAAAATGCACGTCAGCTCACACATTTTGGATCCAAACTTTCCCGATTAGGAGTAGCTACCCTTTTCCTAACCCTCACCTCTTCTTGCTGAAAGCCACAACTGGGGGCGTCTTATCTCCAGCGGGCTGCTTGCAGAGCTGTGCTCCAGTGCCTTTTGTCTGGGCACCCATGATGTGGGCTTTATACGTTGCCTAATGTTGAAATGTTCAACTGAGATTTCGGAGTCTGGGAGTTCTCTGCTCAGATGGACAAAGCCAGGGTAAAGTGGCCTGCAGTTCCCACTTTTATCCTGTTCCGTTTACCTAATATGATGGTGATGATTCAGCAGAAGAGAGCCTTTTTCTTCTGCATAACCCCAATGCTTCTTTTCTCCCCAGTAAGGAAGTGGCGGGTAAGAAGTGCCCTGGGAGCCGTGGGCCAGTGGCAGATTGAGGTGGGAGAGCCAGCACCCCATGGAGCGGGGAGCTTGGGGCCTGAACTCATCAAGGAAAGCAATGCCAATGTATGTGTATCTATCAGGTGACTGGGGGGTTGGGGGCTGAGTAGGGAGCAGGCTGCGGCCCTTGAGGACAGGGGCCGGGTCTTGTTCACCTCTCGGCCCTTGAGGACAGGGGCCGGGTCTTGTTCACCTCTCGGCCCTTGAGGACAGGGGCCGGGTCTTGTTCACCTCTCGGCCCTTGAGGACAGGGGCCGGGTCTTGTTCACCTCTCTTCTCCAGTGTGCCCTCCTGGATGCAGTGCTTTAGAAATGTTTGCGTGAATGAATACTCAAAGGGTTTTTGGCTTGGTCATCCCAGGGCAAGGGCTCCAGGCCCGGAATGTCACAGTGATAGAAGCATCAGAGGGAGCTAAGAAGAGCTGAGGGTGTCCTGTTGTGCCCACGGGCAAACATTTGCAGAGGGGAAGCTATGTCTTCCTACCTCTCCCCAAGAAGAGCCCTTGAGTTGGATTTGCCTTCTGCAGCCCATCTTCATGCGTAAGGACACCAAGATGTGTTTCCAGTGGCGGATTCGAAACCTCCCCTACCCTAAGGATGTCTATAGCGTCTGTGTGGACCAGAAGGAGCGCTGTGTTGTTGTCAGAACAACCAATAAAAAGTAAGTAGTATGATTGGCAGTGGCCTGCCTGTGTATGAGCAGGGTGGGATGGGGTTGGACCTGGATTAGAACTCAGACTACCCTACCCTGGGTGGGTGGTGAGGGGGAGGGCAGAGAAGCCTCCTCCTTGGGCTTGGAGGGAGGAGGGAGGAGGGCTGCACTAAAACCCTAGTAGGCAGTGAACACTGAAGGGCTTCCTCCCTGCAGGGCCGGCCAAAATAATGCAGTCAGCTCCATCAGGGCAGGGAAGGTTGAACAAGTGTCTGGTCCAGTACCTGGCATACACTGGGGCTCAATAACTATTGTTTGAGTGAATGAGGAGATGAGGGAATCACCTGATTATTAACTTATGATCATAGGTGCTTCTGTTATAAGTTTACTGTGACCTTGACCTCTGGCTGAATCCAGTCGTGGTGAGCTTGGCCTGGTGATATTCCTGTTGGACCTGGCAGGGAGCTTGGGCCTGGAAGGCATACTATCTGAGGTGGCAGTTCCAGGATGTTCAAGTGCTGGCCTAGGACCAGCAAACCTGACCCCTCACTGGACTTAGGGGCAGTGGGCAGGTGCTTAGGCCTCTCAAAAGTCCCTTGCATTATGTTTCAAAAGGGGTGCTCAATCCCTTTGCTCCTCTCCAGTGGTCTGCTGGGGAGAGGCAAAATGTGGAGCCGAGGTGACAGAGGTGGCCAAGGTGGGGATTTGATCTCAGGCTGACCATCTTGGAAATGGTTTGATCCCACCTGGGTTTCCGGAGCTGACTGATCACAGGAGAAAGAAGAGCCCTATAATGAGTCAGGTTTGCTGTGGGCCAGAGGGATGGCAGCATAGGGCCAACTCCCATGACATGGATTTGGGGCATTGAAATGGGAGGTTTTATGAGTTACTGGTCCACAAGTTGTGAAGCCACCCACATGCTTCATAGGGTGCTAAGCTTGGTTTAGCTAACCTTACTGGCTTACACACAGTAAGGAAGAGCCAGTTCTGTGCCCATCTTCTTGGATGGGGTGGTGCCAGTCTTCCCTCCCATTCCCTCAGGTCCACAAGGCCCACACGGAAGCAGTGCAACCCATTTCTTATGGCCCCCCACCCTCCACACTGTCACTTTGGCAGGGTTCAGGGGGGAAGGATGGGATGGAGACGAATGAATTCATTTCAGGGTTATCGCTGTATTTGCAGCCAGTAGCCCCTGCAGTGGGTCTTGTCTATAAATACAGTCATAATAATAAGGGTTTGCATTTATAAAGCACTTTGAAGCCCTCAGACAGAAGGCACTTTATTCCTATTATTGTTCTCATCATTAACAGGAGTCACTGCCTAAAGTGGAATTTAGCAATTTCAGACAACAGAGAAATAGCCTTTAGGAAAACAAACTCCATACTTCAGCAAGCATTCCCCGGCGTAAAAGGCCTTGGGTTCAAACTGGGAACAAAAGTGCTTCTGATAGCACTTGAATCTGCAGCCCAGCAGTTTGTGGAGCTGGCTGCTGCCTCCTTTTTGTCCCCCAGAGGTCACTGTCGAATACAGATACCAGGCAGAAATGTGATTACCAGGGAGAGAAAAGAAGCTAGCTAGCTCACCAAAAAATTCATCTGAGGGCAGATCCTCTGGGTCCCATCTCCTGCCTGTGTTCAGCCATAGGTGGCGCTGTTGGCCAGGAGCTCCATGGCTAGAGGCCCACTCCAGAGCCCAGGGCAGGGAGGAGACATTTTTGAACTGATAGGTGAGGCCAAGTGGGATGGGAGTAGTGCCTCAGGAAGGGACAGGGCCAAGGATTGGAAGGGAGAGGAATTTGTCAGTGTCCACTTTGGAGCCCACACCGAGCATCTGGACCAGTGGCCTAGCCTCCTCAGGTCCCTGTGCTGGGAGGTAGGCAAGAGGGGTCACTAAAACCTTATTCCTGAGCTTATTGGCATTTTCATTTCTACCTGGAGTCATAATGTGTCCCAAACCTTTACCACTACTAATTAAACAGCGCTTAATGGCTATTTGTTTGAGCAGTGTTTAACTTTGTCAGAATATTTTGAAAATCTGTGTTCTGATTATAACAGTATGTAGAGGTGGGCAGGGTGCATATTGTTCTTGTTGTGTTATGTATGAATGGTTATGTAAGTGAATCTGTAATGTCAGCATGACGAACTGACTTGCGATGGGTGAAGTGGGTGATGCTTTAAACGCCCAGGCACTGCACTTTCCGCCACACCATGGCACTCTCTCTGATGTGAGCTCCTCATTCACCTGGAGGGTCCACGCCCGCCCCAGCTCTAATATTCCGCAATGTGGTTGCTAGTAAAGGCAGAGCTCCTTCGTCCGTACCTGCCTTGTCCCTGAAGGGACTGGGTTGGCTACTTTTCCTGAAGGAATTGATGCTAGTGTATCATGCCTTTGGCTCAGGTATTAGTGAGGAAAGGAAGAAAGCACTTTTTCAGGATCCCAGTGTGAAACCATCTGTTCCTGTTGAGAGCATTTGTGCAGAAAGAAGGTCCTTCGTCTCAGCCTAGAAGCTGGCAGCTGTAAGTGGAACGAGCCAGGGTGCTGCAGCGGATGATGTCGGCTTCGATCTGGCCTCTGCCATGGATTGGTTGTAGTATTTTGGGCAAGGTTTCCTCATCTGTCACAGGAGAATACTCATACGACCTCACAGATTGGGGAATTTGATGAAATCATGTATGTGCAAATGCCCAGCACAATGGCTGGCCTTAAGCAGGTCCTCAATAATTCTTTGGAAATTGGAATGTGAAGGAGCTTGGCTGATTTGATGTCGGTGATACTAACACTATAGGAGGTGTTGTTAATGGACATTGCTAGGAAAAAGGATTCTGTGCTCAAATAAGTTTAGGAAACTCTGGATTAAAAAAGTTTTTCTTCGGTAGGACTTCAGAGAGCTTTTAGTATGTGAATGTGTATTGTGACTCTCCACGAGTGGCTGCTGTAGGCAGGGATGACAGTTTGCCTGGAGTCCTGATGTTTAAAAAAGAAGGAAGATTTGCCTACTGGTTTTCTAAGTGCTGGACTGGCTGGAGGCTTCTCTGGACTACTCTGGCCAACCCTGTGTGCGGTGAGCTGGATGGGTGCTCCCTGGAGATGTGAGGGGCGTCACCCGTGTGACTGTCCAGTGGTCTCGCTTCTACTTTCAGCCTGTCCTGCAGAGTCTCTCTCTGAAGACCTGGCCCCAGGCCCCTTCTCAGTTCCCCACGAGGGAGGATGGGTTGGGAAAGGACTCGGACTTGGGAAGGCGATACGGTGGAGAGAGAGTAATGGGGTGTGGTAGACATTCCTGAACTAGCCGGAATGAAGGAGCTGTCCTTTCGGTACTCAGTGAAGAAAGGTGGCCTGTTTCAGCCATGGGCAGGCACCTGCAGACTTAAGTTTATCTAAGACAGCTCCTTTATTTGAAGAAGAAACTGAGGCCCAAAAGCTAAATGGCCTGCCCAGAGTCACAGGGCACTTCTGAACACTTGAGATTCAGGAAGACTACCATGTGTTAGAGAGTGCCGCAGGGACCTGTAGGGTGACAGATCCCTGGGAGCCCACCTTTGTATCTGCCCCATCCTGGGGCTGACACAGGAAACTTAGATCGGGGGCCCGTTACTTAGAAATGAGAATATGAGAAGATGGAGGGGTCAGGAGATTTGGGGAATTATCACTTGTTATTAGAGCATCTCCACTTGCCAGTTTTGTGACTTGGGCATGATACCTAACTTTTCTGTGCCTCAGTTTCCTCTTCTGAAAATGAAGATAAAGAAATAACCAACAGCAACCCAAAGGGTTGTTTTGAGGATTCAGTGTGTTTAAAACTGTGCCTGGCACAGACCAAGCAGTAATAAATGTCACTTCTTTTTTTTTTTTTTTTTTTTTTTGTATTTTTCTGAAGCTGGAAACGGGGAGAGACAGTCAGACAGACTCCTGCATGTGCCCGACTGGGATCCACCCAGCACGCCCACCAGGGGCGACGCTCTGCCCACCAGGGGGCGATGCTCTGCCCCTCCGGGCGTCGCTCTGCCGTGACCAGAGCCACTCTAGTGCCTGGGGCAGAGGCCAAGGAGCCATCCCCAGCGCCCGGGCCATCTTTGCTCCAATGGAGCCTTGGCTGCGGGAGGGGAAGAGAGAGACAGAGAGGAAGGAGGGGGGGGTGGAGAAGCAAATGGGCGCTTCCCCTATGTGCCCTGTCCGGGAATCGAACCCAGGTCCCCCGCATGCCAGGCCGACGCTCTACCGCTGAGCCAGCCAGCCAGGGCCAATAAATGTCACTTCTTATTGTGTGGCCAAGACTAAGAACAGTGAAGGGAGATGGAAATGGGGACATGTTGGGCATCTGCAAAAGCCAAGGAACCACCTGCTGTAAGGGGTTAACTTTTAGCAGAAACACAACATGGTCTTAGCAGGCAGGGATGTGGCCTTGTTTCTTCTTCATCCTTAAACCCGGAGGCTCACAGCTCAAGGCCTGGGGCACAGCTGATGCTTACCTAGGCTGAGTAGTCTGGCTTCTCCAAAAGCACAGTGGGTCTCTCTAAGGCAGGGGTCTCAAACTCGCGGCCCGCAGGCCGCATGCGGCCCGCCCACCAATTTTGTGCAGCCGCAGACTGGCCCGCAGATTAATCCACGAAGTTTGATTAGTCTGCGGGCCGCACAAAATTGGTGGGCGGGCCGCGAGTTTGAGACCCCTGCTCTAAGGTCAAGTGCAGTTCCTCTAACAGCAAACCCCCAGGTCAGGGAATGGCAGCCAAGGGACTGCTCCCTGAGGAGAGGTGCCCCTTACTCGCTTGAACACTGCCCCGTGGGAGCTTCTGAGGAAAATAGTTTAACCTCAACCAAGAAACTAAACCTATTTAGAATAGTCTCAAAACAGGGCTGAGTCTCCAGACCTGCTGCTTCCATTCCCTTAGCCTCATGAAAGGTGGTGGGTAGGACAGAGAAGGAACAAACCACGCACCTCAAGTTCCCTTTGTTTTTTTTTTTTGTTGTTGTTTGTTTGTTTGTTTACAGGGACAGAGAGAGAGAGTCAGAGAGAGGGATAGATAGGGACAGACAGGAACGGAGAGAGATGAGAAGCATCAATCATCAGTTTTTTGTTGCAACACCTTAGTTGTTCATTGATTGCTTTCTCATATGTGCCTTGACCGTGGGGCTACAACAGACCGAGTAACCCCTTGCTCCAGCCAGCGATCTTGGGTCCAAGCTGGTGAGCTTTTTGCTCAAGCCAGGTGAGCCCGCGCTCAAGCTGGCAACCTCAGGGTCTTGAACCTGGGTCCCTTCGCATCCCAGTGTGACGCTCTATCCACTGAGCCACCGCCTGTTCAGGCTCCCTTTGGTCTTGTTGCCATTGCTGTCGAGGCCAAGCTGTGGGGTTCTTTTTCTAGTCCCACTGCCCCAACCTGGGACATGTGGTTTGAGAGGGCCCTTCTGTGTGCACCCGTGTGCCCCTGTCCCCCCAGCACCCAAGCAGAAAGGATGTCTCCATGCTCTGCAGGGCAAGGCCTTACCCAGGCCCCTTGGGTTCGGCTGGGCTGTATGTGCTGGACTGCTTCTCTCCCAGCTCTGCTTCTCATGTATACTTGCAAGGAAGATGTTAACACTTCCTAACAAGCCTTTGTGTTCATCTAATCTTTGCTGTTTAACCTTTGACTCCCCCCTATTATCAGTGTCTGCCACCTTTGCTGGCCAGACCAAGGGCCCCAGGAAAAGACCTCAGCTTGGGCTGGCTAGGAAAACTACGAGGCCGGCATTCCACCTGGGTTTGCAGGCAGATGGATCGCCTTTCCCTGGGGCAGAGCTTTGGAAAATAAAGCAAACCTGTGGTGCCATTAGGATCTCCCAGCCCCCACTCCTTTTGAACTGTCAGCCTTTAAATAAACATTCTTTTCCTGCCATGGGTCCCAGCACCTTGGCGGAGTCGGAACCTGGGAGGAGAGGGGCCCTGAGGAGCCTCTGCTAAACTAAGGGATTTGGGCAAGGAGAAGCGGGCAAAAGCCTGCATTGATGTCAACTCTGAGTCCCCAGGGCATCAGGGCTTTTGAAGTGGACTCAAGGTAGCTGTCACCACAAGGACCAGGCTCCTCTTGAAGTATTAAAAGCCCCATCCTCTCCAGGCCCCTCACTTGAGTTTGTTTGTACCTGCCTGCAGCGTTTCCCTTCCCAACCCACACATCCTCGGCAGCAGCAGTGATGTTGTGCCTGGTGACAGGTCTGGCAGCCCTTGACCACAGCCTAGCCATACTTCCACCGCGGAAAATGCCCAGCGGACCCACTGCTAGAGATGTGTGGGCCATTCTTTGTGCTCTGGTGTGATAAGTACCATATCAGGAGCAAGGAACTCCAATCCTGACTCTACTGACAAGCAGCTATTAAAATGGCCAGACGTTTCGCCTCTGACCCGAGTTTCTTTTGTAAAGGAGGTCAGATTTCCTGCAGAACAAAGTGCAGTGGCACACGCTCTGGACTGGGTGTTGCTATCTTGGTTTTGTTTTTTTACTAAAAGGGATCATTAATCTCTGGACTGGCACCTGCAGATGATAGTGGGGTGTGTGGTATGTGAAAATAGAGGAATGGGGTCTCATGGCTGTGAAGTCATCCAGAGCCCCAGAGCCCAGCTTCCTGGAGGAGTGACATGGTCTGTCCTCTCAGGAGCTTTCTCCTGTGGATGTCCCTGCCTCTCTGGCCTACAAGTAGGGTCAGTTAATAAGGCCTTGAAAGACCCCAACAGAGGAAAAGGTAGCTGAGGCCTTCAGTGGAAGCCCACTGTAAATGACATCAGCCCCCAGCTTTGGGGGACAGCCCTGGATGTCCTTATTCTGTCCCTTGTTAGCACACATGTCCCATTTTCTTGGGGTACGGAGGAGGTCTGGCTTGCTTGAGCTATCTGTGTATTCCATGTTCCTTCTACATGTCTGTGGTGGTCCTAAGCCTGAAGTATGAGGCACTCTAACTCCTGGTCTCGTCAAGAAATCATGTCAGTTCTGCTCTTCCACCACGGGCTAGCTATTAAGCCTTCCATTTTCTTCTGTGTAAGGCCACTAAGCTCCAAAATACTGGTGTTTTAACTGGCTTCCCTTCTTCCTCTTGGACTGTTGGAAGGTGTGAGAGAATTGAGTAGAAGCTTGGCAGCACAGGGTCTAATGCCCAATTGTTGGGGTCACCTTGTTGGGTGTCCTCACGGCCCCTTTGTGTCCTCACAGGTACTATAAGAAGTTCCCCATTCCTGATCTGGACAGATATCAGCTACCTCTGGATGATTCTTTGCTGAGCTTTGCTCATGCCAACCGCACCTTGATCATCTCCGTAAGACTCACCCAGACTTCTCAGCCACTGCAGCAGGGAGTTTCCTTTCCCGGCCCGCTTCCCACCCCTGAGTCCCCAGTTCCCACCCTGGCTCCTGGGGAGTAGTTGCTACAGAACAGGCACCTCGACTTCAGCATAGGGAGAGCAAGGGGGAGCTCAGGGAAGAGCCAAACCTTACGAATCTCAGCTAGAAGAGGATAGAGGGTGATGGGGAGGAGGGACATCACAGGATGGGGTTCTAGTTCAAGGTATGCTCCTACCCAGCCATGTGACCTTGAGCAAATTATTCAACCCTGTCGACCCCAATTTCTTCATCTTTGAAAAAGGGATCAGAAGGGTATGTGAGTGTGTGTGTGTGTGTGTGTGTGTGTGTGTGAGAGAGAGAGAGAAAGAGAGAGAGAGAGAGAGAGAGAGAGAAGGGGAGGTGACTGAATTATGTCTTCTTGGCTCCATCTACAGTACCAGAAGCCAAAGGAGGTCCTGGTGGCTGAGTCAGAACTACAGAAGGAGCTGAAGAAGGTAAAGACGGCCCACAGCAATGATGGGGACTGCAAGACCCAGTAGTGAACCCCTGAGTCAGCACCTTGTGTGGAGGGTGGATGAGGCTCTTCCTGTCAGCCTGGAAGACTCCACAGCCTGGGCCTTCCTGGCACAAGGGCAGCTTCTTCTCTTCCAGGAGCCAGCCAGGCTCTGTGAGAACTGGGCCTTGAGGCGCTCCTGGCCTGTGGCATCGTATGGTCTTATCTCCTGAGTAAAGTCATTCTGAGTCACTATGGGTAGACTGCCCTCTTGTCCACTTCTGTATGCTCCTGTCCCTATGGATGGTGCCAGTGGTGACTTCCCTTCTCTATCCTAGCAACCTTCCACATAAAGCCTTCCATATAAAGGGAGGTATGGGCCTTAGCTGGCAAAGGGGGTGGGGAAACCCTGACCGCAGCTGCAGAGGGCTGTCTTCCCCAACCCGCTTGCATAAACTCAGAAAACGACTAGGCTGGAAGGGATCCTGCACTACTTTAGCTTGCAGACAGGTCCCAGAGGGATTCAAGATAAGGGTGTGTGTTTTTTAGAGAGAGTGAGAGGGACAGACAGAAAGGGAGAGAGATGAGAATATCAATTATTCATTGCTGCACCTTAGTTCTGATTGCTTTCTCATACATGCTTTGACTGGGGGGCTCCAGCTGAGCCAGTGACCTCTTGCTCATGCCAGCAACCATGGGGTCATGTCAGTGATCCCATGCTCAAACCAGTGACCCCTCACTCAAGTTGGATGAGCCTGCGCTCAAGTCGGTGACCTCAGGGTTTCAAACCTGGATCTTCTGTGTCCCAGGCTGATCCTTTATCCACAGCGCCACCGCCTGGTCAGGTGAGTTTTTATTTAAAATGCAGAAACCCGGACACAGCCCAGGATGTGAAAAGACTACGGGTGAGAAGCCAGAATAAGGGTGGTGGCTTTGTGAAATGTGTACATGTTGGGTTCAGGTGAGGAAGGGTCACAACAGATGGAGAGCAGCTTAACTCCTGGAAGCCTGGAGCCCTTTGATGGTCCCCTCTCCACCCCCCCAGGTGACATTCACCCCCCAACTGGGGCAAGAGGTGTGGGTGGTCAATTAGAGGGTTTCCTAAAAAAAAAAGAAAGAAACCTTTGTTCTTTGGAACACTGAGCGAGGCTGGTCTTACCCTTTCCCCAGCATGCACATCCCCAAATTGGAATCTGTTGTCTCCTCTCCCTGGGGCCTTCCAGGAACCCCCAGCCAGTGAGGAACCAGATCTGTGAACAATTAAGCTTTATTTTTTACAAAAATGAACATTATAGCATGTCTCCACAGCCAACCTGAAGTTTCATTCAAAACTTCTGGGTTCCCTTTGTCCTTTCTTGGCTTCAAAGGGAGACCACGTCATAGTGCCCCAGGAATGAGTCCCCAACCCCAAAGCTTGGTCAAGGTTGAGGTCTGACTGAGGAGGTAGGGGCTGGTGCCAGTAGAAGTACTGACAGCCTCACCCTCCTTCCAGAGAAAGGACAGAAGGGGACCACTAGAAAGGCTGGGGCACCTTACCTCACTCGAAGCTATCATGGCTCTATAAAGGAGTGGGGTGCAGGGGGCGCCTTGCTGTGGCCAACAGGAAAGCAAGGCCTGGTGGGTTCAGCTTCACTCCCCAAAGCAGCAGGACCCTTCACTCCAACTGGTTCCTGAAGGGACTGTGCCTCTGGATAACCCCAGATCCCCAGGAGTCAGCAGCCTTTAGCTTAAGGACCTGAGCACTATGGTCACAGGTCTGGGAACATAGGCACGGGGGTGGGGAGGAGTTATCACTGCCCTCTCCAAACAGGAGAGGTCCCTGAGTAGCTAGCTGGCTTCCCTGGCCCACAGGCTGGGTGGCCCTGACTGTCACGGGTTTTGAAAGTCCAGGATGTGGAGGTTGTAAGACAGTGCAGCATAGAGATGCTTGGTGGTGAAGCGCAGGCAGTACACAGGACTGCTCAGGGGTGTCGATGTCAGCGGGAAGGCCTGCAAGGGAGAGTGCAAGAGTGGTAAGTATGGCCCGAGTGGGAGAAGGGGAGCCCAAACCCAGGATTCCCAGGCCCAGTGCAGTGGGCCAGGCACCACTGTAGTCTTCCACCCTCTCCAGGCATACCCACTCTCAAGTGCAGCCCATAAAACTGAGTCCTGGCTTCCTGGAGGTATGAGGTGGGCGGGATGCTTACGTGTAGACAGGCCCTTTGGCGCCGGTCCCACAGTCGCACAACACCGTAGTAGGAGGAACCCGTGGCCAGCAAGTGGTTCCCATCCGTCTGCAAGCAGTACAGGGTGCTGTCGTGGGGCTCCTCCCACTCCATGACACACTTCCTGTCCAAGAAGAGGAGACGCAGGGGGAGCTTCAGGGTCTACTGGGACCAAATGGTGAGGGATGGCACCCTGACAGCTCCTGAGGCTCTTATCAGGGCCAAGAGTGCCCAAGGGGGAGTCCAAGCTTGACCTAATTTTGCCAGCGACTCCCCACCCGTTCCTGCCGTGGAGTCTCTGTGCGTTCTCCCACCAGGGCTGGCACAGGCCTTCCCCCACGTGTCCTCCTGTCTAGCACACTCACCTGACACTGGCTCGGAGGTCCCAGTAGCGGACATAGGTGTCATAGCCACAGGACAGGAGTGTGAAAGGGGACTCGTACATAAGGTCCAGAACCCCAGCCCCTGGGGGAAAGTCACTGCCCAGGTGCGTCATCAGCTGCCCACTGGGGAGAGAGGAGGGCAGAGCATGAGTCGCTGTCCCACTTTGGCCCACACAGATTCTTCTAACCTCCAAGTATCGGTCCCTAGGGAAATGCAGCTCTCCTTCCTGAGCTAGACTTAGACTCCCTTAGGAAGGGGGGAGGAAATGCCCTGACTCCCTCCCCTTGCACCTCAATCCCGGTCCCTCCCCCAGCTAAAGGCCTCAATCAGCACCGGCAGCCCCTCCGTCACACCTGCACACTGGCCACCCGCCACCTAGCCTCTCCTCCTCAGGACAATGAATGGGCCTTGCTCAAGGGGTCTGCCCCCCTCACACACACACACTTGGTTACTTTATACTCCTTGATCCCGCAGGTCATGCAGTTCTGAGCTGCCTGAGTCCAATGCCTTAATTCCTGCCTGTAATCTGGGGCTCAAACCTCACTGGGGATAAAGACCACACAAAGGGAGAAGGGGAGTCCCAGGAGATGTTAAAACAAGTAAACACCTTTGTGTCTGGGGAGAGAAATCGCTGAGAAAGCAGCTTAGCAGGCTGGTCCCTGGTGTTCCCGGCCAGGCTGGCCCCCAGCCCGGGGCGAGCACGCCTCTGTGATCACAGCCCCCAGCCTGCTGGGCTCCAGCTTGCTCCCCCACCCTCACCCCCCACCCCCCACTCCCAGTGGCAAAGAGCAGATTACTGAGAACAATTTCTTTGTGACTGTGTAATTCCCTCCGTGACCGCGGCAGTGGGCAGGCCCCTCGCCCAATGCCAGACCCCTAGCAACCACGTAGGGGGGCTTCCTGGCCCTAGCAACTACCCCTCAACATCAAGTGCACCCGCTAATCCCTGTGGCTAGGGGATGGGTAGAAGCAGTGAGTTTGCGGAATGACTGGGGGGAATGAAGGAGAAGGGCAACTTCCAGACCCCATTCCTCAACTTTACCCAAGAGATGCAGGGCTCTCCTCCCTGATATGACAGGAGTAAGGCCTTGGACACTTCACAGGGACACACAGGTAAGAGGCCCGGGCATGGAGTGGGGAAGACTCTGTGATCACACCAGCCCAGCTTTAGCCCAGTCAGTGTTCATCAAAGGGCTTAAGGCAGATGAGGCTGCCAGTCACATGTGTGAATGTGGCCTTCAGCTCTAGGCCTTCCACCTCACAGACGCTGACCCTCAACCTCCCTTCTCCCCAGCGGAGCCACCATGTTCCCTGAAGGCTGAAGGAGTAAAGACGGGGCTGTGGGTTCTTTTCTCCTTGAGCCCTGGACAGTAGGTGACCCCCAGCAAGGAGCACTGTTGCTGTCTGGTGGGGAGTTAGGCCCTAAGTCAGCACCCTGCCCCCAGCCTGCTTCCCAGGGCAGTGTTCTTCCATGGGGTAGAACATCGGGGGACGGGGATGTTGGGGGAATCCTAAGAAGGATCAGCCAGAAAGCCTCTCCAGATCAGCATCTCCTAGAGATCAGTGACGCGGACTTCCAGGAAGCCCTGCCTTCCCTGATGGCCACCAGTCACGATTCAACCACCCTGGGCAGGCCAGAGCCCTGAAAGCGGCTGGTCTTTCTCTTCCTCTCTCATGGGTACACACGCACATTTGTACACACTGGGTAGGGGCTGTTTTGCTCCACAGTTCTCCCTCCTTCCAGATTGGGGGCCCTGCCCCCTCCATTAGTGAGGCCTCCAGGAATGACTGAGGAGCTCTCCCCTTTAATCTATAGGAGTAATTTCATGTTTGTCTGTTTGAAATAGAAGATGAAAGGCAGTGGGGTTGGGGGCGTGAAGCCCAGCATGGCTCTACCTGCCCACCCTGGTCCCAGGGTTTAGAGGAAAGGAGAGCTGGGTATCGACGGTGAGGCAGGATCAGTAGCATAAGAGCCACAACCAGACCAAGTTGCCAACCTGGGCCCCTGGGCCCCTACCCCCACATCTGAGCCACAACTAGAAAGTGTCATATCACAACCTCTGCAGTAAGAAACAGAACTCTACCCTCAGAGGGAGACCCAAGGGCAAGAATGAGTATCAGCCCCTGGGGGCCAGGACAGGTCCCAAAAACCCCTCTCATCAGCCCAGCCTGACCCAGGGCTGAGGAGTTTTCTCCCTGCAGCACTGTTCTGATTCTCTGAAATGGCCACACACACTTTAAATGGGCCAATAAAAAGATACAATTTCTCTTGCCTCTGGGCCCGGGACTCTCAAGGCTGGTGAAGTTAAGTTCAGAGCATAAACTGACACACTATGCTCTGGGAAATGGCCAGTCTCTTCTAATAGCAGCCCAGCGGTGCCACAGGAGCCCTGCTGGGGTTTTGATTTGGGAAAACAAACAGAAATGGCACCATGGGCCCTTTGTGGACCCCATCCCTGGACCAATTTAACTAAAAAACTCTAGCTCCACTGCTGT
Source organism: Saccopteryx leptura (assembly GCF_036850995.1). Taxonomy (NCBI): domain Eukaryota; kingdom Metazoa; phylum Chordata; class Mammalia; order Chiroptera; family Emballonuridae; genus Saccopteryx; species Saccopteryx leptura. The sequence continues at coordinate 25,976,200 of NC_089515.1, read as the reverse complement.
GGTGTAGGGAGAGAGATGGGTCGACAATAGCCCAAACTTTGGGGGGGGGGGGAGGGGACAAAACAAGCTGTCTCCTCAGCCCCTCCTCTGAGTTCCTTTTCTTACTGCAAGTGTATTCTTGTAAAAAACTATTAGATTGCAATTTGTATAACATGGTGACCCCCAAATTCAGACATTTCACCCCTTTTCTCTGTAAAGAATGTTAAGAATGCTTCTCGGCCTATCACTGTGGGGGGTGAGAGGGGGGTGCATTGCCTTGGCTGTCGAACAACTTGTGTGGGAACAGGACTGCCGCTCAGAGCCCCAGGCCAAGGCAGGAGCAAGGGCCGGGTCTGTCACTATAGAAGGCCAGACAAAAAGTCCATTCCCTTCCAACTCCTGTGCACAAAGCCCAGGCCTCCAGGAGCTGCTGAGGGCTGGGGGGCCTCCACACCCAGTCTCCCCCAAGCATGACTCTAGCAATTCTCTCTCAACCCAGGGAAAGATAAAGGCAGATGGGGCCACCCCTGTGAGCCTGATGAATGCGAGCAGGCCGGGGGGCTGCTTGGAGTTGTGTTCAGCAGCCTATGTGGGGCCAGATCCCAGGAACAACTGAAGATGGAATCAGGTCTCCCTGGCCCAACCCACCCTGCTGCCCAGGCAATTCCACTGACACTGGAGGAAAGTGGGAGGACAGAGAGTAACTTCCTGACAGAGGAAAATTTAAATAAGACACTGACCCCCCCCCCCCCCAACATACCCCGCATGACCATCTTTATGAGGGAAAGCAACAAAGGTAGGTGCTAGCCCAGAAGACCCAGCTGTCTGATCAGGGAGAAGGCCCTGTGTGCCAGGCTAGAGTTGGGTAGGGTAGGGCAGTCCCTGGCAGAAATACCCCCCACCCCCAGTCTGGGCCCTGAAGAGGCAAGAAGCCCGAGGCCCTGCTCCCCTCCCTTCTTCTTTCCTCTCTCCTGCGTTGGCTCCTTTCAGTCTCTGGTACCTCCCCTGCCTGTCTGCCTGAACTCCCACCACAGCCACAGCCACAGCCACGGCCCATAGGAAGTCCTCCTGTGCTAAAGTGCCCTGAAAGACCCCTGGCTCCCACCTTCCTGGCCACATCAAAGATACCTATGGCCCCTACACCATTTTATACTGTTAACATGCTGAGTTCCTGATGCTGCTCCCTGGAAAGCCTGTGGGTGCTCATCTTGCATTTGTTTGGGGGTGAGGACCCTCCCCCCATCTTGCAATGTGCTGCCCCAAAAAGCAACAATGGCTTTTAGGGGAAGGAATGGATGGGAGAGGGACAAACAGTTCACCTTTCTACATCTCTTTTGCTCTCAGGAGACAGGTAGCCTAAGGTATAAGTTGGGCCCAACACAGTTGCTAAGAAAATGAGAAGTTTTTTCTCCCTTTCTTTCTGCCGTCCTTCCTGCCCCTCTTTCCCTCTCTTCCTTTCTTTGACCAATAACCTTTTATTGAACACCTGTACACAGGCATTGTGCTTAATAGAAACTCCAGGAAGAAGCGTGAATTTGAAGGAGACATTGTCCCTGTCCTCAAGGTGTTTTCAATCTAGTGAGGGAAATAAGTTTGTCACATATCCAACTAATACAAAGTGTGACCCTAGTGGGCACCAGAAGAGAGATGAGAGTTGTATAAAGACACAAACAAGAGAACATATTTGGCTGTGGGTATTGAGTAATTCTTCAGTGAGTGACAGGATTGTGACAGGCAATGAATGACAGGAGAGAGGGGATGGCCCAGGTGAAGGAACGTCTGGCTTCCAGACCATGGTGAGCACACTGCTCAGCTGGCATGAACTCCACTAGTGACAGAGAGTTGCAAGGCTTTTGAGCAGGGAGTGGTTATCCTAGTCCAGTCCCCTAGAGGGAGAGCGGGAGAATCAAGGAGGCAGACAGGTCTCAAATGCAACCACGAAGTGGTGGAGCCAGGAGAAGCCCGTGAAAGTTTTGCCTGCCCCAGCCCTGCCAGGTAAGAGGGAAGGGCCCTGGCCAAGCACACAGCCTTTTGCATGCATGTGTGTACGCGTGCACGGCCCCCAGCTCCCACATGTGCACACATGTTCAGACACAATGGCTCAAAGGCCAGGCAGTCCACTTTGTACTGCTAACAAGAGGACCATAATTACAGGAAGGGGCAGCTGGGCAGATAAAAGGATACAAAATTTCAACATCTGTTGCCATAAAGGGATAAGGAGAAGTGAAACGCAAAGTATCAGTTTGGTGTCAGTAGGCAGAGAGCCAATTTCAAAGAGTTCAGGGGGACAAGGGACAAGAAAGAAAAAAGAAAGGGGGAGAAAGAAAGAAAGAGAAAGAAATTACAGGGTTCCTTAAAGAGGTAAAGAAAAAAGAAAATGAAAAAAGCTGTCAGTAATACTTTCAAAGGAGAAGGCAGGTACTTTAAAGAGTGGCAATTTCCGTAATCAGCCTGACTTAGGGCCAGGCCTCCTGCCTGGGTGGAGGCGGAGGGCCTGAGGCAGAGAAAAAGCCACACCTGGGCAGGGTGGGCACTGATGCTGTCCTTACAGTGGCCCAGCCTATACTCAGGACACTAGTTCCTCTTTTAAGTGGTTAGAGAGGCTGCAGCCAGGCGCCCTCACCATTCCAATGTCAAAAGATGCCCTGATATTCAGCCCCTGTGCTCAGTCTAGGGTCCCAAAATAAGTTCCCAGCCCAAGGGGGAGCTATACGAGGCCACCTGACAAGGTGGTCCTATGAGTTCTCTAACAGTCACCAACTCCAGCCACAGGGGTCAGGAATCAGGGTGGGCTTTGTAATGAAGGTGCTGTTTATGCTGAAGTGTGAGCAGGATTTCAGGAGGCAGGGAAGGGTTAATCCAGGCACAGGGGTCAGGTGGAGCAAAAGGCTCAGATGGGAAAAACAGAGGGTACCTATCAGAATGTGTGAGAAGCCTATCCACCAGCCTTCACTGAGAAAGAAGACTTCGGGGCTTTAGGATGGAAATGCAGGAGAGTGGGGAACTGGGGATGACCCTGGCCTGAAGGGGAAAGGGGAGATGAGAGGATATGTGCAGGGGCCCTGCCTATGGTCACACACACAGGGCAGCACAGTGCCTAGCCGAGGACTCAAACCCTCAGTTCCCTGGGAGCAGCCAGGTCACCAAAGCTCACCCCTGTCCTCTTCTCTCCTGACAGTCCCCAGGCTGGCTTAGAGCTATGGCTGGACCACTGTGACACCTCCAGGTCTGGGATCACAGGCCTCTTCACCCTATTGCTCAGCTGCCCACCACCACCAGGGTGACTACTGTGCCCTGCTCTTAGGACACCAATGCTAGATCCAGCTCAAATGCCCCTTAGCAGAAAAGTATAACCCAAAGCAAGAACGAGCCCTGGAAGAGGGTGTGTTCTGTCAGGCCAGCCAGACACTCCACCCCTGGCCTTCCAGCAGGTGGGAAGCAATCCCCACGCGGACACCTTCCCTTGGGGCCTAGGTAAGGGTACTGCTCAAATGCAGACACAGAAAACAAGATTGGCCTGATTCCTCCAGACGTCAGTTCCAGGTACAGGATGGCTTTGGCACAGTACCCTGAGGCCTGATGGGACTGTAGGGTCTAGCTAAGGACACTTCAGTGGTTGGCTGTTGGCACTGTCAAGATGGAGCCCTTGAGGGCTGGAGACTGGGCCTGAAGACCATCTACCCTCAGAAGCAGCAATACGCTTGCCAGCATTGAATTAAGCCTTCTCTATGCCATAAGGTCAGCAGGTTTACCTCCAACCGCTCCACTAGTCATAGGCCACAAATACTTAGAGGACTGAAAGGGTGAGCCTACACGAACTCCACGGGACCAGTGTGAATGAATTGATCCAGATTGGATTAAGGACTCCATCTTTCTCTCTGCCTGGTTTGGACAGGTTAGAAATCCCATTCTGGCCTGACCAGGCGGTGGCGCAGTGGATAGAGCATCAGACTGGGATGCAGAAGGACTCAGGTTCAAGAACCCGAGGTTGCCAGCTTGAGTGTGGGCTCATCTGGTTTGAGCAAAGCTCACCAGCTTGGACCTAAGGTCGCTGGCTCAAGCAAGGGGTCACTCGGTCTGCTGAAGGCCTGCAGTCAAGGCACATATGAGAAAGTAATCAGTGAACAACTAAGGTGTCGCAATGAAAAACTGATGATTGATGCTTCTCATCTCTCTCCGTTCCTGTCTGTCTGTCCCTATCTATCCCTCTCTCTCACTCTCTCTGTAAAAAAAATAAAAAAGAAAAGAAATCCCATCCTGGGGCCCAGCCCATGGTCCCCCCTCCAGGAGAGAAAAAGGCAGAAAAGGAGGAGGGATGGGGTGGCGAAAGCCAAGTTCCTTGACGTCGAGGCAGTGGCTGTGCCACAGCTGCCCTTTGACCTGTACTCTATCTACCAAGGACCTCCCTTTCCTAGCCCATGGAGAGAACAGAGTCTCCAGGGGTCTTGATGGAATAAAGGGCTGAGGAAGCCAAGGTGACCTTGAAAGAAGTCTCCAGGTGTTGTAAGTAGCCTAGACTGCCCAAGGACAAGTACTGAGAGACACAAATGGATGAGGAAGCACTGATATTCAGCAGGTCCCAGCCCCCTACATCATCCTGAGGGCAGCCTCTGGAGGGGTGATGCTCACAGCAAAACTGCCCCTCAATACTCCCCCCTCCAAGTCATTGCACACATAAAAGAGAAAATCCCAGTGCTCCTCAGGTTTCAGCAGTGACAAGTTAAAAGCAAAAGAATCCACCCAGCACCACACACCGCCCTGCCACTGAGTCCTGCCGGGAATGTTGCTCCACCTTCCAGATTGGCCTGTCAGTCAGGCTTTGGCATTATTGAAAGATCAAACTCTGTCCTGCCTGTTCATTACCTTAATCCTATTTTCTACATGGCTTTATTATCTGCTCGGCCTTCTCTGGGAAAGACAGCTACAGACAGTCGTCCTGTCCATCCGTTTCCTCCCACCAAAAGTAGATGCCTCTACCAAGGCATCTTTCCCTCAATCCCTGCCCGCTCAGTCCTCCAAGCTCCCCTGGGGACAGAAGAGATGTTTAAACAAAGCCTGGCTCCTCTCAGTGAGGAGGGGAGTCTGGGGGCTAGAGAGAAGGCAATACCATGTGACACCAGGGCAGCCCTGCCATAGGCTGACCAGAGAGTGTCGTGGCTGTTTCTTGCCTGGCTCTAGTGCAAATCAAGACCATAACTATCTTTTACCCACTCTTGTTTGGGTTCTTTTCAGGTTCTGGAAAAACCCAGTGTTTCAGGTTAGTGATATCTAGGGATTTCATAAAAGAACATCATTCAAGGATTGGTGCTTTATAACTTCATCCTGGTCATAAATCTGTGCCAGATATACCCCTACCAAAGCGACCACAGGCAAAAGAGTCCACTCAAAGGTTACTCAACCTGCAAGATAAAGCTGAGCCACAGCGGTCACCCCAACCTCACTGGCTTGGCCACCACTCTGGGCCCAGGCCAGTGATGATACCAAAGACCAGGTCTGCTATATGACTAAAGACACTGCTCTTCAGCAGAAATGCCCATCTTTGTGACTCAAGAGCCTTCTCTGTGCCATAAGGTCAGCAGGTTCACTTCCAACCGCTCCACTGGTCACAGGCCACAAATACTTAGAGGACTGAAAGGGTGAGCCTGCACGAACTCCACGGGACCAGTGTGGATGGAAGACAGCTGTGGATGGGGAGGAAGAGTGGGAAGGACAGCTTAGAGTCGCTGACTGCCTCCAAGGTGACAGGCACTGTGCAGATACTTTTTGAAAATAATATTGTTCAGCCCTGGCTGGTTGGCTCGGTGGTAGAGCGTTGGCCTGGCATGCAGGAATCCCAGGTTCGATTGCCGGCCAGGGCACACAGGAGAGGCGCCCATCTGCTTCTCCACCCCTCCCTCTCTCCTTCCTCTCTGTCTCTCTCTTCCCCTCCCGCAGCCGAGGCTCCATTGGAGCAAAGATGGCCCGGACGCTGAGGATGGCTCTGTGGCCTCTGCCTCGGGCGCTGGGATGGCTCTGGATGCAACAGAGCAACGCCCCAGAGGGGCAGAGCATTGCCCCCTGGTGGGCATGCCGGGTGGATCCCGGTAGGGCGCATGCGGGAGTCTGACTGCCTCCCGTTTCCAGCTTCGGAAAAATGAAAAAAAAAAAAAGTAATATTGTTCATACTGGTTCTGTTAGATAGGGATAATTAAATCCCATTTAGCAATGTGGAAACTGAGGCCCTTAGATCATAGAATAAGCAGCAGAGTGTTCTAGAACCCAGGTCTGTCTGACCACACAGCCATTGTCGCTCCTCATAGCCCCCCATCACACACCAGCCCCATTCAGATGTAAGAAGTTGCCAGGAACAGGAGTTTGGCAGAGTGAGCCACAGAAAAAACCTTCACAAAATGCAGAAACTCCAACACTGTTTAGCTACGCTAGCAACAGAGTGATCAGCCCACTACAGCACCAAAGGAGAGGGGTGGGAGTAAGGGCAATGACCCGCCTGCTACCCCTCAGCCTACACCTGCTATATGCAGTGCTCAACTGTGAACATCCATTCCAAGAGGGATCAAACCAGATAAATTAGAGACAACTTTCAAGTGAGAATGGTCCTGAAACAAGTGTGAGACCAACACTGTAGGTCACCCATCTAGCTATTTCTCACTTTCTTTCTTGCTGCCCCCACTGCCAGCGCATATGGTGGAAAGCTGAGCTCTTCCCCAGGCCCAGAAGATGAATCTTGACTGGGCATTCCATTTCCCTTGAAAGAGTTTGGTTTAGAGGAGTGCTAGAATACACTTTGGCTCACTAAATATAACAGTGAGCCAAAGGCTTGGGGGCTCCTAGCAAGGTCTTTCTCATATTTGTTTACTTATTTATTTAGCGAGCAAAAGAGGGAGAGATAAGAAGGGAGATGTGAGAAGAATCAACTCATAGTTGTGGCACTTTAGTTATTCATTGATTGTTTCTCATATGCTGCTACAAAAATTAGGAGATATTTTGCCTGACCAGGCGGTGGTGCAGTGGATAGAGCATTGGACTGGGATGCGGAAGGACCCAGGTTCAAGACCCCGAGGTCGCCAGCTTGAGTGCGGGTTCATCTGGCTTGAGCAAAAGCTCACCAGCTTGGACCCAAGGTCACTGGTTCAACCAAGGGGTTACTCGGTCTGCTGAAGGCCCGTGGTCAAGGCACATATGAGAAAGCAATCAATGAACAACTAAGGTGTCACAACGAAAAAACTGATAATTGATGCTTCTCATCTCTCTCCATTCCTGTCTGTCTGTTCCTATCTATCCCTCTCTCTGACTCTCTCTCTGTCTCTGTAAAAAATAAAAAAAAATTAGGGGATATTTCAAAATGAATATGAAGCTATAAAATATCCCCATATTTTTGTAAGCAGTATATATGCCTTCACCGGGGGGCTCCAGCTGAGCCAGTGACCCTTTGCTTAAGCTAGCAACATTGGGCTCAAGGCAGCAACCATGGGGTCATGTCTATGGTCCCACGTTCAGGCCAGCGACCCTTGAGCTAGTGCTCAAGCTGGTGAGCCTGCACTCAAGCTGGCAACCTGGGGATTTTGACCCTGGGACCTCAGTGTCCCAGATCGACGCATCACCACTGGTCAGGTGGGCTTCCTCATCTTAAAAAGGGACCCCAGGCAGGAACATGTTCTTTTCCTCCCTTCTTCCCTTTGGGTATTGCCTTATGAGTTAGAAGAGCTTCTATAAACAAACCGGTGGGCAAGGGCAAAAGCCACCGTGACTGCAGCGGCAAAGCAGAAAGCTGAGGAGAAAATGGGCCTCCATGGTCTCATTGAGCTACTGAACCCATCAATCCTGAAATCAACCAACCATCCAACTTCTGAACTCCTTGCCACTTAGGGCAATAATAATCCCTTATAGTTTGAGTCACTTTGAATTAGATCTTCATTACTTACAGAAAAAAGCACCCTCATTGACCTACTATGTTTATGAGCAACAATTGAAGGGCCTCAGACATTTGGCCTGGAAAGGAGAAGACCCTGAAGGAGCCGGACCAAAGTTTTCTGACATCTATTTAAAAATTGGGATTTTTTTAGAGACAAAAAGGAAGGGAGAGAGACAGAGACACACAGAAAGAGTAACATTGATTTTGCTGTTCTACTTATTCATGTCATCATTGGTTGCTTTTTGTATGGGCCCTGACCAGGAATCAAAACCGCAACGTCAGCATGTCAGGACCACATTCTCACCAACTGAGCTACTTGGCCAGGGCCAAAGTTTTCTGAAATCTAACAACCTGTCTTCAGAGGAGAAGTTCAACATGTTTCTTGTCAGGATCACCCCCCCAGAAAGCCGACCAAGCCTCAATGAAGGGCAGGCACTCTAACTCTCAGAGCTATGCAAAGATGTAATGTGCTAGCGGGTAAAGTCACAGCTTCCTATCCCTGCAGTTGAATGATCATCAAGAGAATGTTATAGAGAAAAACGATATTTAACTAAAATACCTCAAGTGTTATAAAAACATCTTTTAGAAAGACTGACAACATAATGGATATTTCAGAAAAAAAGATATGGCTAATACTTTCTTTGCGAGATGGAGAGAAAAGGAAAAGACAAGCTAGAGCAACTGAGACAGGAGAAAGGCAGGATGAGCACACGCTCATCACTAATACAGCACTGAAAGCCAGAATGTAGGTGCCCAGGGCAAGGTGAAGGGTTCTTAGACTTGTTGCAAAAAAAAAAAAAAAATACCACCACCAAATGCCATTAAGGATGTGAAGAAATTAGATCTTTCATAAACTGGGGTCCGAATATAAAATGGTAAAGATACTCAAAACAGTCTGACAGGTAAAAAAACTAAACATAGCCTTACCAAATGACCCAGCAATTGTACTCCTGGGCATTAATCCCCCCCCAAATAAATTGTATATCCACATAAAAACCTATACAAAAATGTTCGTCACAGTTTTATTTGCAATAAAAAAAAAATGAAAACAACCCAAATGTCCTTCAAGTGGTAATTCTGTTCAGTGGGGAAAGAAACTCTGGTATATCCATACCAGGGCATGCACCACTTAGCAAACAGAAAGTACAGTGCTGTTGACAGATGTAATAACTTCTATAGGTCTCAAGAGAATTATGCTGAGTTAAATGGGGGAAATCTCAAAAGGTTACATATTATATTATTTCATTTATACAATACTTTCAAAATGGCAAAATTATAGAGATGGAGAACACAAGTGGTTGCCAGAGGTCAAGAACCAGAGGAAGTGGTGGATAGGCACAACTGTAGAGGGCGCGCGAGGGATCTTTGTGCTAATGGAACAAATAGCTCTGTATCTTGATTATGGTAGCGGCTGCCTGAATCTACATGTGATAAAATTGTAAAAAACTATGTAGCCCTGGCCGGTTGGCTCAGTGGTAGAGCGTCGGCCTAGCGTGCGGAGGACCCGGGTTCGATTCCTGGCCAGGGCACACAGGAGAGGCGCCCATTTGCTTCTCCACCCCTCCGCCGCACTTTCCTCTCTGTCTCTCTCTTCCCCTCCTGCAGCCAAGGCTCCATTGGAGCAAAGATGGCCCGGGCGCTGGGGATGGCTCTGTGGCCTCTGCCCCAGGCGCTAGAGTGGCTCTGGTCGCAATATGGCGACGCCCAGGATGGGCAGAGCATCGCCCCCTGATGGGCAGAGCGTCGCCCCATGGTGGGCGTGCCGGGTGGATCCCGGTCGGGCGCATGCGGGAGTCTGTCTGACTGTCTCTCCCCGTTTCCAGCTTCAGAAAAGTGAAAAAAAAAAAACAACTATGTATGCACACTCACACATGCACATGCACACAAGTGCAATTTGAATAAAGGTCTATGGACTGTACCAATGTCAATTTCTTGGCTTTGATATTATATTACATAAGATGCTACACAGGTACCTTGCTGTCCTATTTTTGCAACTTCCTATGAACCTATAATTATTTCAAAATAAAAAGTTTTTTAAAACCACACAATAGAATAGCAGATAATTAGATGGGAATGTGTCAAGCCTGCTAAGGTAGAGAATTGTGAATAAGACCTAGATGTATTTTAGCTGTTCTCTTTAATTCTTTTTATGGATCTATAGGCCATTTCCAAAATTTCTTTTTTTAGAAAAATCATCTCTGAGGATAGAAGGGATTTTATGTAGCTACACAGTCAGGCACTCCTCGGAGAAGAAGTATCATAAATCCAATTTTACGTGCAATGATTTCCCTATTATAAATACTTCAACAGTCTCCTCATAGAACAGCTCCATGTGAAAAGACACTGCAGCAGAGGCGGCCAGTGGTTTGGGGGCAGGGTCCTTTCAGCCTCCCCCTGGACTACTCAGCGGCCAACTGGGGCAGGGGCTGGCTCAGCCAGCTCTCTCTACTGCCTCCCAGGCAGCTCTAGCCCCACCCTCACCGCAAGCCATGGTGGGCTCAGAAATCGCTTACCTGTTGAGGTCCCAGATTCTTAGAGGTGAGAAGTGTCTACAACAAGCTGTCCCTGTCACAAAAGAGCTGCCAAACAAAAGGAAAACAGAGTCAGGTCTGGCTTGTCAGCACTTGTGGCGGAAATGACTACACAATTGAAGGGGCAGTGCTCATTCTCCAGGGCGTTCTGGGGTTAAGCCAGGGTGAGAGAAGCCGCCAAGAGAGCCATCAGAGGAGCTGTGGGAAGGACCTCTGGAAGCACGGTGAGGGCTGTAACCTCCCAGAGCTGCCTGGACAGAGGAGCCACAGGTTCAGCGCTGACTGAGCCTGCCTCTCTGACCCTGTTGTGTGGTCTCTGCCCACCATACAGAACATCTCTAGGTGTGCAACACTGAGGCCGAAGGACAGCTAGCCTGTCAGGCTTCAGGTGTGTGAAGTTCACGAAGCCATGGCATAGAAACAGTCCCCCAGGAATAGGCTGTTGGGTACTAGAAGGTGGTGATGATGCCCTAGAGAGCTGACAGTAGCTGGGGAACATTCCAGAAGGTTTTAAGAGCTCACGGAATCTGGCAACAGGGCACAAGCACAGGGCAGATGTAAAGGTACCAATCTGAGAAAAAGACAATGATGAAAGATGAGTAATAATAAGAAAAGGTGACAGGCTCGTGTATAAAGGTCAGAGAGGGCCGAGCAGCCAGGGCCACTGCGGAGTCGGATGGGGGTCAAGCAGGGTTTAAAGGACAATGACAGATACTGCCAAGAGAGGTAGGTGAGAAGGAACACTCTGACCACATTTCCCAAAGTGTCTACTAAACCTCTAAAAAGTTCAACAAATATAATCTGCAGTTTCATTTTGAGTGCATGCACGAGCCCAGTCAGAAGGATCCATGCAATGAGCCAGGCTGGCTGCAGTGCTAGGACTAGAACTTGAACCTCTGCGCCAGGCCACTCCTTTGTTAGAGGATTTAGCAGGGGTGGGGAGGGGGAGCCCGCAGGAATCCAGGGCTTGAAAACCTACACTGCAAGCAAGAGAGCTGAAAGCAGTTGTGTCACTCAGGAGCCTGAGGCAGGAAAGGGCCCTGTCCCTACATGTCAGGCATGGGGGGAGGGGGACTGGACATACTAGTGACATGTTAGCAATGTGGGGCAGCAGCCCTCCGCCCTGGCCCTGCCCAGCACCTGTGGCTCTCTGATCCCAAGCACGTCAGTGGGGAGATGGGTTTCTGCAGGGAAGGCTCTGAAGAAGCCAGTGGCTTTGGCTGGGGGCAGGGAGGAGGGGGTGGTTGGCCTGCAAGTTACTGACTGGGGAGATGTTAGGGCAGGCATTGGCCAAGTCACTGATTTACAGTCAAAATTGCAGGGCAGTTGTCTGCTTTTCAACCCTAGACTGACAATATGGCCATGTGAGCCCCCCTGTGGCTTCCATGCCTCAAGCCAAGACTTCCTCTAGGGACATGCTGCATCATCCTAGCATCCTCTCACCCCATAAGAGTGCCAGCAGCCACTAACCTAGAGTGGTGTGCCAAAACAGCCATTCTGTCATGTCCCAAATGACCCCCAGCCTGGGAGGTGGCCACTGGCCACTGGACAGTGAAGTCCCAAACTACAAAGCCAGGAGGTGTTGTCCTCACCTCCCTCCAACATTTTTCTCTTGAGGGTAATCCATTAATAACTGGTAAAGCCAATTACCTTGGGTTGGAAACATAATAGCCACTTGGAAATCATTGGAGCAGGCAATTGGGCTCTCCAGATTTTTGAGGACTTGGGGCCAGGTGAAAGATGCCAGCCGAGACATCTCTTAAGGAAGCCTGTGGCAGGCCTCTGAGCCACCACAGACCTAAATTAGCATCAGGGTAAATCAACAGAGAGAAAGAGATGGCAGACACCTGGAACCTGCATCCCTGCACTCCCACAGCTCTGACCTCTCACCAGGCTGGGCTGGGGATGGGAACACTTTCCCCTGGGACTTCTGTGCTTCTATATTCCTGCCAACCGCCCACCCTGGCCCTGCCCATTTGCCACCAGGAGAGGAGCCCCTCACCTTCAGACCCCACCAAGGCCTTTCTTAAATGCCAGGATATGACACCCATGAACATTTCTTTCCATAAGCTATTTTTTTCCCTCATTTCACCATGTGAAGCAGGGAGAAGAGAAAGAGGGAAAAAGTAGAGTCCCCTCCAGCACTTATGAGGACCTAAGAGTTTAATAAAATTTGACACTCAACAAAAGACCATATAAACAACAGTCGAGCGGATTTGGAGCCAGGTTCCACTGGGGACAATCACCAGGACTCAAACCCAAACTATGGGGACTGCCCGGGAAAGGGAAAGCAGACCTGTGCCACACAGGTAGAGGCAGAAACTGCCTGCTGGCTCCCAGGTGGTTTGCTTCCTCTGAGTCCCTACACTTTGATCTCACCTTCTTGGGACAAACGGTATTCTAGAGGTTATTTTCCCATGTTCCCTTTGAGATCATAAACCCTTTGGTGGCTCTGTGTATTACAGTGCCCAGCACAGTGCCTGACCCAGAAGAGGCACTCAGGAGAAATCTGCAGTCTTAAACTCAAAAGTGCCTTCCGGAGCTCACAGCCAACAAGGCTGAGAAACTAGTCAGATAGGCTGTGAAGGGGCTCCCTCTGTTTCTTAAAGGAATAATTCCCAAATCAGCAGACTCAGACCTGAATGACATATGACACAGTCATACACCATTGGGGCAGTCCTTCATAAGCACCACAACCAGATAATAGATAAGAAATATCAATAGTACCTAAAAATTAATGTCAAAACACACTCTTTCCCTGTCTTTTCCCTCTCCTTTCTCTCTCTCTCTCTCTCTCTCTCTCTCTCTCTCACACACACACACCTGTACAAACTCTCTCAGTTTGAGGGACTAAGTCATTCTGACTCCATATTCTCCAAACTCTACCCTTTTGCGACAAGAAAGCCCTTACCAGAAGCCAGCCTTCTACAGTTTCTCATTCTGTGCCCAGATCCCTAACCTACTTTACTGGCCCCCTGCCCCCAGCTCAGAGATTATCAGGCCCAAGCAGTAGACATAGGAGCCCCTCACATCATGGAGAGATACCAGAACTAGGGGTTCTGGTACTCATGTTGAGGAATAGAAAATAAGAAAATACAGAACAGAGGAAAGTAAGACAGGAAATAGTTGGGTGTGGGCAGGGTAAAAAGAAGACAGATTTTTGCCACCACTGCCTATTCTGGGCCCTCCTAATTACATGAGTAATTTATTGAGCACTTACTAGGTGCTGGTTCTGAGCAAGTGTTTCTTTTTCTTTTTCTTCTTTATCCGAGAGGAGGGGAAATAGAGAGACAGACTCCTGCATGCACCCGAACGGGATCCAGCTGGTAACCCCATCTAGGGCCAATGCTCTACCCATCTTGGGCCATGCTTGCAACTGAGCTACTTTTAGCACCTGAGGCAGAGGCTCCACAGAGCCATCCTCATCATCCCGGGGCTGATGAGCTAGAACCAATCAAGCCATGGCTGCAGGAGGGGAAGAGAGACAGAGAGAGAAAGAGAAGGGGGAGGGCTGGAGAAGCAGGTGGTCGCTTCTCATGTGTGCCCTATTGGAGAATTGAAACTGGGACATCCATACCAGGCCAGGGCTCTACCACTGAGCCAACCTGTCAGGGCCCTGAGCAAGTGTTTCAAAAGCATTATTCTATTTAATCTTCATAATCCTTCATAAAGTAGGTTCTACTTTCCCTATTTTACAGCCAGGGAAACTGAGGCAGAGTGGTAATGTAAGTTATTCAAACTCACACAGAGAGTAACTAGAAGGACTAGGATTTGAACTCAAGTCAGTCTTGATTCCAGAGTCCAAGTGATTTTATGCTCCTTGCCCTATAAGTTCTCTCCCCAGAACCTAGTATAATGCCTGACACATACTGAAAATATAAATGCTTGTTGAATGAACGAATGGACAAATGAACAAAATGACTCCACCTGGAAGAAGAAGAAAGAGACGAAGTGCCTGAGGCGGGGCAGCAGGAGTGGCATGCTCAGCAGCTGTGCCCCGTGGCGGGCCTGAAGCCACCCAGCTGGCCCGGCCCCAGCTGCCTCTGAGCCAGGGCTGACACACTTTGGCAAGAGAGGCCACCAGAGCTGTCACATCATTCACCAACATGCCCATCAAGTGTATTCAGTTCTCTTCAACCCGCATTGGCATTTTAATTACTGTTGGGTAAACTAATTTGTACAAATGAAGGCTGGGCTGCCTAATAGAATATGCAAGCTCTCTGACCTCTGACAGGCACTGACACGAGATACAAAGGCTGCCGAGGAAGGCTTTTTATCTGAGCCTTATTACTCTCTATTACTCCAATTAGTCAGGCTCCAGTGCTCCTAATTGAAGGAAAAATTGCAATTAAATCAATTTTTGATGGGCTGCGAGTGGGCTCCTAAACCGCTCCGCTTGTGAAACACTGATATTATAGCAGCAAAGGTCACAGGCCTCATCGGCACCTGGGAGCCCCCCCAATTTCCCTTGGTCTCTTCCTAAAATGCTTCAAGGAATCCCCTGCCCCTCCATTGGCTCGGCTAGCCAGGGTGGGAAGGAGGGAGTCATTAGAACATGTCAGGTCTCATTGCTGCTGCTGCCATCTGCTAACCTGTGCCACCAACATCATTACAGTGGCTAAGTCCCGAAGCATGAATGCAGTGAGGAGGTCACACAAATTCACCTAGTGAGGGGAAGCCAGGAGCAGTACTGCAGTGACAGTTCTGTGAAGGAGGGACCAGTGGAGTAGGAACAGGAAGGCAACAGAATTCAGGAAGGAGACAGAGGCTGGGGCAGGTGAAAGGGTGAGATAGCTAGTTTCCAAGAGCCAGCCAACTGGGCACCCTGAGTCACCCAGGGGGAAAGAAAATAGATGTGCTTGGGAAAGAATAAAAAGAGAGAGGCAAAGAAATTTTGTTCTCTTCAACAAACACCTCACCTTGAAGCTGCAAAAACATCCACCTGAATCTATACACAGACAACTAAGAGTCACATCAGCAATGGGGGCAGGAGACTTATGGGGATGTGCTTATAAAGGGGGCGTATACCCCAAACTAAAGCTGTAAGACCAAGGAGGGTAAGGTGAACATAATTTAGTTCATTAAACTAAAAGATAATAAGACTTTCTTTTTTTCTTTCTTTCTTTTTTTTTTTTTTTTTACAACAAAGGAGTCAAGAATATACAATAGGTAAAAGACAGTCTCTTGAATAAATGGTGCTGGGAAAACTGGACAGCCACATGCAAAAGAATGAAACTATGCACAGCAAAGGAAACCATCAATACAATGAAAAGACAACCTGCTGAATGGGAGAGATTTGTCAATGATACATCTCATAAGGGGTTAATATCCAAAATTTATAAATAACTCATACAATTCAACACCAAAAAATCCCCCAATCCAATTAAAAAGTGGGCAGAGGCCCTAAGTAAACACTTCTCCAAAGAGGATATACATATACAGATGGCCAATAGACATATGGAAAGATGCTCAATGCCTGACCAGGTGGTGGTGCAGTGGATAGAGCATTGACTGGGGACATTGAGGACCCACGTTTGAAACCTCAAGGTCACCAGCTTGAGTGCAAGCTCACCAGCTTGAACATGGGGTCTCCAGCTTGAGCGTGGGATTATAAACATGAACCCATGGTCACTGGCTTGAGCCCAAAGATCGCTGGTTTGAAGCCCAAGGTTGCTGGCTTGAGCAAGGGGTCACTGACTCAGCTGGAACCCACCAGTCAAGGCACATATAAGAAAGCAGTCAATGAACAACTAAAGTAACGCAACAAGTTGATGCTTATCTCTATCCCTATCTGTCTGTCCCTGTCTCTCTCTCTAAATAAAAAAAAAAAGATGCTCAATGTCACTAATCATCAAAGAAATGCAAATTAAAACCACAATGAGATAACATCTTATACCTGTTAGAATGGCTATCATCATAAATCAGCAAACAAGTGTTGGAGAGGATGTGGGATAAAGGAAACCCTCATGCACTGTTGGTGGGAATGTCGATTGGTGCACCCACTGTGGAAAACAGTGTGGAAGTTCCTGAAAAAAGTTAAAAGTAGAAATGACTACCCAGTTATTCTACTTCTGGGTACACATCTGAAGACACTCAAAACACTAATTCAAGAGAATATATGCACTGCTATGTTCATTGCAGTGTTATTTACAATAGTTCAAGATATGGAAGCAATCAAAGAGCCCATCGAATAGACAAGTGGATAAAAAATTTTTTTTTAAAAAAATGAAACTAGACAATTATCTTAAACCATACACAAAAATGAACTCACAATGGATTAAAGACTTGAATGGAAGACCTGAAACCATAAAATTCCTAGAAGAAACACAGGTGGTAAGTGCCTTGACATCATTCTTGGCAATATTTTTTGGATCCAACTTCAAAAGCAAAGGCAACAAAAGAAAAACTAAAATGAAACTACATCAACCTACAAAGCTTCTCACAGCAAAGGAAACAATAAAAAAAATGAAAAGGCAACCCACTAAATGGGAAAAATATTTGCAAATCATATACCCAATAAGGGGTTAATATCCAAATTATATAAAGAACTCATACAACTCAACAGCATAAAAATCAACAAACGAATTAAAAATGGGCAGAGGACCTGAGTAGCCTTTTTTTTTTTTTTTTTTTACAGAGACAGAGAGAGAGTCAGAGTGAGGAATAGACAGGGACAGACAGACAGGAACGGAGAGATGAGAAACATCAATCATTAGTTTTTCGTTTCACATTGCAACACCTTAGTTGTTCATTGATTGCTTTCTCATATGTGCCTTGACCATGGGCCTTCAGCGGACCGAGTAACCCCTTGCTTGAGCCAGCGACCTTGGGTCCAAGCTGGTGAATTTTTGCTCAAACCAGATGAGCCCACGCTCAAACTGGCGACCTCGGGGTCTCAAACCTGGGTCTTCCGCATCCCAGTCTGATGCTCTATCCACTGCGCCACCACCTGGTCAGGCAGTAGCCATTTTTTGAATGAAGACATACAGATGGCCAACAGGCACATGAAAAGATGCTCAACATCACAAATAATCAGGGAAATGCAAATCTAAACCACAATGAGACATCACCTCACACCTGTTAGAATGGCTATACACTATCAAAAAGACAAGAAATAACAGGTGTTGACAAGAATATGAAGAAAAGAGAACCCTCATACATAGTGGGAATGTAAATTGGTGAAGCCACTACAGGAAACAGTATAGAAGTTAAAAAAAAAACCCCAAAAACCTAAAAATAGAACTCAAATGACCTAGTAATTCTACTCCTGGGTATTTATCTGAAGAACACAAAAACACTTAAAAAAAAAAAAAAGATTGTTTTATTGATTTGAGAGAGAGAGAGAGAGAGAGAGAAGAACAGGAAGCATCGCAGTAGTTGCTTTCCACACATGCCTTGATCCTTATCAGGCAAGCCCAGGATTTCAAACTGGCGACCTCAGTGTTCCAGGTCAATACTTTATCCACTGTGCCACCACAAGCCAAGCACAAAAACACTTTCAAAAAGATATATGCAGCCTGACCTGTGGTGGCGCAGTGGATAAAAGCATCGACCTGGAAATGCTGAGGTCGCCGGTTCGAAACCCTGGGCTTGCCTGGTCAAGGCACATATGGGAGTTGATGCTTCCAGCTCCTCCCCCCTTCTCTCTCTCTGTCTCTCCTCTCTCTCTCTCTGTCTTTCCCTCTCCTCTCTATAATGAATAAATAAATAAAAATACTTCTGTGTTGTTAAAAAAAAAAAAAAAAAAAGATATATGCAGCCCCATGTTCACTGCAACATTATTCGCTATAGCCAAGATATGGAAACAACCTAAGTGTCCATAATGAATGAATAGTAAGTTGTGGTACATATATACAATGGAATACTACTCAGTCATAAAACAAAGAACTCGCCACTTGCAACAACATGGATGGACCTTGAAGGCATATGCTAAGTAAAATAAGCCAGACAGAAAAAGACAGAGAAGCAACATATGATTTCACTTTTATGTGAAATAGAAAAAATGATGTTAGCTATTATATATATTGTATTAAAATATGAAATGACATCTTAGAGTTGAAGAACTATGGTAGGTTTTAAAATAAATATTATAAACTGAAAAAAAAATCAAAACAAAACAAAAAAACAAGCTCATAAATATAGACAACAGATTGGTGGCTACCAGAGGGGAGGGGTGGGGAGTAAAAAGTGTCAAAAGGTACAAACT
Organism: Saccopteryx leptura; assembly: GCF_036850995.1. Taxonomy (NCBI): domain Eukaryota; kingdom Metazoa; phylum Chordata; class Mammalia; order Chiroptera; family Emballonuridae; genus Saccopteryx; species Saccopteryx leptura. The sequence continues at coordinate 25,957,572 of NC_089515.1, read as the reverse complement.
TCCAGTTATAAAATACGTAAGTCACGGGGATGTAAAGTATAGCGTGGTGACTATTGTAAACAATACCACACTGCATATTTGCAAGTTGCTAAGAGAATAATCTTAAAAGTTCTCATCAGAAAAGAAAATTGTTAACTGCATGGTGACAAATGGTAACTAGACTTATTGTGGTGATCATTTTGTAGTGTGTACAAATATCAAATCATTATGTCATGCACCTGCAACTATAATAAAATTATATGTCAACTACACATCAATATGCCTGACCAGGTTGTGGTGCAGTAGATAGAGCCTTGGACTGGGATGCAGAGGATCCAGGTTTGAAACTCTGAGGTCACTGGCTTGAGCACAGACTCACCAGCTTGAGTGCGGGGTCGCTGGTGTGAGCATGGGATCCTAGACATGACCCTGTGGTAGCTAGCTTGAGCCCAAGGGTTGCTGGCTTGGGCAATGGCTCACTTGTTCTGCTGGAGCTCTCCCAGTCAAGGCACATATGAGAAAGCAGTCAATGAACAACTAAGGTGCTGCAATAAAGAATTGATGCTTCTCATCTCTCTCCCTTCTTGTCTGTCTGTCCATATCTGTCCCTCTCTCTGTATCTGTCTTTCCTGCTTAGAAAAAATAGCTTGCACATAGAAAAGGAAAAAGTAAAAGGAAACATACTAAAATATTAAAAATGGTTATGTTTGGGCAATACAGTGATTAGCAATTCTTTCTTCTCTTAAATGTTATTTTCCAAATCTTCTTTAATGAAGTGTGCTACTTTATAAAGGGAAAAACATTATTTACATCCTGTAGGAGAAATCACAACAAAACCAGACACTGCTGTCCACTGACTCATGGCCAAGAGCAGCCTTGGCACACCTTGGGCTGAAGTTTTGGGGCTGACCAGTAGCCCAAGGTTAGGACAGGAAGCCCCAGAACAGAAGAGAAGAGCTCCACTGGGCACTTTTTACCCACTGGGCACTAGTCAATAAGGAGCAAGACTGACTCCTGACCCTTAAAACTGGCAGAGGCCTGGAACACCTCTCCCAGTCACCTCCCTCTCCCCCCCCCCCCACACACACCAGGCCTCTCTCAGCCCAAGTACATCAAGGCATGAAGACAGAATGGTGTAAGTAGCCATCTAAAAGGTCAGGCTTCTCTTCTTCATCAGGAGAGAGTATCCCAAGGCTTCGGTTCCCCCGTGCTTACCCTCACACTGCAGCTCTAACAACCACGGGCCAGCTACGCAGGATTGCTGCTTCCTTATGAGGAGTACAGTTCTACAGCTGTGAAATGCCTCCACAGAAACACAAAATAGTTGTTTTCCACTTTCCCCAATGGTAAAAGGTCAGCCTGGCTAAGACCCTCGCCCAGGCTAGATAAGAAGAGGCTTGAGGTAGATAGAGGCTGCTCTTACCAAATGTACCCACTCCAGTCAAGAAGCAGAAACTTAGAAACTTGAGTGATGGAAGAACAGAATTGATAAAGAAAAATTTAAGTATATCAGAAACAAAAACAGTACAATGGAATAACATGCATTCATTCAATCTACTGAATTTAACAAGAAATGTGTTGGAGCTGCCAGGAGAAGAGTTTCCACACTCTATTTTTCATCCATCTGGCCTCTATACCTGACAACTGCTTCATCCACTCCCAAGAGAAAGAAACGGCAATATGCTCCAGTGCTAAGAGAAGAACTGACTGGCTCAGACTTCCTGAGAAATGATAGGATATTCACAAACCTACATATCCAACAAAAGGCATGGAAAAAGAAGAAATAAAGATGGCCATTATTTACACATAATATAATTGTCTACCTAGAAAATCCAAAAGACTCAACTAAAATGCTACTACAACAAATACCAGCTGGCATGCTGCACTGAATCGTGAAAAAGAGTATGAGCTCAGAGGATAGCCACACAGTGACCATGTGATCATGGGTGAGTTATTTAACCTCTCTAAAGCCCAATTTCTTTATCTGTAAAGCAAAAATAATAAAAGGACCTATGCATAAGCCTGTTGTAAAATATGAGATATGACACTTAGAGCAGTATATGGAACAAAGTAAATACCCACAGATGTTAGCTATTATTATACACCAGCAACCACCAGCCAAATATAATTAGAAATCTACTAACAAAAAGAATGAATAAGCCTGACCAGGTGGTGGTGCAGTGAATAGAGTGGCAACCTGGGATGCTGAGGACCCAGGTTCAAAACCCAAGGTCACCAACTTGAGCACAGGCTCATCTGGCTTGAGCATGGGATCATAGACATAACCGTATGGTCATTGGCTTAAGCCCAAAGGTCACTGGCTCTGCTGTCAAGGCACCTATGAGAAGCAATCAGTGAACAACTAAGGTGCCACAATGAAGAATTGATGCTTCTCATCTCTCTCCCTTCCTGTCTATCCATCCCTGTCTCTCTCTCTGTTTCACTAAAAAAATAAATAAAAGAATAAACTGTAAACTAGCCAAGAACAATCCTAACAAAACAAACAAAACACCAAGACAGCCCTATTGAAAAACTATAAAGCTTTACCAAAGGGCATAGAATTGTTGAACAAGTGGAAAGATACATCATGTTCCTGGATGGGAGGCCTCAAGATGATAAAACTGTCAGTTCTCCCCTAATTAGTCTATAAATTCAGTACAGTCCCATCCAAACAAGATTTTACTTAATCAATTGATTGTAAAATTCATCTGAAGAGGAAATACACAAGATTAGTCAAAAAATACTTTAAAAAGGACAATGAAAAAGAAGTTGCTCTATATCAAACATATGGGAAAGCTGTATCAGATGTTCATGCTGGAGCAGACAAATACGTAGATTAATGGATCAGAATAAAGAATCTAAAGACATACTTATATATTTGTAGGGAATTAGATCCTAAATGTGGTCTTTATAGACAATGGATGATGAATAAATTAATCAATAAATGGTATAGAGACCATAGGACAAACATTTGAAAAAATAAAATTAAGAGTCCTACTTCACAGCAGACATCAATTCCAATGGATTAAGGACATAAACACTTTTTTTTTTTTTAATTTATTCTTTTTTTTTTTTTTTTTTTTTAGAGAGGAGAGAGAGACAGAGAGGGAGAGAGAGGAGAGAGAGACAGAGAGAGAGAAGCGGGGAGGAGCTGGAAGCATCAACTCCCATATGTGCCTTGACCTAAGCAAGCCCAGGGTTTCGAACTGGCGACCTCTGATTTTCCAGGTCGACGCTTTATTCACTGCACCACCACAGGTCAGGCCATAAACACTTTTTAAACTACACAAAAAACCTTCAAAGTATCAGAAGAAAATATAGGAAAATAGTTACAATCTTGGAGTAGGAAAGACATTATTAAGACCAAAAAAACCCACTTTGAAGCCATAAAACTAAAGATGACAGAACTAATATTCAAATGATAAATACATCTACACAAAAGAAACTATAAACAAGCCGAAAGGAATTACCAACTAAACATAATAGTCAAAAGATTAATACCCAGAACATATTTAAAAACGCTTATAAATCACAGGGGGGGAAAATAGATAAATGAGCAAAAAATTTCAGTAAGTAATTTACAGAAACAAATATAAATGGCCAAAAAACATATGCAGTAATGTTAAACTTCCAAGTACTGTTCTAAACACTTTATATAGATTAATTCATTTAACTCTCAAAACATCACTACATATTTTATGATATATTTTTAGGAAGGATAATAGTATTATAAGTACATTTTTAAAGCATCACATCTGTTAGAACAAACACGGAAAAATTTTTTTTTCTTTTTACAGACAGAGAGAGAGTCAGAGAGAGGGATAGATAGGGACAGACAGGAACAGAGAGAGATAAGAAGCATCAATCATTAGTTTTTCATTGCAACACCTTAGTTGTTCATTGATTGCTTTCTCATATGTGCCCTGACTGCAGGCCTTCAGCAGACTGAGTAACCCCTTGCTCAAGCCATCGACCTTGGGTCCAAGTTGGTGAGCTCGGGGTCTCGCACCTGGGTCTTCCGCATCCCAGTCCGACACTCTATCCACTGCGCCATTGCCTGGTCAGGCCATACACGGAAATATTTATGTCTGGTATTTGCTACAAAATAATATGGGAAAGTATATGGGCAGTATTGAAGCAAAATTGGCCAACAGTTGATAATTATCATACTTCAGTGCATTTAAAATTTTCCACAATAAATTTCCATGAGAAAATTGATAGAGAGGTTAAGTAACTGACCAAGGTCACACAGCTAGTAGGTGGGAGGACTCATAATTCAACCTTAGCTACTTATGGCTCTAGAGTCCAGCTCTTAAATCACTATTTGATACTCACTTCCAAAATTAGATATAATTTTTTACCTTTCAGAGAGGCAACAAAATTTTTAAAAATTGATTATTACCCAGGAAGACCAATACATGTAAGAAGAAATAGGTACTTGTATACACTGTTTGCAGGCAGGCTAATAATCTGGTACAGTCCAACTGGAGGGCAATTCGCAGCATCTAAAAATTTTAAATGCTCTTACCCCTCAATCCAGCAAGTCTTTTCTAAGTATCTTTCCTAGAAAAATACCTGACTATATGCACAAATAGGCAAGGACAGAGACATGTCCTGAGGCACTGTTTATAACAGCAAACCACTGGAAACAACCTAAGTATCCAACAATAGCAGGACAGCTAAGTAAACTGGTGTACATATCCCCCTCACTCTGAAGTCGAGTGTGGTAGAGATATGTGTTCTGACAGCAAAGGACCTCTGCACTACATGGGTAGAGGAAGAATTCAAATCACAGAACAAATGCAAAATGTGAGCCTAAAACAATGCAAAACCCTAATATTCATGAAGTTATATGATGTCTGATAATTGCTTCAAATGAATAGAGTGACACATACCAGACTTCCTACAAAAAAAAAATGTGAAGAGTGACCACTGAAGTGGATTTTTACTTTATATTCTATGTATTTTAAACTGTTTGAACTTTTTATAATTGAACATATTTATAAATAACTTAGGTAAAAAATAAAGCAAAATAAAAAATTAAAAGACAGTAATAACAATATTCATTTTGAAGCTACCTGAAAGAAGTGTTGCTCAGTGGTGCTACACTGAATTCTGAATATCTGAGTTCAGATTCTGAATATCACACAGACCGAGTAGTCAGTTGGCTTCATCTTGAACTTGGCTGACACCCTCTGACATGGACCCTTCACTTGGAGGGCTCCCAGTGGTTCCAGCCTAGAAACAGCAGCTGCCTATGAGAACTGCACAACTTCACCCTGCTCTCACAGTACTTTCCCCTAAACTTCTGTTTCACAGCTGCTCTCTGTGGAGAGGTAAACAACAAGCTTCTTTCAACATGTGAGCTTCTGAACTCCACAGGGAGCCCAACAAAGGCCAAGGTGACAGCTTACTGTACAACAGTGCCCTATACATACTACATACTGGTTACTCAAATGACTGTTGCTGCTTCCGCCTGAAGCACAAAATATATTTCCAAATACAAAACAAATCACTTTTTCCTTTCAGGTGGTCAATTTTGGCATCATGAAAGTAGTTAGGCCCAAGGCCTGGGCTACCATGCTATTAACATCTTCTCCTGAGCATAGGTGTTCCACATAGTCTGGTTACTGGGGAGACTAAGGCCAGACAAGCCTTGTTTTTTTCAGGCTTGCTGATGAACGTAAATGGCTGGCATTTCAATAAAGGTGTGAGATGGAAAAATGACAAGAACTATTAGGATCAACTGAGGCTCTACAGAGAGGAAAGCAAAGCTCGACTTGCAAGCCAAAGGGATAATCAAGACACCAACTCACAGATTTATTTTAAAACTTGATTCTTGTAAACATACCCACATTAACAAACCACAGAGGAACCCTGAGACTCAGACTTGATCCAGACTTGGGCAGGAGCAATAGGGAAGAGAGATAAAGACAGGTCAAAGAAAAATCTGTGTGACCTATGATCCTGAGGTCCTACATCCCTGACCCATCGAAACCTTTATAGGCCAGCAATGGAGTCCCTAGATAGTATTGGCCTGGCTCTTTTTTTTTTTTCTGGCTCTTACTTTTATTCTCGGTGTTCCACAGCACCAACGTGGGGCAATCATTTTCATGTGACAAGCATCAAAGTACAATCAAGACGTTATAGAAAGAGGTTCTCTCTGAGGAATCCAAGGGCAGAAGAGCCCAGCGAGACTATCCACCACATGACTGCATGATCTTTCTCATCCACTGGTCTCCTAACTCTTGCTAGGCTTAAAGTAAGAGAGGCCTTGATGAACACCAATGAAAAGGAGTCTCACAGCGACATGCAGAAAGTTGAAAGAAGAGAGTGTCAACCTACAGATTCATCACCAATGCCTGTATCCCTGGACCACTTCTCTTCCATTAAGACAGAGGAAGGAGAAGGGGAGGTGAAGTTCTACACTGTTCAACCTGGTCTGATTGCTGCAGCATTTTCCACCATTAACCTGAAGCCTACTGCAGGAGGTAAAGGGTGTTGCGGAGAGGGAAGAGGCTGTCACAGAGGTTGGAAGACCAATAGGGCCTGCAATGCATCATAAATTATGCACAGCAGGGCTATAGATATATGATCTATCACAAGAAAACAGAGGACTGTGTGTCTATATACACAGTAGTTAAAACTTCTTCATCAGGAAAAAAGGTCTCCATTGTGGAGGAGAGCCAGCAGCAAACGTTGGTGTGCAAATCCAACCACTAACTCTTGTGTCAACTCCTTCCCTGTGATGGTAGACAGACAACCAGGGCCTCAGAGTCCTCATGATGGCCACACAGGCAGAGGCTTACATTTCAGGGGTAAGTGGGAAAGTCCTAAGGCTGGAGATAAAATAAGAGGGTACTGAGGTCCTTTTATGCAAGACTTCTATCACAGGATAGAAGCTTTTCAGTAAGGTAAAGTTCTGAAGAATTTTCTGATTCCCAGATTAGTTTAGCAGCACCAGGAATTTTGACTTTGAATTTTGTTCCTCCCCAAGATTTCCTGCCCTCTTGACAATGGCACTAAGGAGGGAAGAGGCAAGAGTCTCTGTCTTCAATCCTTTTCTATGAGGTAAACTGTACTACTAGACTCTAATTCAGGCTGCCTGCTAGTCTGTTTTCCTCTGAAGGAAGACCAGCCAGGTCAAGACTTGGCCCCAGTTTCTCTCTGCCACACTGGGAGGGTGCTGGGCCACTGTCCATTTGTCTAACCTCACATGTCTGCAGTCAGGATCTTTCCTCTGTGCACGTCACACAAGGTAAGGGGCAAGTTTTTCTAAGGACATCATCAACAGCTTACAAAGGAGGATCAGCAGACAAGTAATAAAGTGAGGAAGAAGAGTTTAAAGACAGTGCCATCCTTATGTACACTTTGGGACTGAATGTCATGGAGTAACTTGGCCTTTATGAAAATAGTAGACCCTATTGTTCTGTCTGCCTTACATTATCCTTCCATACATGTGATTCCTGAGAGACCTCTCCTGTTCCTATACACTCTCCCCTTTTCTGGCCAGTTACTTGATCGAGGGATGGGCAGCTGGCTAATGAGTCTCTACCCTGAGATTTTTGGAAGCCAGTCACTCTCCATGACTTCAGCAATGAGCTGCCAAACTCAGGAGCTCTTGGCAGCCTTTGGAATAAGCTGGTCAGCTGGGAAAAAGGAAGGAGCTAAGATCCAGGAAAAAAGAAAGATGAACACCCCAGAAATATAAAGTTCTGGCAGCACTGTGGCTTCTGGGTCTAGTCACTCCTAAGCCTAGCTGTATTTGTGTTCTTCCTTTGACTTGGTTGCTCAGCTTTGCCCTTGGATTTCATAAGCCAAACATTTATAGTTTTATTTAAGTAAATGTGAATTTGGTTTCTATCGCAAAAAATTTGTCCTGACCACTACAGTGCCTCGTTCAGTAGTTGATGAGTTTCTCACCCATCGGATTGTCCTCACTGCCAGATGAACAAAGGGCTTTGTCAGGGACCTATTGGACACCTTGAGGCCTGGCTAAGAATAGACACTCAACCATGAGCTCAACAGCTGGTGGGTCTGCTAGGAGAGCAATTAAAAAGGGCAGAACAGGCTTGCCTAGAACTTCAAAACGGGAATGAAGTATTCTCTTACACCTAGGAAAAAAATCTACTTTCCACTGCCAGCAGTTGAGGAGATGGTCTGGACAACAGCAGAGAGGGTGCTGCTAGGGGAGTGGGCTATAGTTTCTAAGGGAGAAAGCCTGATGGTCAGAGAGCTGGCCTCTTGGATCTTTTTTATAGACTGATAAGAGTGAAATTTCTGCTAGAAACCACAAGGCTCACTGACAGGAAAGTTTGGTCCACTCTCAGACCCTTCTGTTTTCAACAATTGTGCCAGGCATCTGAGAAATGGGTAACTTAAAAATAAAATACTTTTTATTTATTTATAAATTTATCTAGTTTGAATTAACCCTTTGAGTAGTGAGTTTTTGTTATCCCTTTGAGTGTGAGTTTTTTGTTAACCCTTTGAGCGAGGATGTACATGAATGTTCGTCCTACTCAAAGGGTTAAGAACAAACAAAATAACTAAGATAGGATAAAACACAAAAGTTGACTTTACCATTTTCTCTTTGTGTATGTTTGAAAATTTTCAGAATTAAAAGTTTAAAAATAAACACACACAATTAGAACTTAGCCTCAAGCAACTCCTTTATTGCAGTTTCTTTTATCCCTTTCCTACCCTGATCCAGTACTAATGGCCCAAAATCCAAGGGAAAAATAAATCTGACCATATGAATATTTCACTGCTGAATCCTTCTGAGTAATCAGTGACATATACACACACATGTACACACATAAGAGGAATCAAACAGAAAACTCACACACAGCACGTAAAACTTTGATTTTGTTAAAAAGCAAAACAAAAATCTCACACAACCTTATGCGATCCCCAAAAACCCTCTTACTTTCTTTTTTTAATGAATCTGGCCTTAGGTCAGAAAGACATTTGAGGTCATAAATTAGAAATTAGGTGTGAGGAAATCAAGGCCTGCCCATACATGGAAAATAACACTCTGGAATATAAAATAATAAATGACATCATGTCACATAAAAACTCTATAAATATATCACTATATATTATATAAGTAGACACACATATGTATCTAAAGCTACATGTAGATACATACATATAAACAAACTGAAGCAAACTATGACAGGTATTTGAGCGTCAGGTTCCTCTGAAGACCCATCACCATGCAGGTAGCCTCCATGTGGAGCCTGCCAGTGAGCAGCCCATCCCCGCTCCTCTCTGAGCTCCTCCACACACGCCCTGAGACTCAGATTCTACCCAGCCCTTGCTCTCCATAAAACCTGACCTCCATGATCCTGCTCAGGACTTCGTCAACAACCCTTACCTCCCCACTGGCAGCCTGTAGGCACCAAATTCTACTCCTAAGGCCCCTTGGTAGGCAAATAACTTGGCATATTTGTTTTCTGGCAAAAGTCAACCCCTTGATGTTTAATTTCACCTCTTTGGAACATTGGAATAAAGGCCAAACACATCATGAGCCACAGGGAAGCACTGGGGCCAGGGCAGTACCTGACTCAGTGCCATGCCCACCATCAGCGCCACCAGGCTCTCCCCTAAAGTACCAAGATTTGGGGCAGGTACTTACACTGCCTGTGATCTGTGGTGCACAACATGCATGTGCATTTGTAAGTGACCAAACTATAGACTTCTACCTTCCTCCCTACCACCATCCCAGATAAGGTCAACCTAACCTTCCAACTACCCTTCTCTTTAGAAACTGGGAGGGGTGGTTTGGGTGGCAATTGGAGATTCCCACCATAGCCCTTTCAGTCAAGCTACATATCAAGAAAACATCTTACGTTACTGATTTATTTTCTGCTTAGTCTTAACACCTCACCTCCACCGAAGCAACATGAGGAAGAACACTGTAGAACATGTCTATCCATTACTCCCCCCAGACCATTCCCAGCCCAGGGCCAGTAGGTGGCCTCCAGCCATTCAGCCCTCAGTTGCTGACTATCCCAGGCAGAAAGCTATGCTCTGGCCCAACTCCCAGATACTGGTATTTGGCTCCTGGGAGGAAAGAGAACATGGGCCCAGTCACAGCCTTGGAAAGAGGTGCATGCCCAGCTGGGCTGTCTTGGCCTTGTCATCCTCTGCTGACAAGATACATGTAAGCAGACACACACACACACAGCACCTGTATTTGTTCCTTTTGGTAAGGGGGCTCCCAGGGTGCCGCACACATGCTCACATAGATGCACCCACTGCTTGGGGAGCAGAGAAAATTGGATCTGTGGGCACATACCCATTCCACATACATGCCCCACAACTTGTGTTGTAAGCACCGCACCCCACAGGATCTCTCGCCCCAACTTTCCTGTGCAGTTATGATTTTGAGTTAGCCCAGGTGTTAAGCCTCTGCCATTTTCTCCTCTTCAGCCTGTCTCTGCCCCTCCCTCTGCCCTCCCACAGTAAGTGCTTTCAGGCCACACAATGAATGGGAGGAGGAGAAACCCTTCTATTGAGGAAGGCGTTTTGTTGTTTCATCCCCAAGGGGGGCTGAGGTAAAGAAGAAGGGGGGACCCACAAAATTTCTAATAAGCAGTTTCTCTCCTCAAAGCTAAAATGATTTTCTTTAATTGTTTAGTGGGAACAGTTTATTGTGGGGGTCTCTGCCCTCCCCCCCAGCCTAATTGACTTACTGAAGTTTAACAGGGGCTTTCACCTGGAGAGACTGCAATTACTCCCTCCATCCCACATTCGTACCTGGGCTCTCCCTACAGGGGGCCTTTGTTCCCCCTAAATACAGCAGTGACACAAATGTCCTCAGCAGCAGGGGAACGCATGCAGGAAAGTGGTAATTTTCAGCCCAACGCAATTAGCTGAGGGCTTTTCAGCCTTCCCAGTGAATGGTGGGGAAATTTCGAAATGTGGGAACGGTGAGCTGGGGCTGCTCTGTACAAGTCTAACAAAAGAGGCTTCTGAATTGGGCCCCATGGTGAGCCAGACCAGGGCTGGTGGGGGTAGCTGGATCTGGGGCCTGGACTAAGGACCTACATCGTCACCCACCCAATCTGTCTTCCAGTCAAGGCCAGTGGCCCCAAATAGCTTTCTGGGAGGTGGAGGCACACAAGACGACTGACTTGCACCTAGCACCACAGCTCTGCATTTATGAAGCAAAGATAGGGGAAGGGTGGTGGGGCTGAGCTGGGGTAGGGTGAAGGGGGCCAGAGGGCCGCAGTGCTGGTCTGTCCTGGCTCGCCCCAGAGGGCCTGGGGCGGGAGCTCACATTACACTTTGGACCTTTACAGATACCTTTAGGAAGAGAGACTCTCCTGAGAGTGCAGAGATAGGGACACCCAGGGCTCTAAACCCGCTGCTGCCACCACAGCAGCCTCTACCACCCAGCTAAGCAGAGGAAAGAGAGTCCTCTGCTTACGGGTGGCTTTAAGGAAGGGAGGCACAGGGGGAAAGCGGGTGTGGCTTATCTGGGGTCAGTGCTGAGTTGTCCAAAGGCCGGAATGTGGGCCCCAGCAGTGGAAGTAATGTGGTTACTACTTGCCTCCCACAGCCGGCCCCAGGAGAGTCCTGACCCCAGACCCAGGAGAGAGAGAGAAGCAGTTCTCCTGGGAAAAATAAAAAAACTAAAATAAGAAACAGAAGGGCTAGTTGACAAACCCTGTGCCTGGGTGAGAGAAAGAATGAGGACTTGAGCCTGACCAGGCGGTGGCGCAGTCGATAGAGCATCGGACTGGGATGTGGAGGACCCAGGTTCGAGACCCTGAGGTCACCAACTTGAGCGTGGGCTCATCTGGTTTGAGCAAAGCTCACCAGCTTGGGCCCAAGGTCGCTGGCTCCAGCAAGGGGTTACTCAGTCTGCTGAAGGCCCGCGGTCAAGGCACATATGAGAAAGCAATCAATGAACAACTAAGGTGTCGCAACGAAAAACTGATGATTGATGCTTCTCATCTCTCTCCATTCCTGTCTGTTCCTATCTATCCCTCTCTCTGACTCTCTCTCTCTGTCTCTGTTAAAAAAAAAAAAAAAAAAAAGAATGAGGACTTGAGATCACTGACAGGTGAGAACACTGGCCAGGGCAGGCACCCAGGCAGGCAGCGCTGGGTGCGCTGGGGAGGTCCCAGGGCTGGGACTCGGCAGGCCAAGCACCCAGTGCTGGATGAGCTGCTCACAAACTGTCTAATCTTGGTTAAGCCTGTAACCTGCTGAGGCCTCACATTTCTTGTCTGTAAAATAGGAGACAGCTATACTCTAACAATGTTTTCTAACGTTAAAAACAGCCACAGAAAACTTTGGCGAGCTAGCATCTCTAATATATATAGATTTCTAGAACAAGCACCAGGGGAGCTGTTCCAGTTGAGCAGAGGTGGGATATGTGGGGTGAGGCCACCTATGTGGCCTATGATGCAGACCTTCAGAGCTCTGCCTAGAAACCCCAGAGCCAGATACTCTACAGCAGTGGTCCCCAACCTTTTTTGGGCCACGGACCGGTTTAATGTCAGAAAATATTTTCATGGACCAGCCTTTAGGGTGGGACGAATAAATGTATCACGTGACCGAGACAAGCGTCAAGAGTGAGTCTTAGACAGATGTAACAGAGGGAATCTGGTCATTTTTTAAAAATAAAACATCATTCAGACTTAAATATAAATAAAATGGAAATAATGTAAGTTATTTATTCTTTCTCTGCGGACCGTTACCGGTCCGCGGCCCAGGGGTCGGGGACCACTGCTCTACAGGACTACTCTGCTAATAACACTCCATTGCTAACACCACAGCCCAGCAGAACCCAGGACCAATGAACATGAACAAAGCTGAGCTTCTTATACCACTGACCGCTGTAGGCCCTGCCTCCCAGCTACCCTCCAATCACACCAACAAAAGTAGGATCACACCCTCAGTTGTCATAAAAAACCTCACCACACACGACAGCATCTCTGAGAGCCCAAGTGAATTACACTCAGAAGCAACCATGGCTGGGGGTAACTGGAGCAATCTGACATATGGCTTGAGGTGGTGGTCAGGTCAAACGTTTTGCCTGTTTATCCAACATTGAGATCTAGCCATAAAAACAACTGCGATGTAATGTTAATACCCCCACTCCGCTCCTTCATAGGCCTGGACTAGTTGCTAGAAAGTTGTGTTCCTGCCCTCATCCCCACCTCAAGTCCTGCCAATGGATTCAAAGTGATTCTCTATAGAGGAGTCTACAAAGTAAAGGATGGCTAGTCCAAATACACACAGTTCAGAGATGCTCTCCTCACCCCACTGTTCCTGGAATAGCCTCTTCCTTCTGGGAGCAGCACAAGAGACAACCTGCAAGGGACAAGCAAGCCTCTACATTCAAAACAACTGGCTCAGTTCATCACATCTGGCCTGGATTCTGTCTTCTCAGCTTCTGCTGCCCCTAGGTCAGCCTGTGTCCCCCCTGCATAGCCACCCTCTCTCTCCCCCTCAGATGGTAGTTCCTGGTCTCATAGAACAAGATCTTGCCTGAGCAATTCCTGAGCTGGAGGCAGACAGATAGAGGCCTCATTCCTTCAACAAGGCTATCCAAGCCAGCCCTGTGCTAGGTGTGGGTGTTCAGGAAAAACAAAACTTACATAGGTTTACCCTTAGCTTAAGGCAGGGGTCCCCAAACTACGGCCCGCAGGCCATATGTGGCCCCCTGAGGCCATTTATCTGCCCCCGCCGCACTTCTGGAAGGGGCACCTCTTTCATTGGTGGTCAGTGAGAGGCACGCAGGATGCATCCACATCCTGTGCTCCTGGAATACTGTATGCGGAGGTGCCGCAAAGCGCAGCGTTGCTCATGTACAGTACTACTTCTGGTGATGCGGGATGCACGCTTCACAGCTCTGGAAGCGCGTCATATCATTTGTTATGGCTAGCAGTGACAAATATGGAACCGGACATTGACCATCTCATTAGTCAAAAGCAGGCCCATAGTTCCCATTGAAATACTAGTCAGTTTGTTGATTTAAATTTACTTGTTCTTTATTTTAAATATTGTATTTGTTCCCATTTTGTTTTTCTACTTTAAGATATGTGCAGTGTGCATAGAGATTTGTTCATAGTTTTTTTTATAGTCCGGCCCTCCAATGGTCTGAGCGACAGTGAACTGGCCCCCTCTGTAAAAAGTTTGGGGACCCCTGGCTTAAGGTCTAGCCAGAGTCAAGTCTTCAATTCCTAATTTTAAAAAATTAGAAGCAATTCAAGACAATCAAGAAGTTCTAATCTCAAATGACAGTGAGATCCTCCTGGGCCAAGAATAAAAAGTGGAAGCTCTGGAATCAGATGCCAGTGCTCAAACCCTTGGTGTATCAATTACCAGATGCAACTCTGGACAAGGTAATTAACCTCTCTTAGGCCTTAATTCCCTTACTTGTAAACTGAGGATAGTGACAGTACCTACCTAGGGAAGATTAAATGAGATATATAGTGTTCAGCACAGTGCTTGGCATTTAGCTGGCACTCCATAAGTGTCTGTCATCCTTATCCTCATCATTATCACCATCACTGGCTAGGCAATTGATAGGTACTGAGGACTCTTGATTAAGAAGTGGCCTCGCCCTGGCCGGTTGGCTCAGCTGTAGAGCGTCGGCCTGGCGTGCAGGAGACCCGGGTTTGATTCCCGGCCAGGGCACATAGGAGAAGTGCCCATTTGCTTCTCCACCCCCCTCCTTCCTCTCTGTCTCTCTCTTCCCCTCCCGCAGCCAAGGCTCCATTGGAGCAAAGATGGCCCAGGCGCTGGGGATGGCTCCTTGGCCTCTGCCCCAGGCGCTAAAGTGGCTCTGGTTGCGGCAGAGCGACGCCCCGGAGGGGCAGAGCATCGCCCCCTGGTGGGCAGAGCATCGCCCCTGGTGGGCGTGCCGGGTGGATCCCGGTCAGGCGCATGCGGGAGTCTGTCTGACTGTCTCTCCCCGTTTTCCAGCTTCAGAAAAATACAAAAAAAAAAAAAGAAGTGGCCTAGTAAAAAAAAAACAAACAACCTATATTGTTCCTTTCCTGAAGCACCAAGAACTAGGCAAGAAGAGAGACCTCAGGTTTCCTGTCCCTATTCTGTAGACCACTTTAGAAAGCTACTGTCAATGCTAATGACAGATAGGACAAATTTAATCTGGCCAGGGCTGCAGGAGATCCTTAGCCAATCAGGGGCCTTAAACAGGCAGACTGGAATCTGCTCCCCCTTAAACTGACCACAGCCCCCTTAGCCCTCTCCTGCCCCTCACTCTACCATTAGCCTACTGGCTGGAATGCAGGGGCCCCTATGCCAAAAGGCCCAGGCTAGACAGGAGGCCAGGAGGCACAGGTGATTCTCAGAGGAGACCTCTGGGTTCCAGAAAGCATTTCCCCCACAGGCACAACAAAACTGAGGCTTGTTGTTGGTCAAAGCACATTTGCTTGTTTGGGCTGCAGCCCAGACAGTGAGGCAGCCGGGGCAGGCCAGGGGACGCAGAGCTGGGGGGAGGGGGGCATGGCAAACCCTTTTGGCACCACCTTCCTCCTTCCCTGGGTTTCTCACTTTGTGCAGCACAGCAACCCGAAGGAGGCTGGGGAAGCACTTTTCGCTACCTGGCAAACACAGCACAGGGAGAGGGAAAAGGATGAAAGGTTTAGGGTTTGTAATTTGGTTTGGGGGCATTTAGGTGGTTTAAATAAATAATAAAAGGAAGTTGTTTCTGCGATCCAATTAATTTCAAACCCAGGATTCAGGTCATAAATAGCCAACAGTGATCCCACAGCACCTAATACCTATTATCCCTCTTCTGAGACTTGAAGTCCCAGTGGAGTCAGAGTTGGTCCCAAGAGGTCTGGTGGGAATTTGTCTACCACTTGGTGGATGGGGCACAAGCAGAGCTTCAGTAAGCCTCACCACAAAATTCTGGGGCCTCAAGCTTCCCAGGTCTATACAGACTCCTGCAGTCTTGCTAGTCATGGGTATGCATGGCTTTCCCAATGGAAGCCTGACACCAGAGGATGCCAGAGACCACTTCTTCCCAAGAACCATGTTCTCCTGATCCCAGGCCTGGCCAGCGCCTCCTGCAATGGGTGATGAAGATTCCAATGATGACCTTAATTTATCTGTTTCCTTCATTATTTCCAGAAAAAGAGCTCCTACCTACAGGTCATTCTGCCTCTGTTGGCTCCAGTCTACTGGGCCTAGAGTGCTAATTTCAGGCCATCTTAGAGAGGATGAGGAGAGGGACTTTGACAGAGAAGAGGTTTTCACATAAGGAGGATATGGCAATACTGGGCCTGGGAAGCCCTTCCCTCCGCAGCCGCCTACTGCCCCACCCAGTTCCCCAGGGTTAGCCCTACCACTCACACTACACCCTCGACGCTTGTTCTGGAACAGATCTGTTCTGGTGGCATGTTTTTGTTATGCATTTCTGAAATCACAAACTAAAAACTCTGAGTTTCTCTCTGGAAAAACATTAGGATACCAACAAGGTCATTTGATGGGACGTTTCCTTTCTTTCCCACTAAGCCAGTTGGGATGAAATATAAACCTTTCAGAAGGATGAAAAGAAATGACACAAATTAGTAAACACTTGAAAGTGAGGTGGGTGGTGTGACCCACTTCACTTCAGACTTTCACAGCAGCCCAGCACCTGTGCCAAATACTGGACACTGTTAGCTGCTGACTTAGGCATCCTAAAACCAACTTGCCACCCTCTGTGAAAAGCCAAGGAGCTTAGACCCTAAAGATAAACCTGCTCGAAACACTCAGGGCAGCTGCCACCTCATAGGCCTGGGCCTCTGCCAACTCAATAGTACCTGCCCTCGTCTATGCTCAGGGTCTGCATTCTCCCATAGGGCCACAACCACCCACTATGCTATGACTTGCTTGAGAAGCACATAACTTCTTTCAGAAAGTAACATTTCCTTGCACTCCACTACTGATAGGAGGAAAATTCATAGGGAAGAGGGTCCCAGGGAGAAGGCTGGGCAAGAAAATCTAGAGAAGAACAAAAGGACTTCAGGAAACACAGTGAATGCCAGAAACTCAGTAACTAGGTTCCTTGCTCCTACTCCATGCTCCAGGGAAAAGAAAACAAGGTCCAATGGCCTTAAGAATCAACATACATTTATGCTCACTTATGTTGAGGTGTCTTCTTGAGGTGACTCTCTACCAGGAGAAGCAATGACATCAACACAAAGTGATGAAGTTGAAAGGCAAGATTCCATGTGGATCATCTCAGGAGAGGTTGTTCCTGCAGAGGAGGAGGGCACCCAGGGACCAAGTAACCTGCCTGCCACCCTGACACACACAGATGCACAGGCTCTAGACAGGTGACAAATACACACACACAGCTGGGAAGAGAAGGCAATAAAACCTATGCCTAAAAATAAAAAATTTTAAAAACAGCATTGACTATTGCTCAGTTCACTTTCATGAAGTGCTAATTGCTTCCTCTAACCATCTCTTCTCCTTTTCTTGGGAAGAAGAAAGTGCACAAGGGATATTTTTTCCTCTTTATAGGGAAGAATGGGGAAAAAAGGAGGAAAGGGGCAGATGAAATAAGCTGCCTTCTACAGGTGCTCAGTAAACTCATAAATCCCAGGTTCATTCAATCACCAGGGAGATCCCAGGCTGAAAAATGGGATTAGGGGTCCATTAGGGATTAGGTCTACTAACCACAGAAAGACATCCCGTGTATTTAAAGTCCCAGGAACGTCAGGGAGGTTAAGCTAAGCAGAGACTTGTGGCAAAATCAAAGGATGGTTTGGGTGAAAGTAAAAACTCTAGGCCTTTGATGAAGTCACAACAAGCATTGATTCTGAATGAAATTCTGTACTCTTGCTCTAGGGACCCCAGTCATGGGAGAACCTCTTCCAAGACTAATCAGAACCTTTTCTCAGCTTCCCTAAGAACAATGAATACCAAATACACTCTGAATCAGAGTTTCCTTAGGGGCTGATTGGACTTCAGACATGAGCCCTAGGATGGCAGCAGCAGGAAAAGGAGTCAGAACTTTAAAGCCAACTTCACCTGACTGACTCAGATAATACTCCATTGACAGCCAGTCTGCCGCTGCCTGAATCGAAGTGTGAAGTTCACATGCATCCAACCAGGCCCAGTTAAATGCCAACCCACTCCATCCCTTCCTTGGCCCCAAAGGTGAAAGACCTGTGCATGATGGGAAACAACACTTCTCAGACCCTTGGACAGCATCTGAATCTCAACATTTTGTACTTTTAATATAAAATTTATAATGATCAAATATCAGGTCACCCAGGAAGACAGGGTTTTTGATCAACATTTTTATTGCCCAAATCCCTCAATCTTTTTTCAGAAGTGAGGTCCCCATCCCTACCAGGGCTTTCCCACTTCTTTTTTATTATCAAGGAATGAGGAGCGCCTCTAAGCACTCTCCCACTGGTCCATCTCTCCCTTCCCCTACCTTGCTCCAAATCCTCCTTTAAATCCCAGGTGCTCTGCAAAGTTACCAAGAGCAACTCCTGACTCTTCCTCCAACTAAATATAATTATGCTTTAAAAGGGGAAAAAGCAGTCCAGGGAATCCCCAAAGAGGTTTGCTGCACTCTTCCCCTTGTAATGAAGCTTACTAATGAAATGCCTGGCATTCCAATTAGTGAGAAATGCTCATTTTCTCCAGCTGAACACCCCCCATAGATATGTCTAATTTGTTTCCGTGATTCCATCTCTTTCCTCCATCGAGTTCGTATTTAAAGGTTATGATCTGCTGGTGCCCTCCCAGGCCTGGCAGGATAGCCTGGGGGAGCAACAGCGTTTTCCTGGAGCCTCAATGTGACCATCCCTGACACCCCCTTCCCTCCATTATCACATCCACACACAGAAGCTCTGACTCTTACAGGCTCTTTATGAGCTGTCCACAGAATGGAAGAGAGGGTGGGAAGAAACAGCATTTGGAAAAATTATGGAAAAAGAACAGTAAAAGGAAAATTAGAGGTGGTAGGTAGTGCTAGGAGTGCCTATTTCTCAATGAGAGAAATGTTCTCTGCCACAGTGGCCGAAAGCAAGAGCTGCTCCTTACTGGCGGGCCCCCGTTGGGAGCTCAGGACCCTCAAAGACCTTGAAGCTCCAGCTCCTTTCCCCTCATCAGGCCTGGCAGTGTGACTGGCACCAATTCCTGAGACAGTCTGAAGCGTGCCAAAAGCAGCACAGAGCAGCCACTGTGCTCGGGGAACCTTGGCACGATGCCTCTCCAGGGCCACCTCATCTCAGTGGCCAGTCCGCAGTTTTGCCTTCTGATCGTATGGAAAGTGAAGACACAGTCTCTTTCTAAAAACCCGATTCCTCAAATGAAGGCCCCTCCCCTAACACCACAACAGATGCCAGGACCATGGCCTGGCCATGCGTTGGGGGTGGGCAGGTCATCACCACCAGCTCCTTGACTCAGAGGTATCCCTGGGTTTCCCTCTCCCCAGAAACAAAGCAGGACACAATCAGGCCGATGCTCCCAGAGTCTTCCCTTCCTCAAGTCATGCACATGCATCTTCTCTCTCAGCAAGACCAGGGCCCAGACCGGGTAAAGGCCCTTTCCCCGGGCTCCCGGCACAAGGCTACACTGCAGCGAGGTAAATGGTAAAGAAGTCATCCTGTTGGGCAGCCTCTACCTGTGATGGGGCCCAGTTCTTCTCACTGGGGAGAATGCCTCCCATTCTGTCCCTGGTTTCTAGGGACTCTCCCCTCAAATGCTGGAAATAAGTATTGAGATTTGCCAATGCTCCCCCAGACATTTGCCCCTATTCTGACTGGTCCTGTTTTCTCCTATCCCTTACCAATTGCTGGGTAGTCATCTGCAGCAGATCTGTGCTCCCCCAGCACCCCTCCCGTCTGTCCCCACCTCCTCTGAACCCCTGCAGACAAGGCCCTGCCCTGGCTCCCTAAGGCTCACAATCTGTGCTCTGCAAGACTCAGTCACAAGGGGAGTGTAACTCACTTCAAGCTGGCAGCCCTGTGTGGTAGAACTAACCGCCCCCCTCAAGGGGTGGGGGTGGGGGCCTCCAAGCGTGTGCCTGCACATCCCAAGGTACTCTTGTTTTCTGGGCCCCCCGCATGGTCTGTGACAGACGCATGGATGGGGGAATTCTCTGCCAGCCAGAATTGGCATCTTACCCTACCTCTCAAATCTGCTACAGCCTCCAGGGCCGAAGACCCTCCAAGAAGAAGAAGCCTTGCAAGACAAAGACCTGAGGCCCCCCAGCCTGGCCTCCCAGCCCAACACAGGCCCGTATTAAAATCAACACTCCATGAACACACAAAACTGACAGGGCAGAGGGGGAGCACACATCAGATACAAAGATCAGGCTCTCAAGAGACGCAGCCTGTTGGTCTCCCATGTTAGCTCCAAGTGACTAAGCGCAGGGTGGGTAATAATGCCATCGCAGCATCCAAAGCTCCTGCCTGGGCTCCAGGTTCAGCAGCCTTTTCACAGGGAAGATGCCTCTGCCTGGAAAAAAATGCAAGTATTGTGTGGGGACCATTAATGCATGCGCCTCTGCACATTCCTTCAAGAAGCAGGAGCACACTAGTTCCTGAGCCCCTGGCCCTGTGCCCCAGCAATTGTGCTGGCCTGCACTACACTGCATATGCCACCTGGTTCTTCCCCCCAGGCCCTCCAGCTCTATGAGTGGTGGGAAGGGGCCCACCAAACACCCTGGCTTCATTGTGCCCCAGAAAGAAGGGACTAATTACTTGCCTACACTCTGGAGCGCCCAGGAAAAAAACAGAGGCCAGTGGGGTGGAGAGGGTGGGAAATGGAAGTGGGGGTTGAAGAAGGAAGAGAGAAAGCCACAGGATACATTTCAAAGTTTCTCTAGCAATTTGGGGGTGGAGGAAAGAAAGCATGGTCCTGATGTGAAATCATACAGAGGTCAGGCCTGGGTCTCCCACCCTTGTGAGAAAGTGGTGAATCGGGGACGGTTTATCAAACGATCATTTTTTCTTTTGAAACTGGGAGGCAGCAGCTTGGACAATTCTGCAGATGTGCTTGATGAGTTAGGGACAAAAATGGCCCTTCTCTGCCCCCCTCCTCCCCTCCTTCTGTAAGGGCTCCCATCGGGGGTTGCTTCTCCCTCCACTGCCTCCAGGACCCTCCCCTCCCTTCTTCAGTGGTCAGCTGAGACCCCCACCCACTGCTTGCTTTTGTACTCTTGGCCTTTGGACATATTGATGGGGCCTTTATGAGACCCCAATCAAGACCCCCATGTCACAGGTACCTAGTAGAGACACCAGACCTTTTCAAACAAGGGACAACAAGGAAAATCAGCTGGCCCATTGTCTCCCCTCTGTGCTAAGTGAGATGAAAGAGCCCCGCGGCCCCCTCCCTACAGCCCGCCTGCCAATCACCTCTAGTTATTAAGGTCACAATGTGTAAATTCTTTTGACCTGCACCTAATCAAAGATTCACCGGCCCTTTCAAAACCGAATGGGGAGGAGGGGAGAGATTCCCTCCCATAAACCCAGCAAACTCTCCCTCAATAAAATTTCTCTCTCTGATTCCTTCTCTGCTTCCCATCTCCACCCCCACGCTTCTCCTCACTCCGCCCTCCTCACCACTAGCTTCAAACACAAATGACAAGCCCCATGGAATGATTACCCAAAAGAACCTGAGGAGGACTTGAAAGTTTCTATTTAATTCTCTTTAAAGAAAAGGTTTTCAGACAGGCACAGTTGCCCAAGCAAGCCCAGAAACTGGGCAGCCTCTGTGGCTCTGATGCCAAATCTCTCCAAATGGCAAAGTGGTTGGTTGGCTTTTTTCTCCCTCCTAAATCAGCCTCTTGCTTTCCCCTGGTACCACTACACATAGAGAAACTACTGGGATTAATGATACTACCTCACTTAGCATCTCTAGTGCAGTGGCTGACCCTCCACAACCTGGTTTTCACTAAGTGGTTTTGTGAGCTGAGAAGAAAAGAATTACCAAGCCCAAAGTAGGCAACCCTCAAGGAAAAAACAACCATACAGTAAAACAGTAGACAACAGAACAGGAGCCAGAGGAAAAACTTGAAAGAAAGCAAACTTGGGATTTATTGTAGTTTGCTTAAGTCAAGCAAGAAGAATAAAATGCTTGCAACAAGGCTGCTTTTATCTTCTTTATTATCTCTCATCATCACTTAGAATAGGGAGGAGGCTTAATAAGCAAGCTAGTAATGAGTGAATGTGTGTAAGCTCCCCAAACTCTAGTTTTACTGGATGCTCTGCTCTCTCTGATGGTACTTTTTGCTTCTTGGTTTCTCCTTGCCCAGATGGCTTTATTTCTTCCTGAGCTTCCCTTTGGTGCTAATCCCTCATGTTATTTCAACTGTTGTTTTCATACTGATGCCTTCCGCATTTTGACCCCATGTCTGAGCTCCAGGCCACCTTCCTAGCTGTCTCTGTCTATGGCAACCTGACTGTACCATTACTGACTCAAATCAACATGTTTGAAACAGAACTCAGGCTTCTCAAGGCCAGGGTCTCCTTTAATGATCAAGCTTATTAAGGAACTCATGCAGGTCTATTCCCTCTTTCCCTCAAATGCAGTCACAATTGCCTACAGACTGTTTCCTCTGTTTCTCCTCAAATCCAGGTTGTCTTACCACTGTCCCTACAAGTCCAGTTCCTTCTTCCTACAAAATGTACTCCCAGTTAAGAATAAAAATGGCCCCAGTCTATTCCCCTTCAAAGTATCTGATACACTGTGCCACCACATAAATCATTTAATGGCTTCAATCTGGCCAAAAATCTTCTATGGTTCCCTATTATCCTCAGGTTAAAGTCAAACTCTGCTCTTTAAAGCCCTCCAAAACCAGACCCCAAACCTCCACTCTAGCCTCACTACCCACCACATCTTTACATAAACCCTCTACCCCAGGCAGCCAAACATGTCTACTCTGAAGCCCCAAACTTACCTTGAGCTTCCCATTCCTTAATTTGTTCACACCCAATCATTTGCTTCAAGTTCCCTTCTGTAATATAAGGAGAGTCATCCTTGAAGCCCCAAACTTCAAATTTCATGTCATCTAACAAGCATACCTGATTTAACAAAAAAAGGCTACTGATTTTCTGTTAATAACCCTGAGAATTGATGACTCTCACACTGCATATATACTGGAATAAATCTGAGGACACGCAAATTTATTGGATTATAAAACCTTGGATGGTATCTGTAAGGCAGGCACTCATACATACTGCTCACAAAAATTAGAGGATATTTCAAAATGAATATGAAGCAATAAAATATCCCCTAATTTTTTGTGAGCAGTATGTGTGCATTACACATAGAAAAACATTTCTGAGTATATACTACCTTTTTAAACAAATTCCAATATTTTATTTCTTTCCCCACAAAGGTCATAAGCATGAAACCATGTTTAATGCTACAACAGTAAATGTAAGGAAGGATCTTTTTCAAGTTGACAGAAATATGCTAAAATGAATTGTGTTAATGGTTGCACAGCTCTGTAAATTTGCTAAAAATTCATGAAACTGTATACCTAAATAGTACACTTAAAATGGGTGAATTTTATGGTTTATAAACTGCACTTAATAAAACTATTTAAAATAAAAAAAGTAAATGTAGGTCCATGCATCCTTAATTTAAATAACTGTGAAGAAAAAAAGGAAGAATTCTCTATATAGCTGCCCAATACTAAAATAGATATATAAATGTAATTTATTTTTTATAATTATAAAAATAGGTTCATTATAAAAAATTTTAAAGATAAAAGGAAATAAATGTTAGCATAAATCTGCCACATAAGAAATAACTCTGATAGATAATTGGATAAAGAAGATGTAGTACATATACACAATGGAATACTATTCAGTCACAAGAAATGACGACATATTGTCATTTACAACAACATGGATGGACCCTGAGAACATTATATTGAGTGAAATAAGTAAATGAGAAAAAGCTAAGAACTGTATGATTTCACACATAGGTGGGATATGAAACTAAGACTCATGGACATAGACAAAAGTGAAGTGGTTACCAGGTGGAGGGCAGTAAAGAGGGCCAAATATATAGTGATGGAAAACAATTGAAATTTGGGTGATGGGCACACAATGCAATAAACAGTTCAAATCCTTTGGAGGTGTTTACCTAAAACCTATGTGTTCTTTTGGACCAATGTCACCCCACTAATTTTAATTTCTAAATTAAAAAAAAAATAGAACAACAAAAAAGAAATAACTCTGATAAGATAGTTAAATAAGCCTGACCAGGTGGTGGCGCAGTGGATAGAGCGTCGGACTGGGATGCCGAAGACCCAGGTTTGAGACCCCAAGGTCGCCAGCTTGATCATGGGCTCATCTGGTTTGAGCAGGGCTCACCAGCTTGGACCCAAGGTTGCTGGCTTGAGCAATGGGTTATTCGGTCTGCTGAAGGCCCGCGGTCAAGGCACATCTGAGAAAGCAATCAATGAACAACTAAGGTATCAATGAACAACTAAGGTGTCGCAATGTATAATAAAAAACTAATGATTGTTGCTTCTCATCTCTCCGTTCCTGTCTTGTCTGTCCCCGTCTATCCCTCTCTCTGTCTCTAAAAAAAAAAAAGAAATAAAAAGAAATAAAAAAAATAGTTAAATAACTATCATACTGTTTTGTGACATTTTTTTCATTTAACAATGTTATGACATCTTTTGGTATCAATAAACAAACATACATTAATATCATCCTTTTAATGACTATGTAGTATTCTATTGAATGAATGTACCATAAAATATTTAACCAGATCCCTATTAATGGATATATATGTGTTCTTAACAAAAGTCTTTATACATAAATCTTGCATATTTGTCTGGTTATTGCCTTAAGATAAATTCCTAGAAATGGAATTTATGTGTCAAAAGGTTTTCACATTTTTATTTTGATACTCACTGCCAAACTAATACAATTTTTTTTCTTTTTTTTTTCTAAAGCTGGAAACGGGGAGAGACAGTCAGACAGACTCCCACATACGCCCACCAGGGGGCGACGCTCTGCCCACCAGGGGGCGATGCTCTGCCCCTCCGGGCGTCGCTCTGCCACGACCAGAGCCACTCTAGCGCCTGGGGCAGAGGCCAAGGAGCCATCCCCAGCGCCCAGGCCATCTTTGCTCCAATGGAGCCTCGCTGCGGGAGGGGAAGAGAGAGACAGAGAGGAAGGAGAGGGGGAGGGGTGGAGAAGCAGATGGGCGCTTCTCCTGTGTGCCCTGGCCAGGAATCGAACCCGGGACTTCTGTATGCCAGGCCGACGCTCTACCACTGAGCCAACCGGCCAGGGCCCTAATACAATTTTAAAACCCTAACTTTTCCTCTCCATTTTCCTGGAGATAGCTCGTCTTTGCCAGCCGCAAACAAGAATTTTCCTGGCCACAGACCTCTAAAAAGTGGAAGGAGCCTTTGAACAACTTATATTTTGTACTAATTTTTTGTTTTTATTCTCAACCACAGCTCATCCTGGATACTAGTGAGATTCAAACTGGTCAGGAAAGTATCATGCTTCAAACACATTAACCCATGTGTCCCTCTCTCTTTGCTAAATATTACTAATCTCACCCTCTTGTCCAGCTGACCCTTCTCTGTGTCATTTACCATAGGACCCCACTCCAATAATCACTTGGTGTCTTCCCATTCAGGCCCAGAAGGAAAAGAGGCCCAGGCTTGGCCAGGACAGCTAATGCAACAGCTGCAACAAGACAAAATAACTGGATAAAGAAAAACATCTTACGGGGGAGGGAGGATGCATTTGGGGCAACACTAGAATCTATGTAAACACAATAAATTAAAATCAATAAAAAAAGAGAAACATCTTATGAGAGTGGAGTCCTCAGGAGAGAAAGAGAGACAGTATTCATGTGCTCTGAGCTATACCCTCTCTGCAGTCTCTGCAGGCCATGGTGTGGTAACTTCAGGGTGAGGAGCATGTGCTAAGTGATGGCTGATTAGCATCCTCTAGAAAGACTGTGCTTCGAGACTCCAGAGTTTAGACCAGGTACCACAGGACTGACGCAGGGCAAGACTCAGCTACACTCTCTTTCAAAATTTTTCAATAAGTGAAGAAGGGAGCAAGGGGCACTTATGGTGGCCACAGGCAGAAAGGGGTTTATTTCAGTTTACCCCGCACATCTCAGCCTTTCCTTCCTTATCCGCTCAGCCAGTGCATGTCACATGTGTAACAGAGCCACATATAAGAAGGAGATGCAGCCCCACAGCTATACATGGCATCTACTACTAAGGCACATTTATACTTCAAAAGTTCTTTCTTTTATTCTAGTCTTTGTGTCTTCTTGCCTACTTTAGCTCCTAGAAAGAAGCTGATCTGAAGCTTCTCATCTGACCACTTACTATACTAGCATAATGAAAGTGGTGGCCATCCCCAACATAACCCAGCACCACCAGAAGCAACACAGATTTATGTGTGTCCAGCCTGGAAGCAGAAAGCCATACTTCTTTAGATGGGGCAGATGAAGCATGGGAAATTGAGAAAGGAGAAAGACCTGCTGCCCCGTAGGTCATCAAGCCTACCCATGGGGTTAAGAGGATCAGAGAAAGCATAAAATGAAGAGCCTTGACTTTAATACGTTCTATAAAAGCAGGCAAGCCCCTGCACCAAGATGCATGCTCTTCGGCCTGTATCTCAGGCTCCACACACAGGCTCCAGCACCCAGGGCCGGTGTGCACATTTTCTAAAGTGTACCACCTTTAGATGGGGCTGCTGTTTCCAGCCTGCTGTGAGAATCAAAATACTATACTGTGACCATCATGGCCATCTTTCCAGAAGCTAGATTATGGCTTTGCTGTAGGAAGGAGCAGAGAAGGAGACAGCAGGGCAAGCTGAGCAGGGCCAGAGACAAGTCTGAACACAAGAACATGGAAAAAGAGTGTGTGTGGGGGGGAGGCGGGGGTCACAGCAAAACATGATTTTTAAGGCCCTGGCCGGTTGGCTCAGTGGTAGAGTGTTGGCCTGGTGTGCAGGAGTCCCAAGTTTGATTCCTGGCCAGGACACACAGGAGAAGTGCCCATCTGCTTCTCCACCCCTCCCCCTCTCCTTCCTCTCTGTCTCTTTCTTCCCCTCCTGCAGCCAAGGCTCCATTGGAGCAAAGTTGGCCCGGCTGCTAAGGATGGCTCTATAGCCTCTGCCTCAGGCGCTAGAATGGCTCTGGTTGCAACAGAGCCATGCCCCAGATGGGCACAGCATCGCCCCCTGGTATGCAGGGTGGATCCCGGTCAGGCGCATGTGGGAGTCTGACTGCCTCCCCATTTCCAACTTCAGAAAAATACAAAAAAAAACACATAATTTATAATCATTTTAATCTCTAAAAGGTTCTCTCTCATTACTTGAAATTCCCATTTGCAAATTAAGACCCTGCTAAAAGATTTGGGATGTTATCACATCCCAACTGGCACTCTACCTGCCCCTCCTATTTGTTTTTGTTCCCCATCCATGTTTTAAATTTGCATTGCCAGCTATGAAAAAGGAAAGCTCCTGTAGAAAGCAATTTCCTGGGCCAGCAGCTCTTGGACTAATATTCCCTTTGCAATTACCATGGGTTCTGTCTGTACATACTCCCCTCCCTCCTCCCACCACTCCTCCCTCTTTTGTCAGCAACTTTGGCCTAAGCCAAGCCTATCTGACAGGGCACTGCACACCATGAAACAAACCACTCCCTATGAAAATCTCTGGCCAGAGAGCAGCAAGAACCAGTTGGGAAAAGGGGAAATGATCTTGGGTAGTCAGCTTAATAGGGTACCCAGAGACATAGGGGTATCAGCTATAGCACACAGGCACATAACTCTTATAAAGACGGCAAAAAAAAAGTGCTCCCCAAAGTTCACAATCTGAAACTTCAGAAGAGTCCTGTTCAAGAAACTGCTGGAGAGGCACAAGGATTAGCAGCTGTCCAGTCCACAAAGCCAAAATCTTTTAGTACTGGTCTGAAGGAAGAGCCAAATACAGTCATTGGCTTACTGAAGCATAAATGCATCCTTTCTGGTCATACATAGAAACTCGAGTCAGCCCAACAGAATTCAAAATCAACACAGACTTTTATGATTCATAGCATCTTTAAAGCCAGTTTCCCATGTTAATGGTGTCAACATATTCTATTGTTGGTAGTATTGGATATCTACTCTCTCTCTTGATGGAGTGAAGAAAATGTTTCATTTCTTGAGTTTCAATCTCCTAACCCCCCAAATGGAACTACTATAATAAAGAAACTTACTGAGACTCACTGATACAGGGAAATAAATGGTCACTGGCAGCAAAATTCCTGTTCTTGAATCTTTTTTCTTTTCTTTTTTTTAAGTGACAGGGGGGAGATAGAGAGACAAACTCCCACATGCACCCGGACCTGAATCCACCTGGCAACCCCCATCTGGGGCTGATACTCGCTTGAATCACCCAAGCTATCTCTGTTGAGGCCAACACTCGAATCAACCAAGCCACTAGCTGTGAGAGGGGAAGAGAGAGAGAAGAGGGAGGAGATGAGAAGCAGATGGTCGCTTTCATGTGAATCCTGACCAGGGATTGAACCAGGGCTGTCTGCATGCTGGGCTGACCTTCTATCAACTGAGCAAACTGGCCAGGGACCCTGTTCTTGGGTCTTAAGCCCATGACCAAGTAGAGCCATGCGTGACTGTCCTGAACTTGGAGGAGAAAAGAAAGGCAGCTGACACTATGGGCTGCCATCTGGAGATCCCAGGGACCAGAACTCTGATAGCTGAAAAGAGGGAAGAGCATTTTCAAAAAATCTGACTTGAAGTATAGAGGAAAACAAGGTATTTTAAGACTTGACTCCAGACTAAAATCTGCATCTGCCCCAAATTGCCTGAGAGCCACCTAATTGCAGGAGAATGGGGTGATCCTTCCACCTCTGACATGACTCCCCCAATACACAAACACACATGAATGCTACTGATCCAGCCACACCCCCGTCATTGCCTTTTTCACTCAGGCCCACCCCAGTCTCCTTACAAGAGTAAGCTCCACTGGCTCAAGAAACTAAACACAAAGGTATTTCATGAAAATCCTTCTTTTGACTGATCTGAGTGTTACAGCTAACAGGTGGGGAAATCTTCTTAAATATATGAGTATTATCATGACAGGGCCACTGGAACGGATCAGTGCCATAAGTCAGACAGGACTAAAAGTTTCCGCCCCACCATCAGGTTCCTCTTTAGCCTTGACAGATCAAACTCAAGCCGAAGTAGGCAACAGAGATCAGTTCAGTCTCCGAGCCAAAGGTCTTCACAGTGAGGGACCAAAGCTGCCCTGGCTGGGCCTCTGCCAGCCCGTGTCCCAGATTAATCACCACCAGGCAGGGCTTGGCCACCAGGCTGCAATCTGAGCCCAGCAGCACCTGCACAGGGGTCACCCTGGCTCCTCCCGCACTCCCCTTGGGCAGGACTCCAGGGCATGAGGGTATCCACCTGTTGACTAGGTTACCTGGAACAGGAGGGCAAGACACTCAGCCATCTTCAACCCTGCAGTCAGAAACTGTTTGAGTGAATTAATGAAGGAAGGAAGAAAGATGTGGTGACTCAAGTAGTGAAGTCAAGGCTCCGAGAAAAGAAAATTCTGAGACTGAGTAGAAGGAGAAAAAAGCCCCAATGCCCCTGTATTACTGTCTAGAAAGGAAGCTAGCTTGAGACAAGCAGTGGGAGAACTAAGCCCTTAGAGTTTATGAACTAATGCGATGCTTTGAGAGTGTTTGGGACACACATTCTCATCATCTACAGATGAACAGGATGCTGATGAGAAGAAGAGAGACCACAGCAGGGATATCTTTCCAAATGCCCCCAGACGCTGCCAGATATGCTAGTATAAAAGAAAGTTTAGAAACAAATCCACTCTCTGAGGTGTAGGAGAGCTTCCATGTATGCCCAGACCTCAGAAAACAGCCTCTTCAATAATCACTTAAATCAATATGCTATTTCAAACACTGTACACTCAGAGCTGGTAACAACTATGCTGTGTGTGCACACATCTATCTATTCTAGATGTACTTTTTAGGATCCAAGGACCCTATTACATCATAAACTCTTCTCAGATGATAACATCTGTTATAGTGTTGATTCTCTAAGTAGAATAGAAGAAAGTATTCTTGAGGCTCAAAAAAGAAAAAGAAGAAAGATAAGCATGAAGATCTTAGAATGATCTTAAATGATCTGCCCCAGACCCTAAGCTATGATATAAGGATGCACCCTTTCCCACAGGCCTCATGGCCCCAGGGAAGGAAGGGTGGGGAGGGGCCAGAGTCAGATTGAAGTGTGTGTCCCTTGAAAAGAGGAGAGAAAAGCACCGGTCAGATAAGAGGAGAAAGAGCTTCTTTCTGCACAGTGCCTTCATCTGAGAAGGAACACCCACATCCTGACTGTTACACCTTGTACCTCCAGAGCTCCATCTCCAGGAATTCCCTTTGAACTCCAGCTGCAACCCAGAGTTAGGATAGAGCAGTGGCTACAATTACACACTTGCTTGGAAGAGGGGAGGGGGGTGCTGCATGTGACAGGCCATGAAAGGTCCCTGCCTATAAAACAGACTGGAAAACAAACCCTTAATTTAAATGTTAATGAAAGTGCTGTGGAGACATCAGAGGCTTCCCGGCTGCTCAGAGAACAGCTACACCAGCGCCAGAATTTATGACTCTCCTTCTCCCTCCTACCTCCCTCTCTGCCTCATCACCCACTGAAGTTTAAAGAGTAAAAAAAAAAAAAGAAAAAAAACAACTAATTTTAACATTAACTCCATGCTTCCACCTTGGGATGTGATTGCTAAATTATCTGTTGGCAGAACAGTGATCAAAGGTGGAAAAACACAGGCACATTGCACACACAACCCAGAAAAGTCAGCCACAGCTGCAGCGGGAAAATTACCTTCTCTCGGGAAGAGAAGAAATAGCGGTGCAGGCAGGGACTGGAGCCGAAAGGCGCAGACAGCAGGAAGAAGACTCTGATTCCTCCAATGTGCTCTGTTCTCCCATCTGAGAACTTAGCACACAGATTACCCATCTGACTGGTCTGTCTCTCAATCTGACTATGCTGTCTAGTTTGCTGCTGCTCCCCAGGGTCTAGCATATAGCAATGCTTAAGTATCTAGAGAGAGAAAGAGAAATTGGGGACAGGCGGCAGGTGGGAGAGAGACAGAGACAGAGATGGAGAAAGAAAGAAATGAAACACTGAGACTGAAGGATGAAAATGTATCCCTGATTGCAGGGGCAGGGTTTCCATGCATGGACTCTGTCTCCCACCTTCTGCAGCAGCTTGTTTCTATTTGTGGTATTTTATTTAAGTCAGCTCTTGACAACTGAGCCAACCTTGCTGGCCAGGGAAGGAGCTGCTCCCACAAATGGGTTCTGGGCAAGCCAGGACTGGTTGGGTTGCTGGTCTCAAGCCAGCAGCTCAGCACATGAGCTTCCCTGTGCCCATCCTGCCATGGCTAGTGGCAGAAATCCAGAGTTTTGAGGAAGTGAAACCCACCCCTGCCCCTATGGCATTTCGTCCTTGCTTACTGATGGACATACCCGCCAGAAAGGCTTGGCTTAGCCCACACGATGAACTCTAAGGTGGGGGGCACCGCCCTGAGACTCAGCAAGACCACACTCTGATTCAACTGTATCCTTATAGTGATCCTTTTCCAATTTTTGGTCATTTCAGGCTGGACCATGGGGATTACTCAGAGTTTTCTTCTTTCTCCAGGTGTCATGACTCCCCTTCCAGCCATGCCAGACCCTGGCCCCACCAAGGTGCCTTTGTACCTTTGACTCTCTCATCTTGAGGCACCACAGGCATGAAACTCCTCCCTGTGTGCTCAACAGCCTGGCAAAGGGGGACACCAAGCCATTCCTTGCCTTAGGAAAGTCTCCTTTCCCTAGACAGGCCCCAGAAGAAGCTTCCCTCTTGCCTCTACCTTGGGAAGGGGATCAGAGAGGTCTTCAATTTGTTCAGGGCCAAGCCATCAGGAGAACCAGACACAATGTGAAGCATGACAAAGTCATCCATCAGAAAATTTTTTTAGGTTATCAAGATTAGGGATCCTCTTCAAGACCCACTCTCCACAGCCAACCAGAAAAAGCAAAACTCAGAGGCACAGTCTTTACTTTTGACTCATCTTCTCTTAAAAGCACTGAGTTATGAAACCCAAGGCCAAAGAATTGCTGAACCACTGGGAACCAAAAGAATCCAAACTGAAAGTTGGCTGCTTCTTTTTCCAATCTTTCAAAACTCTCTGTCAGGGAAAACTCCAGATGCAATTACCTTTCACTAAAGAAAGGTGCATTTCAACAGGCTAATGATTATGCATTTACCCCACACACAACACACAGTAAACCCTGTAGCCACTGGAACAAACACCCTGCTCTCCCTAGAAACCCACCCCCTTACCAAACAGTACACAGTGCCTGTTTTCCTTCCAGACTCTCCCTCACCTCTGGGAGAAATGAAGCAAGAAGGGGCAGCTGCTCCATCAAACCCCCCCCCAGAGGCCACAACTCACTTTACAAATTTGAATCGGTACATTTCATGCAGACTTGGACTAATCCCCCAAAAAACAAATAGGCCACCACAGTGAGCAAAGTAACACAAAATTATATTGTATAGTTAATAACACAGCTAAGTCAAGTTTCTACACCTATACCACTCATATATTTCCCTAATGACAGTCACAAGAGAGAAGGGATTAAAACCCAAGTGTCCTGGGAAGCCTTCCTGACCACACTCGCTCGGGCGATAGCAAGTGTTGTTCAGAGATGGGGAAAGGATTCTGTCAAGCACCTCCTTTTTCCTGAAAGGTTATAAATATGGTGCCTGCAGAGCAAGAAGAAGCAGTGGTCTCCTCTCTTTCCCCTCCCAGGCAAAATAGGGCAAGTAGGCCAACAGATTCATTTCACCACCAGGGCCCCCACAGCTGGCTGGGAGGGCACGCTGCAAACTAAAGATCTATGAGCATCCACACCCCTGAACTGGAGCAAGCATTTATAGCTACCTGAGTGAACCCAGGCCTCAATCACACACTGCCTTCCACCACCCTCTCTAACTCAACTCTGGCCTCCAGGAGGGAAGAATGCTTCCAAGTCCGCACAGAGCCCTTCAAGGGCCACAGCTACTATCCAAGATGCTAGTGGTAAAGGCATGGCAATGACCCGAGGCCTGCCTCATGGTCCCCCTCAGCCCACAGGACATGGCAACAGGCTTAAGACCTGAGCATTAACTGCTGCCTCTTCTGCCCCATCCCACATGAGCCTTACACAGAGCTTCCCTAAGCCTCAATTTCTCCCTCTGCCAGGAATGGCACCCCTCCTCCACCTCAATCCCAGAGAGCCTCGTTTCAGGCACTCAGTATCACCTAGCAACTATGACAGTTCTGTGCCCATCTTGTCCCCATCACTGAGTATGATCTTCGCTGCCTTGTAGCAAGTATTCAGTCAGTACACAGGGAGGAAAGAGAGTAAAACAGGAAGAGCTGGAAAGTAGAAGGGAACAGAATTAAGTCTTTAACAGTTCTACATGTCCTCACTCTTGAGTATTTACTAACTTTATTCAGCTGGAAATAATCTTAAATGGCAACAAAACATATTTCACATTTTAAAAACTCTGCTTTTCCGTGTTACTCATGGAAAGGTGCTTAGAATCCAATGTGACCTCAGGAGGTTGTACCTCTGAGACCAGCCAGACTGACTGTACTCAGCCCCACAAATACACCCAGAAATATGGCCTAACACCCCAGGCATCCCTCCAGCAGCCCACTTCTATTCCGTCTCTGCCCACCCTTCTCTCACTCAGTAACAGCTCCAAGCTGGGCCTCCTATAGGAGGAGGGTTTCATCTATAAGTCAAGAATCATAACAACGGGATTATTGCTATCAGGACAAGAAGAGGGGTAAGAGGTAGAGTAAAAGGTCCTTGTCTGCCACCTTGCTGTGGAGACTACTGGTTTTCCTTCTGTGGTTTTGAGTACCTAAACACAGCTCTAAGCACTAACTGGTGTAAAATATCATCTTCCATGACTGTTTATGAATCAAGAACTTAAGGTCATGGAAAGAAGAAAAGGTGACATTTGGATGCAGGAAAGAATACTTGCTTTCTTTCAGTCATGAGCACTTCAAAATAAGCCTAGGGCTTGAGGTTTCATGTTTCATGCTGCAAGTGTCTAACTACACACATGAGAAAAGAAGGCAGAAAAGCCCCAGCATCAGACAAATATGATAAATAGCTCTGACATATTATTTTAAATAGAAGAATGAGATTAATTAAGAAAAGAGATGTGGGGATGACATCAGCATAATGGCGCTGTAGGAAGTGATACCGATAAATCTCCCCCAACTCAACAAGATCTTCAACCAGAAACAGAAAAACCTATCCTTGGAGCCTCCAGATGTTTCGCAATACACCCGAAGGTATGGTCGAGCGAAAAATTGGCTAAATATATAATCAAACCCCAAAGGAAATAGGGAGTAAGAAATGCTCCACTTTCCTCACTAACCTAAACAGGGCGGCTTTCACTGGGAACTGAGAATATAGAAACTGAGGCGGGCAAAGGGGGTGAATAGATCCAGGCCGTGGCACAAACGGCCAAACCAGGCTGTGGCATGGAGACCCAAGCCAAGAAAAAACTGTGCCTGTGGCAACCCAGTTAATACAAGCTAAGACTCGCGCCAAACCCAGACAAAGAAAGACAAGCGGGGCAGCCATTTTCCCCGATCTCCTGGTCGGTGCGCGCAGATAGTGGGCGAGAGATTCCTCCGACTGCCTCAGCAGTGGGCGCTCATTTTACCCCACAGAGAGGCAGAGTCAGGGGCCTTTGTGTGGGCCGAAAGCGGAATCTCTGGGCCGCCCCAGAGCCCTGAGGGGGCCGCGCACGGGGAGGGAGCGAGAGCCAATTCCAATGCTGGAACTTTTCCGTGCGGGAGGGGTTTCACTCAGAGGGTGAAACTTCCGGCCTGATATCCTGGTCTGCGCACGCAGATAGTGAGCGAGAGTTTCCTCCAAGTGCCTCGGCAGTGTGCGCCCGTGTTATCCCACAGAGGGGCAGAGTCAGGGGCCTTTGTGTGGGCCAAAAGCGGAATCTTCAGGCCGCCCCAGCGCCCTAAAAAAGTCGCGCACAGGGAGGGAGCGAGAGCCAATTCCAACGCTGGAACTTTTTCGTGCGGGCAGGCGTTTCACTCAGAGTGTGAGACTTCCGGTCTGATATCCTGGTCTGCGCACAGATAGTGAGCGAGTTTCCTCCAATCGCCCCAGGAGTGGGTGCCCACCCGTGTTACCGGAGAGAGTGGCAGAGCCAGAGGTCTTTGAGTGGGCGGAAGCCCCGCCTGATTATGCTAGCAGCTCTGACTGACTGAGCCTTACCCAGAGCCCTGTGCCGAGTGGGAATAGAGTGGGGAGTGGCCAGCTCTTTGAGCCTCTTGCTATCCAGGCAGAGGCAGCAGCAACACCATAGCTGGATTATCAGGCTACTAATTGAGGAAGGAAAGACTAGGAGAGAGGCTCCAGGAACACGGACTCTCTCGTTGTCGGAGCCTATAAATGCTAATGAGCCTCAACCACCAACGAGACTGAAGCACAATACATGACATCGCCATAGAGACTTATCAACTGCAAACCTCTACCTGAGCGTGCCAAAGGGGCAGAACCCGGGGTACAGAGTCACCGACCAGGAAGAGGGAGAGAAAAGAAAAAGCAAGAAGATAACCTCTCAAAATCAAGAATAATCCGCAGACTTTATAACCTATCCCATTTTATTATATTTGTTCGTTTCTCTTATCTTCATTCTTGATATATTTTTTTTCCTCCTCCAATTTGGTCGTTTAACTCTCTGCCGGTCTTACTCTCTCCTCTCCTTGAACTACACTATCCATAAGTGTTACATCTCCCATTATCTTTTCTTTCCTCTTCCTTTCTTTCTATGAGTGTTGCACTCCAAAACCCTTAACTCTCTCTCTCTCTCCTCTTTTTTCTTTTTTCCTCTTTTAGTGGTTCCCTCTTTTTTTTCTCTCTCTCTCTCTTTCTTTTCTCCCTCTATATTAGTTTCTTCTTTTCTCCTTTACGTCTCCTCTCATTCAAACCTCAATAATGAACAAATTATCTTATCTGGGACTCAAACTTATATTTGTGGCATTTTGGGGGGTTTTTACTTCACCTTTTTAACTCACTAGCAGTGCTCCCATCCCTGGCTCTCCATTTTATCTAGTTCTTGTTCCACTAAATACAATAGTAATTTTTTAATTTGTCCCCCCATTTTCCTGTTTCCCTCTTATTCCTCTCATCATAACTCTTAGTCAACCAACACCTAAAAGTGAATCATTTAATTCTTGACCGAAATTTTTTCATTATTTGCTTTTTGTGGGTTCATACCCTTTTTCTGTTTTTTTTTTTTTTTTTGCCCCTTTATTACTTCTCGCCAATTCAGGCCCTCCAGTACAGGCATTGTTTGTTCTATTTAGTACAATATAATTCACAGTTCTCCACAAGATTTTCTCAAGAAAGAGGGGAGAGGAGAGGAGAGGAAAAAAGGAGGGGGGGAATAATTTCCTTTTTTTTCTTTTCTTTTATTTTTCTTTATTTAATTTTTTTTTTTAAACTTTTCGGTTTTTTATTTTTATTTTTTTAACTTTTTATTCTTTATTAAATCTCATTAATACTATCAACAAAACCACCCTCAGATGTCATTAAGGAAGAGAAAATCAAATATCATGGATACAAAAGAAAGAGAGGTAACACAGATAGATGAGGAAAAATCTATGGAGAAAAAATTTAATATATTGGAAACCTTGGAGTTAAACAACAGAGAATTTAAAATAGAAATCCTAAAAATACTCAGAGATATACAAGAAAACAAAGAAAGGCAATTTAGGGAGCTCAGAAAACAACTCAATGAACACAAAGAATATATTTCCAAGGAAATTGAAACTATAAAAACAAATCAAACAGAGATGAAAAACTCAATACACGAGCTGAAAAACGAGGTAACAAGCTTAGCTAATAGAACAGGCCAGATAGAAGGTAGGATTAGTGAAATAGAAGACAAGCAACTTGAGGCACAACAGAGAGAAGAAGAAAGAGACTCAAAAATTTAAAAAAATGAGATAGCCCTACAGGAATTATCTGACTCCATCAAAAAGAATAACATAAGAATAATAGGTATATCAGAGGGAGAAGAGAGAGAAAATGGAATGGAGAACATACTCAAACAAATAATAGATGAGAACTTCCCAAGCCTGTGGAAAGAACTAAAGCCTCAAATTCAAGAAGCAAACTGAACTCCGAGTTTTCTTAACCCCAACAAACCTACTCCAAGGCACATCATAATGAAATTGGCACAAACCAACGGCAAAGAAAAAATTCTCAAGGCAGCCAGGGAAAAGAAGAATACAACATATGAAGGAAGGCCCATTAGATTATCATCAGATTTCTCAACAGAAACTCTACAAGCTAGAAGAGAGTGGACCCCAATATTTAAAGTCCTGAAAGAGAGGAACTTTCAGCCACGAATACTATACCCATCAAAGCTATGCTTCAAATATGAAGGGGAAATAAAAACATTCACAGATACAGAAAAGATGAGGGAATTTATCATCAGAAAACCCCCACTCCAGGAATTACTAAAGGGGGTTCTCCAATCAGATACAAAGAACAAAAAAAAAAAACAAAGCCACAAGTAAAAGCTCCAAGAAGAACACAATAAAACCAAATTTAAACTGTGACAACAACAAAAAGAAAGGGGGAGGAGAGGATGGAGATTAACAGTAGCAAAGGACAATGGAGTGCAAAAGTACTCACAAAATAGTGCACTACAATGAGCAGGGTAGGAACCCTTTTCATTACTTAAAGGTAACCACCATTGAAAAAACCACCACAGAAGCACATGATTTAAAAAAGATAGCAACAGAGGAAAGATATATGGAATACAACCAAATAAAAACAAAAGATAGAAAGATGAAAGAGAAGAATCAAGCAAGACACAAAACTAACAGAAAGCAATCTATAAAATGGCAATAGGGAACTCACAAGTGTCAATAATTACACTAAATGTAAACGGATTAAACTCACCAATAAAAAGGCACAGAGTAGCAGAATGGATTAAAAAAGAAAATCCAACTGTATGCTGCCTACAAGAAACTCATCTAAGTAACAAGGATAAAAACAAATTCAAAGTGAAAGGCTGGAAAACAATACTCCAAGCAAATAACATCCAAAAAAAAGCAGGTGTAGCAATACTCATATCTGATA